>NW_027397071.1:33456117-33763468 GCF_003265705.2 Callorhinus ursinus | reverse complement strand
GGAAGGAAGGAAGGAAGGAAGGAAGGAAGGAAGGAAGGAAGGAAGGAGGGGAAGGAAAGAAAGAAAACTGGGAATGTCCATAGGGAGGAAGGGTGGAGAGTTTCCAAAAGAAAGGACTGGTCAGGTGGAAAGGAGGATACACACACACGGAAGATGAAATATGAAAATACTGGATGTCACAATGAGTTAGTCATTGATGCTAATAGGAGAGAGGTTTCACTGAAATTATGGGGAGAGAAATCATATTGCATTTGAAGATATCCAAATATCTCAGTATATTTGAATATTGAAAGTAAAGCAAAGCATTAAGCTTTCTAGGAGTTTACTCTTAAATGAGAGGAAGAAGAGATAAGGATAAGAACTACCTAAATGAGTGAGGCAAGTGACACCAGTTTAACTTGGTTGGCTGCACCGTTTTACCCAACCAGAGGCCTGTTGTAATTCTAGTTTCTCTCAAGCTCTTACTTCCTGTTGTTAGGTGAAGGTGGGTGGCAGTTAATGGGGAAAAGTTGATGATGTTCAAAGATGACTAAGGCTGTAAAAGACAATCAGGCTCTTCCTACAATTCATGCTTAGGAATTAAAAGAATCCCCCCCACCCCACAACCTTCCAGCAAGTCATCTCTACTCCACCCACTGTCCTTGGCTTATTTTATCTTTTTGAACACAGTTTACCCCTATAGATGTGGGTACTTGTCTTACGTGGCAAAACCATTTGAAAAGACCTTGATAACAACCATTTCATTTAAAGGTGTGTTCTTCAGCTACTAGTGATTTCTAAAGGCTACAGAATCCTCAGAATAGCTTGGCTATGCAAGTAGCAAACTCAGTGGGTCAGTCTCCCTACCTGATTATGCTTCCCTTAAGAAATAGGCTAATCTAGAAAATCCTAAGTGAATGTACATCTTTCCTTGGCTTTTGCTTTGTTGTATCCACATGTTATGGTGCTCAGTGCTCAGACCTATACAAAGCAATCAGATAACAAATAGTGCCATGGGAGTAGAAAATTATTTTTAGGGCACCTGGATGGCTCAGTCAGTTGGGCGACTGCCTTCCGCTCAGGTCATGATCCTGGGGTCCCGGGATCAAGTCCTGCATCAGGCCCCATGCTCAGCGAGGAGTCTGCTTCTCCCTCTGACCCTCTCCCCTCTCATGCTCTCTCTCACTTTTTCTCTCAAATAAATAAATAAAATCTTTTTAAAAAGGAAAAAATTTATTTCTTGCCCTATTCAAACAATTTTATTATGAGACACCCACAAATCCTCTCAACTATATACTGATGCCTGTTTAAGGGTGCAGCTGAGGTGTGGTATCTAGACTGTTGGAAGAGAATATAATTATGTGTTTATTTATGTAATCTCTCTGTTACCAAAGAGTTTTGTATGGGAAATATGGATTATTTGTGTGCCATATTATCATAGTGTTCGATTGCACATCATATTTGTTCTTTTTTTATTTTTTTATTTTTTTGTGTGTTCTTTTCAAAATACAAGTAGCTATGTGATATGTCTAGCCTTTTTCTATATTTTTAGTTTCAAGAAGATCTCTGTCTCACATAATTCTACAGGATTTTTCTTTGTCTACATATGTATATATATATATATATATACACACACACACACACACACACACTGTCAAGCACTCAGGGAGGCACCTTCATAAACTTGCCCTGCATGGTTGTTGGTTTATCTGTCAAAGAAATTCATTACCAAGAGAATCGCTTGCTTTATATGCTTACTAAATTTTTAAAAAATGTTTTTCATTATATTTATGCAAACGTACCTTGGCTAGCTCATAATTTACCAAATGTGAGCATTTGTCAGGGTTATTTCCAATCACTCAGAAAAATGTGTCTTTGTGTATTTTGATTATTTAAAGCAATTTTGTTTCCATTATGCATCTGTGCGGCCAGAACAGCATGACTGTCTTGACTGAGGAAGTGGGAATGCTCTTAATTTTCATACATGCATCTGCAGAAGTACTTTTGATTGTTTAACCAATGTACAGATAGTGACATGGGCATAAATGCTTTTGCACACATTTATTTTCCTTGGCACTTCAGAAGAGAAGGGTAATGCAAAGGAAAATTACATATGCTGTTGTTTGCATTAAAATTATATATAATCAATTGTAAGCTAAGGATAGGTTTAATATTTTGAAGCATAAATATTAGGATACACTCTTTATATAGAAATCTCTGTCTTGTGATCACATCTTATTTATATATTAGCTAAACATCTGGAATTTTTTTCCCTTTGGGCTTGTGCAAACTTTATACCAAACTCTGAAGTTCTCAGGGATCAAATAGTGTCATTCAAATTTGCTTACTTTGCCTTGAAGCAAATCAGCTTATTTGCTCATTAGATGAGAAAATAGTGGTATTTTCCAAGGAGACAGGAAAGGGAAATAGAACCAATTCAAGGCATTAAGGATCGCTATCCTGATTATGGTGTCACCATATGACTGTAGAATCAAGTCTTATGTAGTTTTCTGAGATACTATGTCTCATTTAATTTAAAATGCTATCAATAGTAAGATGCACCAATATTTTATATTGTACAAAGAAAATTTAAAACTATGCCAATGAGACTATGATATATCATTGATTGAATAGCCTTATCCCAATTTCAGAAATGTTAAAACAAGGGGAAAAAAAATGCATCTCACAATGGATAAAATAGCAAAAAAGAAATAATTACAGAGCTTTAGATCTTGGGTATAGTATATTAACTACAACAGCACAACGGAAAGACGTTCTTTTCTTGGCAAGAGAAGATTTATTATCTCCTTCATTCAGGGGGCCAAAAATATGTACTGTGTATTCCAAACTGTTTCTACTTTTTCTCATTCACAGAGTTATCAAGAAGATACTCTCTCTTTTGAAAGACTTGACTTTTTTTTCAGGTTTATTGAAGTATTATTGACATAAAATTGTAAGCTATTTAAAATGGACAATGTGATGATTTGTTTAGTGAACGATTTCTCCCACTGAGTTAATTACGACATCCATCCCCACACATATTTACTTTTTCTTTCCCTTTCCTTTTCTTCTTCTTCTCTCCCTCCTCCCCCTCCTCCACCTTTTTTTTTTTTTTTTTTTTTTTTTTTTGAGTTTTTTTTTGAAGAAAAAAAAATTTTATAAAAAAGGGAAAAAAAAAATTACAGTTAAGAATTTTTTAAATGTCCTGACTTGATTCGTGTGAGACTTTAGTCTGTAAATTAATTTAGATGAGACTCTGTGTCCTCACTCTGTCCCCTCAGATTTCTGTTTTTCTGTCCATCAAAACTCCCCCTCCATAGCAGTCTAGGACTAAAACGTATTCAAGGTTTTATGACAGGAAACTGGAAAAGAGGTGGGTCCTAAATATTCCTTAAAGCACAATGATAAAGCAATATAAAAAACAGTTAACAAAACTTGTTAAAATCTTCAAAAGGTGTTAAAACTATTTTATCTCAAACACGTTTGTTGTAAAATATATAAACAAGTAAATTCTTTGACTTGGCTGTCAAATAATGAACTTTAAGAAAAATAAACTACTTCATTGCCCCTCTCATCATCACCTATATCCAACCTAGAGACAGGCAAATAGTATTTTCCCAGTAGATGTTTGTTGATTGATTTAATTAAATGATAAATTATGACCAAAGAGTCCTTTTCCTTATCTCAGTTTTGGAGAAAGGCATTATGAGGCAAGAAACAAGGGTAGACAAATAATAATAATAATAATAATAATAATAATAATAATAAATTGTATTATAATTGATTCCTTACATATTGCATATCAAGATATTTTCTATTATAGTAAAAAAATTTTTCTGGCATTATATACAATATTAAGTTACTTTATCAACCATCTATCTATTAAATAAATATGTATAAAACACCTAGTGAATAATAGGCATTTTGGATAGAAAGATGAATGGTGGTGTCCTCTGAAGCAGTGATTCTTACATTTTTTGGTCTCAGCACCCATTTCCATCCTCAAAAATTATTGAGGATCCCCAAAGCTTTATTTGTTGATTATAGCTATCAATATTTTTCACATTAGAATATCAAAAAGTTTAATATTTATTCAATTAAAAATAGCAATAATAAAATTGCGTTTTGGCATAAAAACACATTTTGGGGGTGCCTGGGTGGCTCAGTCAGTTGAGCGTCCAACTCTTGGTTTCTGCTCAGGTCATGATCTCAGTGTTTTGAGATCAAGCCCCATCTAGGGCCCCATTATCAGCAGGGAGTCTGCTTGAGATTCTCTCTCCCTCTCCCTCTGCCCCTCCCCCTGCTTGTGTGCTCTCTCTTTCTCTATTTCTCTCTAAAATAAGTGAATCTTTTTTAAACAACCATATTTTTGTGAAAATTTTTTTTCAAAAATATAGTCTGAAAATTGACATCATTTACATTTCTTTGCAAAATCTTTAATATCTGTGTTAAAAGAGGACATCCAAATTCTCCCATCTACTTGCATATCAATCTATTGCAATGTATTGTTTTGTTTGAAGTATATGAAAAAATTCAGCCTTACAGATATTAGGTGAAATGAGGGGGAATTATTTTAATAGCCTTTTGAGATAAATGTGATATTCTTCGTTGGTACTAAACTAAATATGAAAACATATTAAAGAATATTTTAAAATCTGTTGCAGTAAAACACATTGGTTTAGTGTAGTGTTCTATGATTCATTGTTTGCATATAACACCCAGTGCCAGTGCTCCATTCAGTACGTGCCCTCATTAATACCATTCACCAGGCTAACCCCCAACACTACATCAAAAAATAAATTAATAAATTAATTAATAAATAAATAAAAAGGGGGGAAAAACATATTGTTTTTTCTTACATTTTTTTAAGTAATCTCTGTGACTAACGTGGGGCTCAAACTCACAACCTCAAGATCAAGAGTCACATGCTCTGCCAACTGAGCCAGCCAGGCGCTCTGGTTTATCTCACATTTTGCATAGATCTTTTACCCGTGCATTACTTGCATGATTTTATAACATGATGGAAAATACTGTTTCACTGAATTATGCAGATTTCCCAAAAGTCGACATGTCATAAAACTTATTTTTTTAAATCACCACTGTTAATATCACCACCATGCTTATCAGAAAAGTCCATAAGTATTGGGAAATTGTCAAGTTCACAGTAGCAGAGACAAATTGTTCTTTAGATTATAGTTTTAGCAGGAATGTTTGTATTTTATCATTGGCAATAAATACCATTGGTTGTTTTCCTTGAATTAACTTGCTTGCTTTCATTCATCTTTTGAAAAATATCTGTGAAGTACCCAACTCTGAACAACCATGGTTTGTCTGTCAGTTACTTTTTAAAGTAAAAATGGTATGCCATGAAAAGAGAAGCTATTTCAGATTGCAACCCAAACATTTATCTCACAAGTGCTTGACAATCACCATCCTTCAGTTACAGTGTGAGTGCTTTTTATATACATCCCATTTTGGCACACAGAATATTAAAGATGTGTATTCAGGAATTTGGACTTTATAAAATGAATGTTAATTTTCATTGTTTTTAAAAGGGCATTGTTAACTGAAATTGGTATGTTATTTTTTGTCCTTTGTTTAGTATTACTTTGCTTTTGTGTTATTGCAAGTGTTAGGTGATTAATATAATGACTACAATACTACAGTTTGATGTACAAATTATACACAAACTAGTTTGGTGTCACTTAATTCAAAATGTTAGCAGTTTTATACACCAATGCTTTTCCATCCTCAGTACATATGTCAATAGAGTGAAAAAGATAACTAATGTCTTAGTATTATTTTTGAAAGTAGATTTGACTTTGCAAATCCCCCTGAAAGGGTCTCAGGAACTTTGAGGAGTCTGCTGATTTCACTTTGTGAACAGTTACTCTAGAGATTGAAAGGTTAAGGGAGCACATAGATAAATGAACATTAATTTTCTGTGGTTTGTAATAAGTACAGTGATAGAGGAAAGCACAGGGTCTTTGAGGAACATTTCCCAAAAAAGAGAGAATGTGTCTGACTGGGATCCTGAAGGACAACTAGGTGTCAGCCAGGTAAAGGATGGAGTCTGGGTGATTGAATCCTGTGCCTCACAACATTGTTTCTGTTTTCATTTTACTAATGCTCTTTGTAAAGTCTAAAGAGATCTCAGCCATATGGTTCCTATATGGCAACCGGATTCCAAAAAACATGCATGCCTAGTCAAGTAAGGTCATTAATAAGCTATTACCACTCAAAGCTGACTTACTATGGGAATTTGAAAGAGAGAACCTGGATAGTTGCATGAGGCTCCATGTTGTGTTGCACAGACATTTTTATATGTTAAGCCAGATGTCATCTATTTTATGTGCTTTTGGGCTCTGTGTCTCCATAGAAATAAATTCAAACTGGTCCTCATCAATGTGACCTGGTTAGGTATCAAGAACCATTTTAACTAATGCAAAAAAGAGTGTAAAATAACTGACATGTATTGAATTCTTAGTATGTGAGTTAGTGGGCTTACCGACATGATCACATTTCATTATCAAACAATTTGATAGGTATTTATAGTATCCCCATTTTTAAGACCAGGAGACTGAGGTTCAGAGAAATTCAGTAGTGTGCCAAAGGCCATAAATTGGGTAAAAATGCAGAACTGGCTTCTAACCCAACTAGGGGGTCTCTGTTCTTTCTCAAACTGGGGTAGAGGTAACCCGGAAGCAGGCATAAGGGTATCAACAGTGTCAGGAGCACACACTACCCATCTCACTGGAGCACAGATTTGCCTTGGGAAAATTTTTAAAACATATTAAAATTCAGAACAAAAACAGGTATGTAATGAAATAAAATGGAAGCCACTTGAATTATGAAGAATCAGATGGAGACTTCTAAAAAATTTCCTCTCAGGAGGGGAGAATCAGGCATTTTCCCAGATGGTCCGAAAGTCAGAGATCATACTCCTCTGCCTTGAGGGAACTTCTGAGATGCACTCTGAGACACTCATGCCTATATCAAAATGAACCAATGTGTTGCCCCAGAAGCTAGACCAAATGCTGCCCAGGTAGTGTTCAACACAGTTTCAGTCTAAAGTGCTAGGAAAGTGCTCCTAATTCCTGGTTGTTATGGGTACAGGGCAAATTTCTAACCGTCTTCCACACAGGTGACATGAGTACTAGAAAAGGTGACGTTAGAAGGAGAGAAGCAATTAGTTCTAAGATTTACAAACAGCCTCTAATGGCAGACGATAATGATGATCATGAGAATGAGTGTGATGAAAACTGTATTTTTGTGTATTTACCATGTGCCAAGCACTATGCATAAATTCATCATCTTAAGTTAACTGCACAACAATCTTATAAGGTTGATCTTATTATCCCCATTTGTCTATGTACCCAGACATAATACTATTGCATTCATGTTATCCCAACAAGTCTATGAGCTATTATTATCCATATGCTGTTGATGACAAAATTGGTCTCAGAGTAGATAAGTAATTGCCTGAGTATACACAGTAAGTAAATGATGGAAATATGCACAGACCCCCATGGGCTTGTCTCAAAAACCTCAGATCTTTTCATGCCATGCTGCCTTGATATTAGGTAGGGATAACTATATAATTTTGATCTAAACTTGGATGCCTCTGAGAGTAAAAGAGATGTTATTAATAATTGTGCCAGAGCAAGAGAAATAAATTGGGATTGCCCAGATGAGGGATAAATGGTTACCTTATTATTAGGCAAACATAGGGGCTATATGATATCAAACTTCTAAAAATAAATGCATTTTGATATTTCTTTGTTTTATAGTATTTACTAATCATTTTACCTTAAGCAAATTTTTGTAACTTAGGGGCAAACACTTTTGTGTATGCTTTATAGCTGAGAAATAATTTTTACCTAGCAATTTAAAAAATGACAGTAGAGTAAAAAATATGCATAATTTTTGATACATTTTTATACACAATGAAACAGAAGTCAGGCATAAAACTCTAAAGGGGATAAAGAAGATTTAGAAAACTCTAATTCAGTATTAGAGTTTAATGAATGTGGCACTTGCTGTGTTCTGAAATGTTCTAACTTACTGATTGAGGGAGAAAATTCTGGGAAGTATGTTGCATACTTGAGTATTTTCCTATTTCAGAAATAATCCTGTAACAATAACTTGAGATGGTTTTATATAATTGTGGCAGGTAGCTACTCCACCTTGATCCAAATACAGGTTTGGGCATGTTTTTTCTTCTTTTATAGTTGCTTCTACTCCAATGTATCATAGGTACAAGTCTTAATTTCTTTCCAGTAAAAGAAGAATAGCATATAATTTCTTTTGTTTCTTTTTCTTTGATGCAAGAGTTCTCTCCGCCCAGTTTTTAACCTGCTTTGTTCAGTTTCTTTTTTTCTGCTCTCATTTTTTTCCTCCTCAGTAGATTTATATAAAGTTAAATGACTTAAGCTGTTTATAATATTATTTTTGGATTTTACTGCTTCTTGCTTTGACTGTTCCTGATCATATCCAGATTTATTTTCTAGAAGAAGCTAATTTAGTAAGATCTTTTGTTTTGGGGGGGTTTGTTTTGTTTTATTGTAAAATAAGTACTATAAACTTTCAACCAAACAGTCCACTCAAAAATACAGATTCATTCACAAACAGATGAATTTTTCTTTTTTCTTTTTTTAATTCTGAAGAGACATACACATATTCTTGAGTGATACAATATGTACCAGCTTTGAACAAATATTTTATGCAGACATTAGGTCTAAACAAGAGAAAGAGCAACTCAAATAGTGTATTTTACCACTGTGAGATTTTGCTGTGTGTGTGTATCTTGTAAATTTTTGTGCTTAGAGTAGCCTCTCAATCTTTTTAAATCATCCTTATGAATCTTTTCAGCTGGCTGGACATAAGAAAGGAAGGCTTTTCTCTTGAATGAATATGAGAATTATTATGTTAAGCATTGAGTAAGAGTGTGCTGAGTACTTAATGCAACTTGACATGCATGGTACTCCCCACAAGCTTACCTTCAAAAGGATGAGACAGAGATAAATACAGATCTGCATACATGTCAAATTGCCAAGTGCTGGGGAAAATCTCTCTTATCCCTCCTGCTTTCTCTTTCATTGTTTCTCCATGAGACCAGGGGCACATAACATAATGAGGAACAGAAGTCAAAGGAAGCAGAGTTCTTATGTCCAGTGTACACATTAGTAGAACCTGGTATTATAATTAAGAGCTGAGGTTTTGAAGCCAACAAGGTCAAGGTAGGCAAGGCATCCTGTACTCACAGACACCAGTAAGCTTGGCAATTCTAGAGTTAGGGATGGTTTGTTTCTTCCCTTCACTTATGACAAACGCTGCCAGACATCCCAAACTCCACAATATCACAATTGTTCAAAGTACTGTAATATATAATATCATTTCACATAAAAATGGGACAAGAGTGGACAGAAGGAAGATGCAAGTGATAAGAAGGGAAGAAAGAAAGAAAGGCAGTTATGCTATTGTATCTTTTCTTTTAAGATTTTATTTATTTATTTGAGAGAGAGAGAGAGAGATCACAAGCAGGGGAGAGGAGTAGATGGAGAAGCAGATTCCCCGCTGAGCAGGTAGCCCGATGCAGGACTCGATCCCTGGACTCCATCCCAGGACTTGATCCCAGGACGCTGGGATCATGACCTGAGCTGAAGGCAGATGCTTAACCGCCTGAGCCACACAGGTGCCCATGCTATTGTATCTTATGCTAATGATCTTCACTCTTTGTCTCTAACAGAGTTTGTCAGATCCTAAAAGTTTATCTCTAGCCTGAAAGAATGTAGCTGGGAAGAATTAATATTCCTGGATATGGAAAGCACAAGGTCATGGAGACAGAAAGATCTATGTTGGATCAGTTCTGCTATAGACTTTTTGTAATCTTAAACAAGTTCTTTAAATTGTTTGAGCTCCATTTCATTATCTGTAAAATGGTTACAATAATACTTACTCCACAGTGTTGTGTGAATCCTGAATGAGTTTCTATACCCAAAGCATCTAGCATAGGGCCTGATATGAGTGTGCACACATTCACTGGCTATTTTTATTGTTGTTAAAAATATAATTATATTCCCAGAAATTAAATTTTGTTACTGTCAGAATCATATAGACTAATAACAAACAGAGGAATCTCTATTTTCTCTTCCATATACAGTCAGCAATTTTAAAGAAAAATCTCTTAGAGGGAAATAAGAGCAGAACCAACTGTATGAGTGCTATATGGTTTTAATCCTCAATCTTCTCATCTGTAAAATAGGGACAATAATAGACCTACTTTATAGGATTGTGCAAGGCTTATATGGGATAATCCATGTAAAGCAATCACTATAAGCCTAAGTAAGCACTCAATATTGCTATCTGTGCTTGTGGGCCTTTTGCCTCTGTTTAGCATGGTCACGTCTCCATTTTTTCATCTGGCTGTTTCTCTAAGTCATCAGGACTTCCCAAAGCATAGTCCTGGACTGTTTACTTCCAGAACACTTTGTGCATTTGAGAGCTCCATGAGAGTGAAGCATTTTAAAATGTAAATCATGAGCCAGTCATATATGATTCCTTGCATAGACCCACAGGAACCTGACGCTGGGCTTCTCTTTGGAGAAAGGCATTGCATGGTTCCCAAAAGGCTAACTACAAGCCAAAGGTCATGCATCATGTTTTGACATTTCACCATCAGAAATCATCTATCAGTGAGACTCAGTTCATATGACTAATCTTGTTTGATTTGGCAATGAGGTGAAATGTCAATAGGCTTCCTATTTTGACTGAAATTGTTGAATATACCAAAGGGAATATTGCATGTGTGTTAGTCATTCCATAATAAAGATGAGTATACTCTCCTGAAAAGTTCAGCTACACTAATAGGATAGTGGATCACCAGAATACTTTATATTTGAAATGGGTACTTTGTTCACATTCTTGCTTCACTTGGAAAATTGTGTCATTGTTGCCAAAGTCTTGAGTTTCCTTTACCCCATGCCTGGATTCTCCATTGACACTAATGAGAATTTCACCTTCAAGCACACACAGTATATGGAACTAAAATGACAATAGCAGAAGGTAAAGAATACATTTTATACTTTGTGCTACATAATATTTTTCTTGACTGTTTCTGTTATAGTCATTGACTATTGCTAAAAAAGATCCATTTGGAAATCTGAAAACATATTGTCTCTAGGGACTAGTCTTTTGAAAACACACTTTTACCCATACATGTCATCACAAATTATATAAAAGAATAATTATAGATCAATCTACATAATTTTAATTTTGTGGTTAGTTCATTACAAAAGCATATCCCTCTGGCACTGCCATTAGTCTATAAGGTATGTGTGATTTTTTTTTTTCAATTTAAAGGAATGACATTTTGGAGAAAAAAATTGTCCATATTTTCTTAAGGAAACATAATGCAAAATTTGCCACTTGCTGAAATTTAAAGTACGATGAACTCTTTGTAGTTCATGTTCACACATTAGCAATAACCTGTAGAGCTATGAGCTGTTAGAATGTAGCATTAAAAAAGAAAACCTATATGAAAGAAGAAATATAAAGCCCATTTTTATGAGTGACCAAATGTCAAATATGTATTAAAGCAGTTTACAGGCTATCCTGTTCATTATTTTGCTGACTTAGAAAACTTGAAGTGTTTTGTATCCATTTCATTATCTGCAAAAGTATGAACTGTAATGGAATTTACATAAAAATCCTGCTAGAGAGTGGGGACTTTACTGCATAGTCAGCTTTGCCTCCTAATCCAATCTTCCCCAATGCAGTCGGTAAGGCAGTTGCCAAACTCAAACAGCAGGATCTCTTTTATAAAGAAAAGTATGAATTTGAGCTGTAAAATGAGCACAACTATTTTTCTATTACTCTGGATGCTTCCTCTTGCTGAGTTTACATAAGAAGTCTAGCAGGAGGTGTTATTAAATAGCCACAGAAATTAGCCCCAAAACAATTATCTTGGTTTAACTATGGAAAAAGACACAAGAGACTTAATGAAAAGAGAATTTAAATTTTTGTGATTGAATATCTGTTGGACACCTCTGTAGTTATTAACCCTTGTGGGCAGCATTTCAGATTTTTTATTATTTTTAATTGAATTGTTTTTGGAAAACTGCAGATTAAAAACCATTTTCTCCCCTACGTTAGTCAGAGATCCCAGGGCAAACTGTGAAATAATGGGTTCTTTAAAAGTTTGGTTTAAGCCTCACTGCATGGCAAGGAACATACCCTTGTTCAATATAAATTTGAATTTACATATTATAATAGATTTGTAGAAATACTAAGTAGGAAAAAACATCTCCGGTCCTATCACTCACCACCCATTCCTTACAATCATCTGCCAACACCCATGGCTTTCTTTGTAGTTAGTAGTAAATTTGCCATGAATTAAAGCTTCCTACGGTCTCCTTAAGAAAATATTTCAAAAGTTACTAATTGTGTTTGTTTTTCATATTCCCCTATACATAGCCAGAATTTTGGATTTCTCAGTATTGCTTATTTTCCTGCGGTCTTTTGTCATTCCAAATAATTTCTCTGTCTCAAGTCTCTGTCTTAGTATTTGCTATTTTAAAATATTTGTTGGCTCTTATCATGTCAGATCTTAAAACTTACTTAGTCAGTTGCTTTAATCTTTCCTCCCAAGCCCCCCTCCCAACCTCACCTCCCTAGTCACTTCATCATTTTTTTCCCCTCTTAACTCTCTCCAATCTTCTACATATTTCTGGAATTGAGTTTATCCAAACTGAATGCACTTTTCCAGGTGCATCATATATCATTCCCTAAGTCTGGGATGTGATGGCTCTTTGTATACAGCCCAGATGCTAGCAGAGTTTGGTTTTTTTTTGTTGTTTGTTTTTTTCCTCATCAGTGTCAGCACGTTGACTCAGAGTGTTTTTTGAATATTTCCCACCGATTCCTGAGGGAGCCTTTCTGAAAATGGACTATCTTCTACTTGGTTAGTCTATTCAAAGGATATGAAATGGGAGAAAATATAATTTTGTAAACCCTGTTAGAAAACATGTCCAGTTACCCCACCCAATCCCCTGCCACTTTCAGAAACACATCTATTTTCTTGGCATTTTCCTCTTTGTTAAATATATTTCATTATGAAAATGGAATGGAAGCATATGCAAACAAATTGCTGTGAAGTTCATCAGAGCAAAAGTGGAGAACTCAACTCAACTTAGGGCATGATGATTCTCCTAGCTGTATTACAGATGTTTAAAAGAGAAAACAAACAAAATACTTGAAAAGGTCTGCACTGAAATTAAAGCATTCTTTATATAATGATAACAAGCTGGGTCTTTACATTTTCTTTACCTATTCCATAGAGTTCATTTTAACTACTTTTTCTGACCTTCAAAGCCAGTGATAGCAGGTATAAATTAGGGGAGAGAAATAAGAGAAAAGAAATATAAAATTAAATATGGCACACCAAAATGTTAGCAATAAATTACACAAATTTCTTTCTGTATCATCATAAGAACTATGACTAAATATGAAAAGACTTATGTGTAAGTCATAGTGAGCTTATGTATCCAATTATTGGATAGAAGCAGGCTACACCAAAATGAAACACAAGCCACTTCAAGCAATCCACAAAAGATCATAAACACCTCTGCATCAGTAAAGCAAATCTGAGAATGTATGAGCTGATGAAGATGGGGGAAAAGTTATTGTCCCCCCTATGTTTTCTATATTAACATAAATATGTATCATATTCATAGATTCTAAGAAGCTATCAATTTAAGAATCTACTCCCACTGATTTGATAACAGCTTTTCAGAAAATAAATGACGTGAAATTTACACACAAGACTTCTGTTTGCTAAATGGCAACAGCATACATATATCTATATAATTACATATCACTCTTGTATTTGAATCATAAAGTTTGACTCAAACAAAATCTTTTTTATATCCTTGGAGTCTCTTTTGAGCCTTGATGATGGCATCAAAGAGACACCCACGATGCTTTTCAGTTAATTCACCTTCAATTATATATCTCAGTCAATACTCCTTCAGTTATATATCTAAACAACCTAGTAGCCCCCAAATGATCTTGAGCAAAAAGGAGAATTATTCGCTTTTGTAACTTAAAAACCTGTAAATAGTCTTCAGGCACTGCCAGTTCATAGACTCCAGAAACATCCTCATGATCTCATTTCTCTCTTCCACACAGTTTCCATACTCAGCAGGGTTTTCCCTTGTGGAAACTGCACTAGCTCCAATTTCATATCCTATTTTATTCCAATAGAGTCATGAGAACCTCTCTCTTTCAACCCTTACAAGAGTCCTGGTCCTGGCTCTCACCAACCTGATTGGATCATGTGTCCCCTGAATTCATCACTATGGCCAGTCACATGGGATTTCCAGAGTTACTTAATTCCACATCACAATTCGAAAGAACTTCCTGTGATGATGGAAATGTCTATAATTTACACTGTGCAATGTGGTAGCCACTTGTCATGTGTGGCCATTGATTACCTGAAATATGCATGATGCAACTGAGGAACAAAATTTTAAATTTTATTTTAAGCAATTTCGATTTAAAATAATAGCCACTACTGCATTGAACAGCACAGCCCTAGAGTTTGGTGTGTGGGCCAAACCTACATGGATTACATGAGCTGAGAAGGGGTTCCCCAAAGGAAAGGTTTTTTGTAGAGAGCAGGTCCTATTTTCCAGAGTGGGAAATATAGATGCCAACGTGTAAAAACAACAGATGTTCACTATAATGTACCCTAAAACTTGAACTTTTTATTAACATCTTTTGGACTGACAGTTTAATTTCATATTATATGGCTTGCATTATATGACTTACAGTTGTTCTATTTTCAGTTGTTTTGTTTGTTTTCCTTAATTAAAATGCATACAATGGGAACTTTGGACACAGAGCTGTTCAGGCTTGAATGAGAAACTATTGTTAGGGATCCACTACCTTTAATTAAATTGTCTTTTAGGTACACTGTGCTCATCTTTTCAAAGGACATTTTAAACAATATATATGGATCCAAACAAGTTAAAATTCATGTGATATTTTAGAGACAAATAGCTCAACTGGAGGGACAAAAGTATTAATGAGCTTATAGGCATCCTTCATGTCAAACATGCACAGGGACAATTGTACTACAATGTACTCCTTTGTCTAAAGTATGGACATTTTCTTTTTGACACTATCACAGTCATTGATTCAACTAATTTTCTAACACAGACAAATTCCTGCCCGCATTGAGCTCATAATTCTCAATTTTAAAAATACGAAAATGTGAAACATCATGCATCTTCCATTTGAAGCAAACGATATCAAGTTAATACAGGTTCATTACAGAAAATCTAGAAACCTGGAGACATAATATGAGCAAAATTAAAATTATGTATAATCTCATCATACAGAGGCAATGACCAATACTGTTTTCGTATATATTTCTTTTGATTTAAAAAAGTATATGTGTGTGAGTACTCATCTCACTATTTAAACTAGAACAATTTTTCATAAGGATGAGAACCTACTGTAGTTACTCCTTTATAACCTAATGCTTAACCTAACATTATATTCTTTAAAAACATGTGTTTAATGGCAACATGGTATTCCATTGTGTGAAAAAAATACATAAACATATATCTAAAAACTACCACTTTTAGGTTAAAATGATATGTACAGCTTTAAACTTTTGGAAAAATATGTAAGTTCCATGCAGGCAGATTTCTGTCTGTTTTGTTGACTGCCAAATTTCAGTGCCTAGAACAGTGTCTGACTTCGAGAATACATTCAATAAATATTTGTTGAGTGAATGAGTATTAGTATATTTCCTATTTAATTCCAACACCCAAGTGTGAGATGGCCCATTTCCCTAAACCCTCATCAACTCTAGGTTTTTGAGTTTTTTTTTTTTTTAGTTTTGTAGACAGAAGACAGCATCTTATTACAGTTTTTCTTCTAACCTCTGTATTTCTACCAGAAGTACAAATTGTGTCACATCATGCTTACTTAGGCAAAAACACATTATGTAGAGGAAGAACTTGCAGCCTAATTTTGGATAACTGTTTCAAAATCTTAAAGTTTTTACTAAGCAAAATCTAATAGGAGGATTATGTGTTTGGAAATCATATTCCAGTCCACTAAGAATCCGTATGGCCTGGAGAAGTTACTAAACCTACTCATTTCCATTATTATGTGTTAACATATAGTGAGCCTATAAATGCAGGTATTGTGTTTTAATAAATTACTAAATAGAATAACTCAAAAGAAGAGAAATGTGATGATTCTGCTTCATATTTACTTCTCCCCCTAACTTCTGCAGAACCTTGTCTTTTCTCCATGCCCTAAATTTAACACATAGCATAATGTTTAAGCAAATTGAAGATTATCATAAAACCTGTAAGGAAAACTCTCAGAAACTCAGGATGAGGACTCCAGTCAAACCTCATGTGAAACCTTGACCATACAGAACAAGAGAAAGTTTCATGGGGGCAGTCTCTCATTGAGTATCTGCTTTTCTCTTGTGCGAACCCTCTACCTTTCTTGCTTTTGCCCCTCAGTCTCTCTCTCTCTCTGCATCTCTTTCTCTCTTCCTCTTTTTCTCTCAAGTGACTTTCTCTGCTTCCGCACATGCACATGCTCAAACACAGCCCTGCACTGACTTCCCATCCCTTTCCTATCCCGCCCTTAATTAACTGTGCTTCAATTCCAAATTCTCTAGAGAGAGAATCAGCTCTACCCATGTTAGGGCAGATGTCTTTCACTCTGTCCTCAGTCCTATCTGCTATGATGACAGAGAAGGATCACCTCGTTCAAATACAGGACCTAGCATCCACTACAGAAATGGGACTAGTTTTCGAAGAGGATTAGGACTAGTAAACATCCCAAAAGGTATACATCATATGTGCTTTCACTCATTAGATGCTGGGATTATAAATGTAGGTAGAAAGTGGCCCCTATTATGTAATAATTCACTCACATAATTTGAATATGTAATTTTAAAATATCTTTCAACCTTCACCATTTTAAAAATCATTTATGATAATCAGGGTTTTGTTTTGTTTTCAATCTAGTTTTAATTCTATGGCTAAGCTTCTTTACATTTATTTCTTTTTCAACTTAAGTGTTTTGCCTTTTGTCCCTGCTAGAGATCTCTGATTCCTTAGTAACAAAACTTTTTTTCTTTTTTTAGTTTATTTTTTGTTCTACCAAGGATAGCTTACTATTTGTAGCTATTTTTAACTGGGATGCTGTGTCTAGCAATTTTGGTAACTTCTGCCGTACTGTTTTTCTCAAAGTTATCTGACTTTGCAAAAAATTTTTAAAGATGAACAGAATCACCTTTTGCAATGCCACATTTTAAGCATTTTTGGAGATAATCCATTATTAACTGTGCGCTCTGTACTAAGCAAAATGATTCATCTGAACTAATGACTTGATGATGTGTGTATTTCTGCCATATTTCCAGTTTCTTTGCATTTCATGATTTTTATATTTTTCTCCTTCAATTCTGATGTAATTTAAATCTCTTATGGGATAAACTAAATCATTTTCTCTTTCTTAGTTAAGTAATTTCTGACAGTTAATCTTCCCAGTCTCAACCATAGTTCTTTTGAGGAAAAAGGAAATAAATTACACTTAAGTTACACCTGTGGACAATAAACTATTTAAATCAAGCCATCTCCATCATTAATATACATCACCCTGGCCATCGACTCTAGATCTTGTAATATGTGATAAATGGCTAAATTTATGGGATTGGCCATGTTGCAGTTTCATTGCTTCCACTATTCAGACATGTCCTCAAATTATGGCAATATGCGTGAAATGACAGCCTTCCTTAATGACTGATGGGGATGGTCTCATCATGGTTCTGACCACTGTGATGAACATCAATCATAAAGACAGCCAAAGATGTCAAATCTGCTGAGATGCTCTTTAATCCTGTGATCCTAGAAAGTCACAACTGTCAGCATAGATCCAAGCAATTGTCTAGCTCGATGGTCCCTAACCTTTTCCAGTTAGAAGAATGTATTATACCAGAAAACATTGTTGAAGAATTCCACTTTTGGTTTTGTTTAAAAAAGCATACAATAGCCCTAACCAGGCACATTGTAACAAAGACCCTTTGAGATGTTTTGCATTTTGCACTGCCTTAACTAACCCCTCTTCTCTGAGAACTGCTCCCACATCTACAGAGGTGGTACTTTGTGCTATATTTGAAGTCAGAAATATTTGTAAATGAAATTTTGATTTTCGAAGTATCATAACACTTATTCCCAAAAAAAGTGTGAAACATACTATTTATTCAGTCAACAGATAGTGCTTATTTTGTTTTAAACAAGATAAGAACCACTGATCTAGAAAATGTACTCTGTAAAACCCACTCTTACCTTAATGATTCAGGTAATTGAGGGAGAAGTTTTGTTTTGTCATTTTATTCTTTACTCAACATTATTGATTGACTTGATTCTCTAATTCACCTATACAGCCAAAGCCTGTGATTTTACAGAAAACCATGTCTAAGGTATCACAATTACTCTCTCATGATTCAGGTAGGGTAAAATTATGAGTGTGTTTCCCTAAGGTGCAGTAAAATAGCTTATTTATTACTATTTCCTCAATGTCTCACTCACAGGTGGTTAGATTTTGAAAGATTATTAACTGGGCTTGTGTAGGCAAGTACAACAATTTGACTTCAGGAAGCCATTATCTGAGCCAGCCTCCCTTCTGCTAGGGCCCAAGGATATTACTTACAGAAATAAACCATTGTATTATGCTTAATACATTCTTAGAACATTTATACATATACTATATCAAATTTTCCTGTTACTCTGTTTTAGGAGTTCATTAAAAA
Source organism: Callorhinus ursinus (assembly GCF_003265705.2). Taxonomy (NCBI): domain Eukaryota; kingdom Metazoa; phylum Chordata; class Mammalia; order Carnivora; family Otariidae; genus Callorhinus; species Callorhinus ursinus. The sequence continues at coordinate 33,744,645 of NW_027397071.1, read as the reverse complement.
ATTTGCCCACATTATTCTGTCCCTCAATTCCATAGGCTTTCCAAGTTCCTACAGTGGCTTCCTAATCTATCAATTTTGTACTTCTTACCAAACGAGAGTTCACACTTTCTTCACAATTGGACTGAAAACTTATTTCCCCCAAGACCTTTTCACGATATATTCCATTTGATTTTGCATTTCCTCTAGAGACTTCCTAAGATTTCAAATGTCCTATCATTGGTGGTGGGGGGAGGGTTGGGGAGGTAACAGCATGGATACCATGTTTATATATTCTGTTTGAACTGCTTGATGGGTTGTGAGATATATGTAATTGCTGTTACTTCCTTATTTCACAGATGTGTGTCTGTGCTTGTTCCTTTCTCTGCATCTTGATAATGCTTCGCTTGAGCCTGAGGCAAAGTGGCCTATGTGTTTTTTGTTTTTTGTTTCAATTTCGCCAGATGGAGTTCAGTACCATTTATCACTGTTGACTAAGGGGAACTAATAATATTTTTCCTAATGAAGAGTGGTGATACATTTTGCAATTTTCTCATTCACTAATTTACCGATTAAAAATTATTTATTGATCACCTCCTGGGTGCCTGGCACTGTGCAAGTGCCTGGGAAGCAATGACAGAAGAGAGAAACAGTTCCAGACCAAGAAGTCTGTTCAAAGCGCTTGAATCCTGATGTTTTCCAGGATCATTCCAACACTCACATGTTAGCCAAAGAGATTAGAATATCAGTAGCCTTGTCTCCCTTGCTTTTCTCAGTACCCTATTTATTCATGTTAACACAGTGAAGAAACATGTAGATTACAGTAACGGTGAGAAATCCATGAATTTTCAGAGGGAACTGAATGGTGGATCACATATTCATTGTCTTGACCTTGGAGCAGGTCAGAATAGACACAGAGGAAAGGAATGCTACCTGCTGCCAACTATTGTTAAGAGAGTACAATGTGAGATTCACCCCCAGAGTACTGGTTGATGTATTGCCCTAAAATCTCTAGATATGCCCGTCGTAAGTAATACATCAGATAAATATCTCAATAATAAATATATCTGAAATCATACTTGTCAGAGAAAAGCTTAAGAGAACTATATATGCTTCTTTAACTTAATCATTCTGGCTTTCTGTTTTAGAGGTTGACGATATCATTATTAATATTTACTGTTAATTGCTTATGTGTATTATTTGAATGCCAGCATAGGCTTACAAATGTGGTGTTTTTAATGACAAAGATAATGATAACTGAATTGGTGATTAAAAATACACTATAAGCTTAGCACCTTCATAAAAATCCCAAAGCTCTTTACAAAAGCAATAGAACAATGAACTAAAATAACAGCTGTGCTAATCATAAGCTAGTTAAAAAAGATAACACTTAGGAGTTTAGGGTTTTTTCAAGCCCATAAATTAAAAGATGCAAAGTTTCATGCTCATGAAGGCTATTTTTAGAATTTGTTAATGGAAAATGGTATAACAGGTAACTTTATATACAAGTGAAATGGCTCTTAAGTTGAAATGGGGTAAAATATCATGTATATGTCTTAGGACTTTTATATTACTTTAATAACCAAAATTGTCAATTAGCCAGATTTTTTTTAACCTTTACCTTGCAAAAGGAAAAGGTAGATCACAAGAAAATAAGCTTATAATAGTCCTCTTTAATCTAAATCCTCTATACTTTCTAGATTTCACAATAACCATACTATTCATTATGATGGTCTGAGATACTACAGAATTTTAGTTGTCAGGTACTTAACTATATTCACTGTGTTTCACTTAATTCAGCTACAAAATCAAGCAGAATTTCAGTAAAGTGGCACTACCTACTGTATTAAGTAGTATCTGAGCAGGATACTACTCACATTGTAAGGTTACTGCAAACAAGGGATTCATGAGCACACTCTAAGAAGTCAGATTCCAAATGATGAATCACAAATTCTACCTCTGAAACTAATAATACAGTGTGTGTTAATATAAAAATATTAAAAATAAATACTGTACTGAAAGTGAAAAACAAAAAGAAAGTCAGATTCCATGTGTAAGCTGCTAGACCGCTAAAGAAACCAAAAAAAAAAAAAAAAAAAAAGGGCCACCTGGGTGGCTCAGTCAGTTGAGCTTCTGCCTTTGGCTCAGGTTGTGATCCCAAGGTCCTGGGATCAAGTCCCGCATCGGGCTCCCTGCTCAGCGGGGAGCCTGCTTCTCCCTTTCCCACTCCCCCTGCTTGTGCGTTCTCATTCTCACTCTGATAAATACATACATACATACATACATACATATGTACGTACGTACATACATACATACATACATAAAATCAATCTTAAAAAAAAAAGAAACCAAAGAAAGCAGGCCCCTCATTAATGTAATGTATTATGTTAATTTGTGAGGGTGGCCTAACAAAATACCACAGACTAAGTGGCTCAAACAACAGAAATTTTCTCCCAGTTCTAGAGGCTGCAGGTACCAGCTCAGGGTGTCAGCAGGTTGGTCTTCTGAGCTTACCAAATGGCCACTTTCTACTGTGTCCTCACACAGAGCATGCTTTCCTCTGTGCATGTGCATTCCTGGTGTCTCTCTTTGTGTCCAAATCTCCTCCTGTTAAAAAAACACCAGTCAGACTAGATTAGGACTCACACTAATGGCCTCATTTTTAACGTGATTACCTCTTCAAAGGCCCTATCTACCAAATGCAGTCGCATTCTAAGGTACTGGAAGTTAGGGCTTCAATGTACCAACGTGGAGGGATACAGTTCAGCTAACCACATGTTTTGTAGTAGAGTGAACGATGTTCCTTCAATAGATATGTCCACTCGGAACTTCTCAGTGTGACCTGATTGGGAATGAGGATCTTTGCAAATGTAATTAAGGTAAAGATCTCCAAATGAGATCATCCCAAATTAGGGTGGACCACAAAGCCAATGACATATGTCTTTATAAGTAACAGAAAAGGAGAAGACACACAGAGCCACAGAAAGGAAGGCCATGTGAAAACAGAGACAGAGAGACTGGAGTGATATGTCTACAGGTCAATGATTACCAAAGAATGCTGGCAGCCATAGAAGCTAGGAGAGGAACATGGAAAGGATTCTCCCTCAGGGTCTCCAGAAGAAACCAGCCATGCCGACAGCTTAATTTTGGATTTTTTACCTCCAGAACTGTGAAAGAATAAATTTCTGTTGTTTGAAGCCACTCGGCTTGTGATAATTTGTTGCAGCAGCCATGGGAAATGAATACAGATATTGGTATAGGGAAATAATAAAACTACCATGTACTGATGACTTCATGTGCAAGGCCCTATCCTATGTATATATCATCCCTTAAATCCTCTCATCATCTATGTGAGACGGGTACTATTTTACCCATTTTACAATGGAGACACTGAGGCTTAAAGAGGTGTAAGTGAACTTCCCAGGGAGGCACAGATGGTAAATGTCAAAGCCAGAATTCAAACTGATACCGGTTTGACTCCGTGTTGTGGTCATTCCATTATGTTGCATCAAACTGATAGGTAAGAGTATCTTGGAGCTATAATGAATTAAAGATTTTGTGCTGAAAGGGCTCAATTTATTGAGTTTAAGGCAGTGACCCATGGAGGCAGTTATAGAGAAAGGCAAGAGACAGGCAGAAGAGGTATCATAGGGAATTGATATTGATAGGGAATATTGTAGGGAATGCCTTGCCCGAGCATCATCCCAAAACTAAGGCAAAGGACTGAGGTCACCTTCTCTTCTAACCATGCTATATCAATTGGGGTTCCTATGCTTTATTTCCTCCCTCAAGGCTCTGCTGAACTCAATATCACCTACAGTTCACTGTTGGGCAAGAATGTGCTCTTCCTTGACGTGGGTCTAAGAGGCCATACTCAGTTTGCAATCTTGGCTTTCTCTTATACCCAGATTTCTGTGCTTAGTAACCTCAGTCTGATTCTTAGTTGCTTCTTCAGTGTTCTGGACTCTGCATATCATGTACAGAGTAGAAGTGGTCACTGAGGACAAATTTATCAGGAATAAAGATGAGATAGCAGCTGGAGTTTAATGTGAACATTCTTGCCCCATTCATTTATAAGATTTTGTTCTTCTCCACTAATAGCCCAGAGAAGCCTCCCTCAATCACGATCCCTCACCCAGACTCCAATTGATGGCTTGTCATGTTGATGGAGCCAGTTTTTCTAACTTATAAGTCTGAACCATTAAACAGGAAATATTTCCGTGGCTCAGATATTTTCATGTATTTACATACTTTGAGTCCATAGAATATGTTCATTTTCCATTTCTTCAAGAGCCCGTGATACTGTCAGCATGATCTGAGTGCACAAACAGAAGCTGACTAAACAACAAGCAGGGTACTAGCCATGGAGCTTCTAGAGTCATCCTGGCAAGTGGAACCTTTCAGGTCTGACCTTTAAAATTAAAGCAATGTATATCTGTTTGTATTTATAGTTGCAAAACGAGATGTCCAAATTCACAACCCCAAATATGTTTAACCCATAAAATATTATTGTTGAAATTATCAACCTATCCTTTGATTCGCTGGATATAACTAAAGACTTGAGAACAAACTGAAACCCAGGTTAGAATTCAAAATTTGAAATCGTCTGCTAAGACAGATCATGGTGGCCTCAGAACGAAATTTAAATAAATAATTATGTCATAAACAAACTCTATGTATCCTACAATGCAGGAAATGTATCAGTGTTGCCTAAGTATGTCTTTAGGGTGCCCTAAAATTTAGCAGGATCTAGATGTAGATCAAGATTGAATGCTGAGCTAACTTATAAACAATATACCAACCAGTGTCTCCCTTACCCAAGGTCCTAATTCTCTTGACTAGAAGAATGACAGATTCTCTGAGCTAGCCCTTATTCTTCTATAGTAGTTTCTAGTATGATAGTCAGTATCTGTTGAAGAAGCTCGTCAGTCTCAGTCTGATTCTCCATCAGAAGCAATAGTCCAACACAAGGAAGGTCAATGAAAAAGCAGAGTGGAAAATGAAATCTTCCCACGCATTCCTAGATGTAGCTCTACCAGTTTAGGAACCTAGAACTAAATGTGATCTGGGACCCTAAAGAGAGAGACTGTAGGATATTTCTGTGTTTAGTGTTCACCATCAGACCCTTACAGAAAAAGTAGATAGGCGAGACACAAAGGGATTGCCATAGTAGCTACAGATGCAAAAGGGACCCCACCAAGTGCAGCGGACTATGCTTGCTCTGTTACCTGGCAGTCTAACCTTTCCCCATTCTACACAGTGAGCCTGAGCTGTGGTGTGACTTTTCTACCCCTGTTTTCCTGATGCAGTCTGGTATTTTAACACTTGTGTTTTTGACCGCATTTTCCTTGTGTTTTCTTAGCCTCACCTCAGGCCCTGACCTCTGTGTTCTTTAGCTAGCACCCTTAACCTGGTGACCTAAGTGATCATTTCTCGAGATTCTATCTTCACCACAATTAACCTGGTTATAGAGCTGTAGCCAGCAGGACTTGGGCTACTTCTGTCACTCCTTCCAGTGGGTGCTTCTCTATACCTGCTGCCCCAGGGACCAGTGACCTAGTGTCCTCCTGATAATGCTGGTGTTTTGCTTTTGGAATAATCAGGCCAAGAGAAAGAGCTTCATCCAAAAACAAAAAACAAAACAACAAAAAGTTTTGTGCTGGCAACTGCAGCATGACTCAACCCAGCAAAGTAAGCCTGGCAGACAGAAAACAAAACAAAACAAAACCACCACTTCACACAACAAGAGTTGAATTAATTAACTCAGTTACCCTAGGACAACCGTATTTGTTGAGAGGGCAGTCTCTCAAGTCAGATTGCAGGATTCCATCCCTGGCTCTACCACTTGCTGCATAAACTTAGACAAATTTTTTAGCTGATCAGTGCCTCAATTTCCCCATCTGTGAAAAGGAGATAGATGTGTTGGGAGCCTGAAAATGAAATAATTTATGTAAACATCTTCAAAAGTGCTGGTACATAGCTAGTGCTCAATAAATTATGAGTGCCTTGATAGAGTCCATTGACGTCTTTCCTCTACCTTAGACACAAAACCATGAGCTCACTCGAGAAAATGCCCTGGCCTGAAACACTGAGAAGGAGCCAGGGTAAGGCCTTGAAACTGTTTATATTAGGATATAATATAAACTAATTTCTTTCTACCCCAGCCCAGCTCTCTGGGCTGGGAAAAATCGAAAAAGAGCCTAAATTGTTCATGATGAACAATAAATACTGATTGATAAATAAAGCAGGTGAGTGAAGTGGGAGATACTCACCTCAGCAGAGGTCCTATAAATATCAAGCTTAGACTCACCCACCCTGCCTGCCAAGCAAGTCTCCACGACACTACCAGTGTTTCTCAACAGAGGAACTCTTGGGAGTGAAGTCACTTTAAAGAAAAGAATGTGGTTCATGTATTTTTCTTCCAAATAATTCTCTGACAAAATTCTTATTATGCAGTTTCCATCCATTTAAACAAGGGTTTATTAAATGCTACTGAATACATAGCACTATTGGATACATATCCACTTTAAAAAAGTTATTTGAATAAGAACAAAGCACAGTGAATTTCTGGCATCCTTGAATATGATTTCTAGTCTATTGAACAGCCATGTCTGAAGTGGCATCTTATTTTTGAGCTCTGAGTAGTTGTCATTCACACAATATAGCTTAAAATCTTTTTTTTTCTTTTTCTTCTTCTTCTTTTTTTTCTTTTTTACTTTTTGTTATTTTGTGAACCTAAGTCAAACTCTGGCATGGCAGTATTTCTAATACAGCTTCAATGCCTTTTGGTCTGAATGACTGCACTGAATAATCCTAACAAAGTTGAGACAAGCACATGATTATTCAGACAAGATATGGAGTCCAGACATATACAGGGAAATAATTCAAAAGTTTTGAGCCCCCATAGTGCTTACTGTTTGTACTGTACAGACTTGCCACTTGGCGCCCCAGCCAACATTCACATTTAGTATTTGAAAGTGAAACCACTTGGTGGGCTTTCTCCTCTATATCCCCTCCCTGGATGAGCTAGCTAGAGGATCAGCTGCCATGAACAGAAGTGGGGAGCTTTTGAGAGGAGACAGGCATGCAATATAGCAAAAGGGATGAAAGAGGTTCAGATCTCAAAGAGAGTAATAGAGAAGGAGGGTCAAAACCTGCAAGTTGAGTGTGGAAAAGCAAAGTGATGGATTATAGAGCAGAATGGAGAAAAACATGGTTAAAAGTTTCTATTACCACAGAAAGAAAGCCTTCAAATGGAAAAAATATATATATATTATAAACAGGAGTGTTACATTTTCAGTACGTGGAATGGTCTTACCCCCCTTTTGTGTATTATAGGCTAGAGGCTAATCTCAGGTGAAGATGAGACATGGGAATTCTAAGAGAAGTGACAGGTTATAGAATAAGGGTAAAGAAAATTACAGTGAAATGAAGTTGAAGAGTGAGGCCAAAATAGATACAGAAAATGGGAAAAAAGGAATCAGTGATAAAGAAAAGTATATTATAAGGAAAAGAAAAGCATACAAATAATTTTATGCTTTCCTTTGAATTTAGAGTCATCTTACTTTTAGAAAACAGACCTTTTGGGCAGTATATTTTAGCATTTTGAGTACTAACCACTAAGATACTAAAATTTTGTTCAGGGAGATGTAGTCTTTGAGTTTCAAGATCCATATCCTTAGAGCAACTTTAACATAGTAATGATCATACTCAGAACATGGTAATTAGATACATTCAATTAAATTTCATTGAGAATTACCTTTACTTCTCACAAGACGTGGGATCTTTTGCACTTAAAATTTAAAGATGCATGTGAAGTCTACACAAACCTACCCACTTTTTCTCTGAAAGCTAACACACTAATGCCCCTAACTGAATTCTCCTGAGAAGCTGCATTTTTCTAAGTAAGAAAAATCAACTGAAGACAACTTTTAAATATGTCTAACCAAGACTGCAATATTCAATCAAGTTAATGTTATCAGTGTGGTGATTATTTGAATATCTTTGATGTCAGAGACATGCCTCAGAATTTCAAAATTCACTTCACTTTGAAATCAAAGTATACATGAGTTTTTCCTACTGTAATATAAAATATATATATTAAATTTTTATCAAAAAATTGAACACACAAAAGGAAAGTACAAACTTTACCAAGGATTTTGATAAAAACTTAATTTGTTTTCAAATATCTTATTATCTATGAAATATATAAAACATAAGCTAACTGTGAATGTGGTATATATTTGACTATTTGTATGGCAAAAGACTGCTGGTATACATTAGCATGTCCATTTTTAAAAGGCAGAAGTATGTATTATAATTTTTAAAAATTGAACCAGGATTTGGAAACCTATGTTTTAGCCTCAATCCTGCTTTTGTCTACTAGCTATGCCACTTGTTTAACTTTTCTCTTTTTTTTCTGTGAAGAACATCTTTTTTTATTTTTATTTTTTATTGAAATATAGTTGACATAAAACTTTTTTCTCTTTTAAACTGGGAATAATATGTTTCCTACCTAGTTTGTTGAACATAGAAAGGTAGTTTTAAACCAAATCTATAAAAACATATGAAGCATAATTTCATTATTTAACTGTAAGTTCCTTAGGGGTCATAAACAGTTTCACTCACTAAATATTTGTTATCCAATATATGGCTTTCTCTCTTTTCTTCAAATTGTCACACTCTTGGACTCTTACTTTATTATCATATTTTAAACTATTCTAGCTGAAGCTTTTGAGGGAAATGACATTGAATTCAATACTTAAAAGCACATGTTTGATGTCTTATGTGTACCTTTTGACTTTGAATGGTATCATGTGAAGAGTGAGGAATGGAAGCAAAGAATGCAACAAAAAATAACTTATTCCATAAATGAATGTGCCAGAAAAATAGATATTTTACTGTTAGGATCGTTATTATCATTCCAGGCTCTAGTGTAGTAGAGGATCTGGGATATTTATTATATGAATGAATGTCTCTATCTTTGCAAGAAAAAAAATAATTTCTATTCTTCTTATACCTAATTATTTGCCATGGAGTTATTCTTACCACAAATTTTTCTCTGTCCCCACGTAATTGCTTTTCCCGGGGTTTCTAAATTAGGATTTGTTGCCATTTTATCAAATGTAGGACCTATAGTCATCCCTTAACTTGTTTGGCAAGTTCAGTGGTAACACTTACTTCTTCTCCTTAATCAGGAGGTGAGATTTCCAGAAGCATCTCAAAGACAGAGGGACAAGGCTTAGAGAATTAAAAAAAAAGGCATTGTCCTTGCAAAGAGTGATGTAAGAGGCAAGGAAGTTAAGAGACAAAACTGAACAAATGAGTTTGGGGAGAAAGCTAGCCTTTTATAGTGTAAAAGGGAACAGAAGTACTTTCGGCCAGCCTAATGAAGGGTTTTGAAATTGAGGGTCCTTAGAGGAAACCTGGAATTAGAACAAGTTAAAAAAGTAAAGAATGTAGGGAGTGAATGGAGAGGGCTTGTTTGTCTAGAGTTGGTGCCTTAATAGAAAAATGGCAGACCAGCAGCAATGCTACAGCTGATAAATTGGCATGTATAAGAATGGGGACAGAAAAGCACAGTGCTAATGACAGTTAGAGATTTTTTTTTTTTAAAGGAGCACATGAACTAATCCAAAAGAGTTACTTAAAATTACAGTATGCTCTTTTTTCTCTCTCTCTCAGAATTGTTTAAAGAGAAGAGGGAGAGGAAAAGGGAAGGTGTAATTTATAGGATGTACCTTAGGAACTATTATTAGAAGAATAAAAAAGAGAACTACTGGCAAATGTAAGTGCATTAGAAATGCAGTAATTAAAAGGTTCTACAAGAAAAAAGGAAAATCAGAGCTAACAGTCTTCTATTAACCTACTGTGATTTATAACTCACATTCTACTTTTTTCTCTTAGTACAAGTTCTCTGTGACTGTGTAAAATATCCACATGCAATTTTCTGTTGTGGTAACCTATATTGGTTGTAGTGAGTGGATTTTAATTTGTTTTTAATGTGCCTCTAGTTCATCAGCTTCAACTTCAGGGGAAAATTTCTCTGTGCTTCCAATAGCACCCAGTGTTGCTACTCTGTATTTGCAACTGATGTTTATTTTGGTAATACAACAGTTATCCGTAAATAAGAAGAAACAATGAAATAGGTTACAATATTGCAGGAAAGGACAAGGATAGATGTAACTGGTGATGAAGTATATTTATTCTGGGAAAACTGAGATGGTATGAAATGTTGAGAAGTGGGAAAAGATACATTAAAGATAAATCTAGAAAATAAAGTGAGAATAAGATAAACGCAAGGAGTGTGATGAATCATTTCTTAAGGAAATTAAACTAAATTCCTGATGGATGGTTAAGCATTCTCTGAACATATGAAAGCACTTGTGTTTCTAAATGTTAAACTAAGATATGCTCAAAATTTCATGAGAAATCAATACCTATTAAGATGCTGAGCATATTTGGCAATGTTCTAAACACTACGAGCATTATCCCATTTAAAATACTTCTAAATTATATTAGTAGGAACTAATACATTTCCTATGAAAACCTGATGTACAGAGATATGAAGAAACTTGCCCAAAGTCACACAAGTAGTTAAGTGGCAGAGATTTCAAATACAGGTTGAGTTTGGTTTCATACACAGGTTGACTCCTGAGTCAGGCACTGGTAGTTACTATACCCTCTGTGTCCAAGAGAACCATAAAGATAAACTATTACTGTTGCAGCTGAAATTTTTACAAGGAAACCACTAATGGAATTTAAGTACTTCATTGGAGTAGTACACCTAGCACATGTTGCTAACAAAGATCTTCATGTTCTCTGTGCCAAGGCTGAAGATGATCTCTCCTAGCCTTACTGCAGGGCACCAAATGCTCAAAGATGATGTCTCAAAGTGCCTAACTTATACAGGGGCATTGATGAAAATAGAGCAGAAGAGGGACAAAAAAAGAACAACCAGATGTCCCTACTTAGGTTCTTCCTTCTTTTGCCGTGTATGCTTTCTAAAATGTCCTGGTTCCAGCTCAAATTAAATCACATGAAATTTTGTTTGAAGATTATTTTGTGTGCTACTTGAGAAATGATAATGTTTCATGAATGTTTTTATGTTATCTACAATAGCCCTTGCACCTCATCTGTCCCAAGGACCTCATGGAAAATAATTTGAGAACAAACCAAAGTACTTTAGCACCTTAATCATTTAGCACTCAGTTGATAACAAAAAGCGCAGGGATGGATGACTGCAGTCACCCTGTCATTTTGGAGGGGAAACATCTCAGAAGAGAGTAAACATGATAGCCTTTTTATCTTGATAACTAAAGGCATCATTTCCTTGTAATCCTTGGCTATTGGAGAATGAAAGACCTAATATGACTGTAGGAAGAGAAGATTTTTATATTAGCAGCAGAAATAGTTTAACATTTTAGCAATATGAAATGTACAAAGTACATAAGCAGATATAATCTCTTTTGATCTAATTCCCTGAGAGGCAGGTAACTGTGTATCCTTGGAAAAGTTGCTTGTTCTTTCTTTTTTTTTTTTTTTAAGATTTTATTTATTCATGAGAGACAGAGAGAGAGAGAGAGAGAGAGGCAGAGGGAGAAGCAGGCTCCCAAGGAGCAGGGAGCCCGATGCGGAACCCGATTCCAGGACTCTGGGATCCTGACCTGAGCCGAAGGCAGACGTTTAACCATCTGAGCCACCCAGGCGCCCCAGTTGCTTGTTCTTTCTTAAACATCAGCTTTCTCAATTGTAAAATGAGAAAAACAATGATTCTCCTTAGGCAAGTTACTTAACCCCTCTGTTCCTCAGTTTCTTCATTTGTAACATGAAATGATAGGATGAGGTTGAAATGTAATTCTGCTGATATTCAACTGTTTTTTCACCTATAGAAATGGCAGTTTCTTATGCTTCAACCTAATATTTGTAGTGTTGTTGTGAAGATGAATACACTTAAAACAGGACCAAGATCTTAGTACACACATTTTATAAATATGATCTCAATTCATTCTTATAATAGCCCTATGACAGATAATTGGGTTCCCCCTTTGAATATAAATTTATGTGGAAAAAAATATACTATTGATGGATTTATAAAGGGGGGGATGTAGCTTTACAGCAAATACCACTGCAACCTAACACTTTGTCCTGTGCTTTCTAGGCTGCTCAGTGTATGTATATTGTATCAGCCAGCTAACAAGGTCTCTGAGCTGCTTTTCCCTTCCATCCAAATTTGCCATCCACTGAATACTTCACTAGTTTTGTAGTTGAGGTTTTAACAAATACTCATGTGACTTTGTTTCGCTTATAAAATGGCTAAGGCCAAAAAAATGAGTATTCTTTTTTTTAAGATTTTATTTATTTATTTGACAGAGACACAACGAGGGAGAGAACATAAGCAGGGGGAGTGGGAGAGGGAGAAGCAGGCTTCCCACTGAGCAGGATCCCAGGACCCTGGGACCATGACCTGAGCCAAAGGCAGATGTTTAATGACTGAGCCACCCAGGCGCCCCAAAAATGATTATTCTTAGGCTCATCAATTTAGATAGGGGTGTAAAAGCATGTCAGTATGTCAGAAGAAATTTTTTAGTGGATTCAAGTACTGCTTGGTTAAAAAAATAAAGTAAATTATAATATAATGCACAGGAAGAAATAAAATCAAAGTTCAGAGTTATTTGTATGTTCTGACTATTTTGTGGAAAGTTTTTCCATTTTGGTTTTGATTTTGAAAATACCAATCATAGAACATATACTAAAATTGGAATGATAGAGAGACAATTAGCATGGCCTCTGCACAAAGGATGCCATGCAAATTTGTGAAGTGTTCCATATAAAAAAATAAAAATAAAATAAATAAAATAAAATACCAATTGTAAGGTCCTTGCCAGTGAACATTGCGCCTTTACAAATATGTGTATATAATATGTATACTAAACTGGTACACATTAAAAAGGAATAATTCATTAAAATTGAAAATATAGGATGCTAAATATTATGGAGGCAAAATGAGTAAAAGAAATACATTTTTGAAACTGTTTAATCTGTATTTTATAAAATGCCTTTGAAATGAACTAGGAAAATCACATGCATATTTTGTAAAGTATTCTCTACTGTGAATAAATGTACTATATAAAAGCCAAGGTATTATTGTGGTTAACAAAACTTATTGGATTCTTTTTTTCAATAATTTAAATAATACAATAGTTATTTTCGGTCTCCTTCTCTCTGAGAATGAGTAAACTAATTCACCCTTGTACATTATTATTATTTATTTGAGAAATAATATAGAATGTATCAGGATTTTTTCCATAAAATGTATTTTTGCACATACGCAAAGTCTAAATGATTGAGATGTAGACGTCTTTTGTGAACTCTATGAAAAAAATAAAGATCAAAAGAGAAATGTAATGTAGCTATTTCTCCTATCCTCATTTTTTCTCAAATATAATCATTTGAGAGGATTATTGTAATTTTTGAAAGGATCGAAACTAACAGAACAGTAATCTTAGTGAATAGGAATTTTAATAATTAAGTATTCAACATATTCTCTTATTTGACTGAAAAATAATTTTTCTTTTAGTACTGTATGTGTGTGTATAGTGGGAGAAAGTGTGTGTGTCAAAACATATGAGGCTGGTATTTTTTTATTGGTTTTGTTTGTTTTAACTCTAGGATTTTGTTTCTAAATGGTGACTTTAGACACAAACTGACATCATCTTCATTTTGCCAAAGAGAAGACTGGAGATAAGAAAGTAGGATTTGTTTGCCCAAAGTTACCTAAAAAGAACTAGGAAGAGTTCAAATCAGGTCTCAAAATTCCTGTCCAGTGATCTTTCTTTTACATATACATGCCACTGACTTCTATTTACTAATCTATCCTAGAATTTAATCACTTTCATTTTCTTATTTTTCTTTCTGTTAAACTGATATTATCAATTCTTTACATTTATAACAGTACCACTGGAGTAGACAGAAATCTATTGAGCTAAGGAATAAGACACCAAATTTTGTTTGAGAATAATAGAAGGGTTTTGAGCCATATCCATCATTTAAATTATTAAAGTAGAGTCACCGTTTGTGGGAGTTAGTAAAACATACATATCTGGAAAGTAGCTAATGAATAATAGAAAGATTTACAGATTTTTGTCTTTCTCAATCATTTCATTTTCCATTCATTCTTGTTCAGGATCCATAAGCTCTATCAGCATACTATTTGAAGTAGAATTCAGCTACTGTGAAAATATTTTTTAACAAAAATAGCTTTTAAACGTCACGAAGATATCATAACTCATGTAGAAAACCTAAGCAATATACGGAAGTTTCTTTTTTAATTTAAAAATCCACTCAAACTGCTTCCCCAAATAACTCTTTCCCTTTTACCTTTCCAATTTGCCATCTTGATTAATATCAGCCCAGTCTATTCAAAATGATTTAGATACAACTAAGAGTTTATTATAAATTTGACCCAAACATATTAAAGAAAACCAGCAAACAAATATGAGAACAATGTATTTCTCATCTTGAGAAAGAGAATTGGATAAATGACAAACTGATGGCAAGGAAAAACTAAACTAGATATCTGTCTAAGGCAGCTCCCCTAGCTTTCTTTATTTTTCTTCTTAGCACTTATAATACCTGGAATAGCACATACTGACTGTTTATTATCTTTTTTCCCCTCGCTAAGATGCTAAACTCCATCAAAACAGGAACTTCAATAGATTTTCTTAAACAGTGCCTGACACATATAGATGCTTCCTAAATATTTGTAGAATGAATAAATAAACTAGAAATTGGTTGTTTGGGGAATATAGTTTTATGGTTAACAGAAAAAAGCAATATTTGTTAAAAATATTTCTAACATGTCTATAATGAGCATGGCAGTATTTAGATTGTCATTGAGTTTCATATTCCCTTTCAGGGTCATAATTCTGAATATCACATCTTATTATATAGTATAATGTATTAGTCATGTGAATTACAGTAAAATCCATACTGACTTTATGACTGAACTTGTTTGGAATAAATCTTCAATTTGGATGTGATTTCTTATAATTGGCCAATTTCCCTGAAAAGCAAGTAAGTAAAATATATTGATTAATTGAGAACTGCAGTTAATTGGGTTTTTACTAAAATTTATTTATGCTGGCACAGAGTAGGTACTTAATAAATATTTGTCAAATATGTGAAGTCTAGTTAGTTAAAGTAGACTTGTTATTTTGTTTCTTGTTACTCAATGAATAAAAAGAGAACTTTTCAATCAAATATGTATTATGCAATGGCATTAGAATCCACACAGCAAACAAATAAGCAATTTAGAAGTATGACAAGTTCTTCTCGTTCTCTTTTTTTCCAACTTCCTTTGCATCTTCCCTTCTCTTATCTTTCTCTCCCGAACAATTTAGTCCCAAACTCGTTATGGGGACAAGTAAGGTTAGCATCCATAGAGAGTATAGGTGGGGAGAGCCTCAGCAGCATGAAGAGCAATGTTGGAGCTCAAGAAGGATGAGAAGAGCATCTGGTAGGGGGAGGGAGGACTGGGATGTTTAGCAGCAATAGGATATTGGTTATACATGAGGAAATAGATAAAATAAATAAATATATTAAGGATAATTGGGAGATAGGGTTTTCATTGTTGGAGAAAGTAGTTATAAATATGAAAAGAAAGAAACTATGTTGGATCCTGTGGTGTTGGTTTAAAAATGGATATATCGGGCTCCTGGGTGGCTCAGTTGTTAAGCGTCTGCCTTCGGCTCAAGTCATGATCCCAGGGTCCTGGGATCGAGTCCCACATCGGGCTCCCTGCTCCACGGAAAGTCTGCTTCTCCCTCTCCCACTCCCCCTGCTTGTGTTCCTGCTCTCACTGTCTCTCTCTCTCTGTCAAATAAATAAATAAAATCTTTAAAAAAATAAAAAAATAAATAAAAATGGATATATCAGTGTGAACTCCTAGTGTGTGGGTATAGATATAAGATATATGTGTATATGTGTATATATGTAAAATAGATAGATAAATAGATAGATGAATTTTTCCTACATACATTTCCTTAGTTTCAAATCCTGGGAACAATGACACACCCAAAACAATGGGCACATCTACCTCCCAAATCTTGGTTTCTAAATACCATTTCTGAATAAAAGAATTTAGGACTGCTTGGAGAAGTAGCTGTTTGCAGAGCTGGGGCATGAAAAAGACGAAAAGAGCCTCTCTTATTGTGGCAAAAATATGGAAGTACTCAAAACAATGCCAGAGACATGTCAAAGAAAGACGTCAGATTAAAGAGGATCACACTGCCCATATCTGAGACTATTGGAAGATCAAAGTGAACAATAATAACAGCAGATTATAACCTATTGGATAAAATGGATATCCATGAGTTCATATTGATATAAGTAAATCAATAAGTTGAAAGTTAATGTACTTCTCCACAATATACTTACAAAAAAAATATTTTACAGTGATCGCCTTAATCATGAGTTAATACTAACATCTCAAGTAATGTACCAAATGATAGGATACTATGAGATGTACACAAGATCACTTTCACGATTCTTCAAAGACAGATAATTTAAATCCAGTAATAAGAAAGCAGAAGATAAACCTCAAACAAGGAGCATCTTGCAAAATAACTAAATTGTAATTTTTTAAATGTCAAATCCATGAAAATAATGGGGAAAATTGAGGAAGTCTAGATTAAAAGAGACTAAAGAGGCATGGGGCACCTGGGTGGCTCAGTCGTTAAGCGCCTGCCTTCAGCTCAGGTCATAATCCCAGAGTCCTGGGATCGAGCCCCACATCGGGCTCCCTGCTCAGTGGGAAGCCTGCTTCTCCCTCTCCCACTCCCCCTGCTTGTGTTCCTGCTCTCGCTATCTCTCTCTGTCAAATAAATAAATAAAATCTTAAAAAAAATAAAAGAGACTAAAGAGGCATATTAATGAAACGCACTGCTTGATTCAGGACTGGATCCTTTTGCTATCAAGAGTATTGTTGAAACAAGCAGCAAAACTTAAATGCAGTCTGAGGATTATATGGTAGTGGTGTATCAATTTTCTGAATCTGGTGGCTGTATTTCATTTAAAAGAGAAATGTCCTTATTTGTGGGGAAAATATGTTCAAGTATTCAGTTGTTATTACTCTCAGATCATTCAGGAACAATATTATTTGTTCTGCAGTTGCAACATTTTTGTGATTTGGAATTGTTTCAAAGTAAGAAAATAACTTTTAAAAAATCCAAATTCAACATCTCCCCTGAAATTTTGTCATAATCCTAAAATAATGTTCAGGTTATAGAAAAGTCATTTATATTTTATGAATTTGTAAAATACAATCTGAGGTATAGAATGAAGCCCCCCCCCTTTAAAAATAAAGTAGAACGATAATAAAAAAAGAACAATATGCTCTGCGGGGGTTCCAGTGGTAACAATTAAGACTTCTCAGATGTTTGGTACTAAGGGCTGTAGGGATGCTTTCAGTTTTCTTTTGCTTTAAAGGCCTTTTTACATACTTTAGTAGGAAGGGGCCAAATCTCTATAGTAGGTCTTAAAACATCAATGAATATTATCTAAAAGGGAAATTATGAAGGGCACCTGGGTGGCTCGTTTGGTTAAGCATATGCCTTTGGTCAGGTCGTGATCCCAGGGTCCTGGGGTCGAGCCCCATTTCGGGCTCTCTGCTCTGTGGGGAGCCTGCTTCTCCCTCTCCCTCTGCTTGTGCTCTCTCTCTCTGTCAAATAAATAAATAAAAAATCTTTAAAAAAAAAGAAAACTATGATGCATCCTGAGGGGCAGAAAACTTAGTAGAAATAATATGTGGATAGATAACATTTTTATATTTACTTACATTACTATAATACAACTGTTTTAAAATAGTATGACAAATAATAGATTACAATGTTCCCTCCATGCATGGACTTGAAGTAAATTCCAGCAGGAACTGGCCATGCAGGTCATGGATGAGGAGAAGCCTAAGATGAAGCTACAGATACACTGCAACTCTTCAATGTTATCAATGTCTGCATGTGCAAAAGGCAGAGACAAATTATAAGAGCAAAGTAAATTTATGAAGTGGAAGTTGAAGTGCAATCAAAAATGGAGATGCTCGGGACCCCTGGGTGGTGCATTTGGTTAAGGGTCGGACTCTTGGTTTCTGCTCAGGTCGTGATCTCCAGGTCGTGGGATTGAGCCCCACGGCAGGCTCCATGCTCAGCATGGACTCTGCCTGGAATTCTCTCTCCCTTTCCTTCTGCCCCTCCTGCTTATGCTCCTTATCTCTAAAATAAATAAATCTTTAAAAAATGGATATGCTCAAAAATATATTGGTATACTTAGGCAAATTAGATCATTTTCTTTACAATAAAATATGAAAGTGCATATTTTCAGAAGTTATGACATTATCAAATTTAAATATTAAAAATTTAAACTAGAATATTAAGCTTGTGTAGCATAAAATATTCTACTTGTATTTGAATGCTTGTTTATTTGGTCAATCAAGTAATAATTTTTATCGTATCTGGCATTTAAAATATCTGAAAGATTATCATTATTAACCTAACAAGGGATCACAGAGGTCGACTATATTTTCCTAAAGGCAAAAAAAGTTTAAAGAAGACTATCCTTTGAATATTCCTTTCCCAGTTTTGGAGAATACTCATTCTTTTGTGGAATTGAGTTGTGGGCATGAGGGGTTTGGAGCATGACTGGAGAGGTGAGGAGTATGGGGGCCCCAGGTTATCTGAAACTTGCTATGCTTTCATAGAAAAAAATGTCTTCATGTCTAAATGTCTGCCAGTCTTGGGGAATTCCTCCTGGTCAGGCATTGTGATGTACTCATAGAAGCAAAAATATAACAATAAGACCTCTTACATTTCATGGACTCTTTCTTAACTTGTGAGAAAATTAACTTTTCACAAATATTATGATTTGAAGAAATTTATGGTGTTCACCTAAGAAAAACTTAAGAAAACACTCAGAACTCCATGTTACTGAAGACAAGTTAGGCTAAGATCAGTAATACAGTGTAGTGGGCTCAAACTACAATTCTGCTCTGTAAATATGGAAACTTAGACAAATTATTAGACCTCTTTGTGCCTCATTTTCTTCATATGTAAAACAAGGGTAATAATTACACCTAAATCATAGGATTATTATGAGTATTAAATGAGACAAAACATGTAAATTGCTTAAAGTAGTACCTAGGACATAAGAAACACTCACAAATTCCTGTTATTATAATTATTTGAGATCAAATTTGCTGTCAAGCATAAATGGAAGCTACACTAAGAAACCAGTGATTTCTTAGAACACATCTTGACTGATCATTCTCTGAATAAATATATTTATTGGCATGCAGCTAACACCATATTAAAGCATGTAAGTATTCTTTTCTTTTTTCCCTCTGTAGAAATGGGGATGATAATAGCAGTCCTCACAGAATTTTTATAAGGATTTAATTATAAAACTTAGCAATTTGCCTGGCACTCCTAATAAGCACTCAAAAAACACTAGTTGTACTACTATTGCTAATTATTATTATTATTATCTTTATGATATAATAAGATCAGAGTCTGAGACATACAATCTGAGGACATAATTACGATTTTATAGTATGATAAGAATAGAAGAGCTAACATTTCAACTATTTTTAAGAAGGAATGCAGTTTTTCCAGATGCAGAGGAACAGAAGAGCCTTCATGAATTCCCCATGTGTTTTACCTAAACTTGACTTGTTTTCAAAAGTCAGTGGGCCCACTGAGAAAGTACTTTTGAACTGACCATGTCCACACAAACTAATCAATCAACAGGTAATTGAAAACCAAATCTGTGAAATAGGCAGATAAAGTGTAAGACAGCCTCCCAGCTGGTTTTCCTATATCCACATTCTCTCCTCCTTAGCATACTATTCATAAGGTTGACACACTAATCTTCTTAAATGCAGTTTTCATCATGCTGTAACTGCTGTAGAACATAAGAGTAGTTTTCGAATAACTGCTGCATCAAGCCCAAATGACTGTGTCTGGCTTTAAGAATCCTCCACAGTCTTGCAATTCAGAGTATAGCATCAGCATCAACATTGCCTGGGAACTTGTTAGAAATAGATAATCTCACACCTCAATCCAGACCTACTAAAATAGAGTCTACAGTTTAACAAAATCCCCAAGAATGCAAATTAAAGGCTGAGAAACACTACTATACAATATCCATTAATCTAAACCAAACAAAATCACTAACCCATAACACAACCCACGGTCCCATCAAGAAGAATGAAATCCTTTCATTAATATCTCTGCATCCAAACAATCCCTCTGCTCATAATCTTAATACCACTAGAAATGCCTTATTTCCTTCCCTCTTCTATCTAAATCCTATCTATTCCTGAAGGCCCCATGGAAAAACCCCATGAAGCTAACACCATTTCAAGCCACACTAACCTTGCTGAACGTTCTTGCATTTAAGTCAATACCATTTCATTCCTCTCATTATTCATTCATTATTTATTGAATAATCATTTTCTAAATGCTTATTATTGTTTATCAGGCACTGTTGCTTTCGCCAGAAAGCAAACAAAAACACAGATTTTCCCTGCCTTCATTAAGCCACAATCGAAGTAGTAACAGTTCAGTAAAGATACCTTATGCTCCACAGACACAAAGTGTAAATGGGTAGATGTGGAGGTGCAGGCCATACTGGGTAAAGCAACATGATTTGTGCTTCTTTTTTGTTAAAACTATTTAAATGAAGGAAGTAGTGCTGTTGAAATATATTCAAACCTCCTGTTGCATAAAATAGATTAAACATTTTAACTGATAGAGACAAGACTGAGATATTGTGCTTTGTTTCATGTTAATTTTATAATCCTATAGATGATTAAGGTTTTTTATAGGACAGCAATATGTCTTTCTTCATTCATTCAACAAATAGCAGAATTTTAATTTTATTTGTCCTTTCTGACTCTTTAAGCTTCAGACATGGTATGCACTAAATAAATATTTGTTGACTGAAGACAATCTTTGATCTCAAGTTGGGGACTAGGTTTACACACACGGAACAACCATTGCACAAAAGCAGCCCTTTCCTTCTACTGCTTTTCATGACATAAGGAAATGTCCATGAATTTGCAATGACACTTTGGTTTATTAGTAGTGTCTTTTGGATCAAAAATTTCCTCCAGGGTGCCATGGAAGTTTCTGTTTCTCTGTAGCTAATGTTTTTGTTCACCAAAGACTGTTTTGGAGTATAGCCAACCAAATGGAATTGGCTAGTAAAAGCTTTTGTGGGTGAGCAGTTTGGAAACAAGTTTCAAGACCATTTGCCAGCAAAACCTCAGCAGGTAGAATTTTAAACAACATAAGTTAATATAAAGGCTTGATCTGAAGAAGGCTGGAAAAGCAGGAGAGAGAACATGAAGTAGGTAACATGCCATATTCTCTGAGGGTAAAATTTAAAGTTAGCTTCTCTTATAGTTGCGAAACTACCCATCAGGTCTTTGCATAGAAACAGATGCTTCTGGAAGACAGTCATTCTTCAAAAGATCTCATGCTCCAAACAACGGCCCTAGAGTACATTAAGGTTAGATATCATGCAAGACCTTTTGTGAGCCTTTGGTTTCCTTCAGTGTGATTTGAAAGCAGGATCACACAAGGAAATTTCAAAACCAAACTAAGTAAAAAGACTATTTCCAACTAACATAAACTAGAACTTTATAGGATCTGGTATTACACAAAAAGTGCCCATTGCTTTGGCTCAAGAATCAGCAATTTCCTTATATTTATAATCTTCAAATTAGTTACAACTTTCCCTTATCTTATTCAGCAATCTTGGTGAAGATGAGCATTCCCACATCATGCGCAATTCTCTCTTCAACTTTTAATTTCTCTGGGTACAGAAAAAACTCTGGACCTTTAATTGAGCAATTATTATTTCTTAAGTGAATACAGAGTTTGAGGATAGTGCCAACATCTTCCTTTCATCCAGAGAATAAGTCCAACACAGCGGCATACATTGTCTGGCAACACCCCAGCTTTAGGTAGAAGAGCCAAGAAGACTGAAAGGGAAACTCATTCTTCACCCTTAGTCACTCCTTGGCATCTACTGATGTTCTTGAAAGAATGCCAGTTAGGGCTGATTTACATGTGTCTTTGGAGGTTTTAGATAACTCTTCACTAAGAACTGTTTGTTTTTCTCATTTAGACCATTTCTCCAGAGTAGGATTTGCAAACTTGCTGCTGAATATGCTGTTTGCAGATCATTGCTAGGTTTCCATACTGACATAAAGGACTGGTACTTGAAAAATTCATTAAGAAGTGACTCATTTGAACTCCCAAATCTAAATCTGTGGAGTGATTCTACCACGTTTTCTACGATGTTATCACAGAATTAAAGCAACAGAAAATAAACAGTCTTTATGCAAGGTTTATAAAATATGCCTTGACAAGGAACTTACTGCTTCATAGCTTGAGCCATTGTTTGAGAAATTCTAATTGTCTTAAAATTTTCTTTATATAGAACTGGAATCCACTTCTCTGAAATTTCTACCATTTCTCTTGGTTTTCTAAGATACTTACTGTCTCCTTTGCATAAGAAGCCCTTCGAATATTTGAAGATAGATTCTGTGCTTCTCTTCCTCTGCAGGGTTCTCTTTAATTAAACTACTATTCCTTCAGCTACTCCTAAGGTTATATGGCATCCAAACTTCATCATTAATGAGTAGATTTTGAACATACTCTATTAATAATCAGCTCAATTAACGTTAAAAATATGTACAACTGGTACCTTAAATAATCTTTATGTTTGCTTATGTTTTGATTGAATGCTGTATTTAGTGGTCTATAATACCTAAGATACAATCTAGAAATTGCTATTAAAATGTCAGAAACCCAGCTACAGAAAGCATCTTTTTGGTTGCTTCTATTAATGAAAATTTGACTAGACACTCTTAAGTGATGATTGAAAAATCATGTTGAAATATTATTGCTAGCTACTGGTATAAAATTTCCCTCCAGAGAACTATCACAACTTTAGGATAAAATAAATACAAATTTTAGCAGCCCCTAAAATTGTTAAGAAGACCTTAGATCACTTTGCTTCTTAATTACTGTTTCTAAAAAAAATTATTATACAGTATCAAATTAAAATATAGTTATATTTGAAAAATTCCAAGCATTTATGAAAATATAATAAGCTAACCCTTTAAATCAGACTTGAAGACAGTTTGAATATTCCTTGTATGGCCAGAAAAGTTTCTCTCGTCTTTTGCAAAATGCTAAAATGATGATTTGTCCAACAATGTAGATGGTTAATATTCACCCAAATGACATCAACAATTTAATGCATCATGCTTTTACTTCTCATTAAAATTGCTACTATTGAAGCTTGACTAAATTTCCTTCATGCTTGGCCCTCTAGGTCTGATACCCTACAGTTTTCTTCCTATTTCATACGTTTTGCTTTGTCTTCAGTTATTTTTCTTCCTTCTCTTACCTGCTTTCAAGAAATAGAGGCTCTTTGATGTGCCAATTCCAAATATATTCAGATAAAATGCAAATAATTCAATAGGCTTCTTCAAGAGGGCTGACATTTGAACGTGAGAGGTTGTTTCCCTTACTCATCGGCTCTCCCACTGAGGTTAGATGACCCATGGTAGTGACTTGCTGGAGTGAGTTTTGAATTGGTAAAAAAAACTTCTAATAAAGGAATGATAGCAGAAAGAGAGAAAAAAAAATCAATGGAATAGGAAAGTCCAAATGTATATTCTTATCAAGTATTATACTTGTCCAATAGTTACAAGCCTCTCTGAAAATATTTATATGTGTGGGTGGAGACAAGTTGCCCATTAAATGTAGGAAGCGTTATCAGATTCATCAGGACTTGGTTGTAAATTTGACTACACAGTTTTGGCTCATAGAGAAATAAGGAGGAAATATCTGATTAAAGTGTGCATTGCTGCTGAGGCAACTGAATGTTGCCATAGCAATTGAGATGAAATGTGCAAGAAGTGAGATAATTAAATCTAACCCCTTTAGTAGTTTTGACAGTCAATGCACTGCCAATAGGAAAAGTTATCTACAGTATTAAGATAAAACGCATTCCTCATGGAAAGTCTCCTTACTAGTATTTTGTTGTTCCCTTTCTAAATACATTGCTTTAGGTGTCTAATTTGAATGTTCTCTTTTAATAATCAAATACAGTTTTGACCTTGGTCTACAACTGCTTAGAATTTCTGCTAGTTTATTGTATCATGGGAGCAGACATCTATAAAAAAATATCCAATTTTTTCTCTCCTCAAGTTCTTAAAAAAAGTATACTAAAGCCAAAGCTGTCAGATTTGAGCTTAGAATTCAATAATATCTAGAACGTGCTGCCCTCTTCAGGAGCTGGTGTTTAAAAATACTTTGCTTTTTTTTTTAACAGTTTAGAAATTATAAATATGAATTATAATATCAAAAATTATATTGATAATTATTTGAGAATAAGCACCACATCAGTGAAGTATTCCTAAGTTAAAGAATTTTTTCCATTAAAATATTTCAATAAAAATCAATAAATACAAATTTTGAAATAAATTATTAATATTTATAATGAAGTATGAAAATAGTTTTCTTAAAAGAAACTACAATCATTGGCAGAATTCCTGAATCACTACAGAATTTCAGACTTCCATATTTTCTACCCAAATATTTCTTTAAGAATAAAAATGCCTAAAAAATATGATGTCTTCAATGTCAAAATCTAAATATGACACACTTCAAATCTTAATTTTATTCTCTAGAAAAAAGTAGACTTTGTGAACATCAATATTTGTCATTTGAGGGGCGCCTGGCTGGCTAAGTCAGGAGAGCATGCAACTCCATCTCAGAGTCATGAGTTCAAGCTCCATGTTGGGCATAGATAGAGCTTACTTAAAAATATATATTTGTCATTTGAAATTTTAGCTAGTTCTCATTTGTAGAAACATTATCTTTCTTGGAAGTCATGATTCAGATTACATTTACATATGATAATTTTTATTCAACATTACTTTATTCAAAAATAATCCTGAAGGGTCTGAAATAGCATTATCCAAAAATTCAAGTAAAAACCCTTTCTGAGTGTTATCCATTAAAATTTCGTTAGCCATCATCTAGTTTTGGTAGAGGGGTTGAGGGAGATGAACTCATTGTGTTTTTCTCTAAATTAAGTTTTTGATATTTAAAAAATAAATAAAGGAACGAAAAACGACCAATAGGTAATAACATTTTTCAGGATACGAGAAAAGCATATTTTCTCACATTTGGACATGTTTCTTTCTTTTTTTTTTAAGATTTTATTTATTTATTTGACACAGAGAGACACAGTGAGAGAGGGAACACAAGCAGGGGGAGTGGGAGAGGGAGAAGCAGGCTTCCCGCTGAGTAGGGAGCACAATGCGGAGCTGGATGCAGGGCTCAATCCCAGGATCCTGGGATCATGACCTGAGCCAAAGGCAGATGCTTAATGGCTGAGCCACCCAGGCGCCCCTGGACATGTTTCTTTATATTAGAACTATTGACATTAAGAAAGGTTATTTTTTACTAATTATTAAATGTGAAAGTGTTAATTAAAAAAATTTAAAGAACACAATAAATTCAAGAGCAAATGCTTTTTTTAAAATATAATTTTGTTCTAATTATTATCATGTGATGCAATTAAAACCTTGTTTTTAATCAACAGAAAACAATAAGAATATAAATAATGCTTTATTATCATTTATTTAGTGTGAAAAAATAGGAGCTTGGACTCCTAATTTTGTTTCTCAGTTCCTACATCAGATTTCCAGTTCAAGATTCCAAACAGGAAACTAATTTACATTTTTAAAAAAATGGTCATTAATGTTGACTTCAAGAAAGTAGAGTGAACCTCAGATTTCCCTTAAAAAGTTCTAGGCATGGCTGTCCCCTCTGTATCATTGAAAGATTCAACTGAGCGAAAGGGGAGAAGAATAAACAGTTCATTGACAATATTCTCTTAATCCTATATTTGTTTGCGGAAAATAAAATGTTTTATTTCAGTCTTTGAAACTACTTATCACAATTGTTTAATCTTTTAAAGTAGCTCTGTCCAAAGGCATGCAATATGTGTTCAATAATTCTTAGAACACTGATTCATGTTTTCTGCAATAGATTTACTTCATTTTTGTTTTGCTGCTGATGCATTACATTTGGTGGTTAGAACCCCTGTGGATGGAGGTATAATAAATAATAATATTTTCTTTGCTTTCCAGGGTATGTATGGCATAATGATAAATTTCATTTTTCCCAGAATGGTAAGTAAAGAACTCTTTCTATATATGATAGTACTCAATACAAAAAAGAAAACGTGAATTGTTATAATAAAAGTGGAGTGGCATTTGCTAAATATATTGAATGATCTTATAATTATAAGGTACCTTATACTCTTGAAATAAATGGATGCTGCATTCAAATTCTATAAGCATTCCAAAATTCTCACCATATATGCTCCAGGTTCTTCAGAGGGAATATAAAGTTTCTGTTTTCTTTGTTGTATTGCATTTGAACACAGTGTAGTCAACATTTTGTTTTCTGGGGTAATTTATTTTAAAATATACACAGATATAGAAATAAATGTGGTTTATATACTATGAGCATAAAGAAAAAGCATATCTGTGATACATATTGAGAGTGAGTGAGTAAGAGTCCTTTGGAATTTTTACTGTTACATAAAAACTGATTGTAATTTATGTTTGACCAGGGCTTTGCAGCATCTGTGAATTTAAAAATGTTTGTTTTTTAAGAGCATATATCATAACTTCTCCTAGGCAAGCTAGATACTGTATGATTTTGTTTAAACACATAGTTTTCTTGCCTTTTGTTTTTATGATGCAAAAATGGTAATATTTAGTTTTAGTCTTAATCATAACCTCTTTACAATTCAAATAACAATAAAAATTAATTTTATTGACTGGGAAAGGTCAATGTAAAATGATATTTCTCAGCAAGTTATTACTGTCTCCTATGAAGTTTTTTTTCCCCTCAGTGGTCTTCGATATTCCCTATAAAAAGAAGGAATTTCTCACTGTAGGAAAAAATCTCTTTGAAATAAACCAATCATCAAAAAGTATTAATAAGTGAAAAAGCACAACACAGAATACATACATTATATATTGTGTACATGTGTGCGTGTGCATCCAGTGGAGAGAGAATTGAGAGCATACTGGTGGTAAGCTTAGAAAAAGTTTCACAAAAGATGCACAAAACAGTGGGAATATGGGTGGTTTAATAGTCTTCATTCCATCTTCATTTCCAATAATAAATATGTATTATGGGGTGCCTGGGTGGCTCAGTCAGTTAAACATCTGCCTTCGGCTGAGGTCATGATCCCAGGGTCCTGGGATCAAGCCCCGTGTCAGGCTTCTTGCTCAGTGGGGAGTCTGTTTCTCCCTCTCCCTCTGCCCTTCTCCTCGCCCCCTGCTTGTGCTCTCACTCTATCTCAAACAAATAAGTAAAATCTTTAAAAAAATATATGTATGATTTTTATAATCAGAATGAAAGTATTATTTGAATAGGCTACTCAAAACTGTATATTCATTATTAATGAAATATAGATCTATATAATAGAGGAAATACCTCTTGTGCCAGTTGCATAATCAAAATGATCTTATACAATTTAAAAAAAGCAAAAACAAAAACAAAAAAAACCACCTAATCACAGAAGGAGCCAAAAATATAAATTGAAGATTACTTGGATTAAAAAAAAAAAAAAGACAATGAAGGATTTTAAATGAGGTCTAGGCTATCACTTTTATTAATTTTACTACAATACAAAAGTGCTCCTAGAATTCAGGCAAATGTGTGTGAAAAAAATAAACATTTTTGGTATTTTAGGAACTTTTTCAGAACAAAATGTCTAGGGGCACCTGGCTGACTCAGTCAGTAGAACATGTGACTCTGAATCTCCCGGTTGTAAATTTGAGTCCCATGTTGGGTGTAGAGATTACTTGAAAATAAAATCTCTTATAGATAAATAAATAAATAGATATTTTTTAAAAAGGAGAAAAGATCTAGCTAGGGAAAGGCTAAAACATGAAGGTAAAACTTTTAAAATAACTCAAATTTTAAGTCAGTAAATCAAACTCCTCAATAATAACAAAACCTTTGATCTAAAATCTGTGTAATTTACTCATCTACAACCAAATAGTCATCTCTGCAAGTTTAATGTGTAGAATTATTTTAAGGTACAAGATTGAAAGAAAGTATAATAGACAACCAGGCAATTATAAAGAACGTTTAGCACAAGATACCTTAAAGATAAAGATATCTTTAGTATATTTAGATATAACATCTTTAGTTGTATCTTTAGTACAACTGACATATCATGACATTTTAGAAAAAAAAATAAAATTAACTTTCCATCCATAACCTAGATTGCGTCAACGTAACAAATTATTGGATAACTAAAACATCTGCTCATTCCAATTATTTCTTTCTGATTTGTAACTGCAAATTTAAGCAAGCCACTCATTTTCTGTACTACATGAACTGAATTGAAATGTAAATACATATTTTGTTTGACATGTATCTATTCAAACTAACTTTAAAATAAAATAAATCTTCAGCATTAACAAGTTTTTCTAGTAGATTAGAGATAAATGCCAACTATTTAAATAAAGCAAATTTCTCAGTGTAATTAATCTGCACTTCAACAAAATAGATCTTTCCTCTCATTCCCAATTCTGACTTAATGAACAAAGATTGAACGCATATTTCTGTGAATAGTCACAGCATCTAGTCTTCAATGAATAATAAAATATATTATTTCTGAGAACATTAATAAAAATTTGTTACTTTATTTCATTAATGACAAAAATTTCATATTGGAGTTAACTATAGCCAATAGTCATTTTGCCATTTATCTTTTAAAATTCCACAACAGTTTCCAATATATCAAATGTCAATTTTTAGAGCAGATGTAGTAATAGTAAAGAATTGTTAATTGGCCAACAGGTTGATTAGTTTTAAGATATTGAAAAAAGCAAAGATTAAAAACAGTTCTCTCCTTTTCCTTCAATTAAAATTGCATGCAATTATTCTTGTAGATTATAGATCTCTTTTGGGATTTCCGGTCTCATATAACTTTTTGGTTCATTTCACAGGAATAATATTCATCTTAATTAGCAAAAAACAGTTGATGGGCTTTTTATAAGAGGGAGTTCACTCCATGCACTGAATACTGCCACTAGATTATTCTGTTTAAAAATAATAATAATAATAATAAAGCTCTGCTTTTAGAGCAGTTAAATATGTTATCTGTTGATAGCCATTGTCTTTGAAGACAAGATGTCTTTCTTTTTTTTTAAGATTTTATTTATTTTTCAACAGAGAGAGAGACAGCAAGAGAGGGAACACAAGCAGGGGGAGTGGGAGAGGGAGAAGTAGGCTTCCCGCCGAGCAGGGAGCCTGATGCAGGGCTTGATCCCAGGACCCTGGGATCATGACCTGAGCCGAAGGCAGATGTTTAATGACTGAGCCACCCAAGCAGCCCAGATTTTGCTTATTTTGAGATAGAGAGAGAGGGAGAGCAGGAGTGGTAGGTAGAAGCAGAGGGAGAAGCAGACTCCCCAGTGAGCAGGGAGCTCGATGTGGGGCTCAATCCCAGGACCCCAAGACCCCGGGATCATGACCAAGTGCCCCAATTATTTCTTTTTTAAAGTGATGGTTTCAAACATTTCTTTCTGATACATGGTAGCACAAATTTTTGTATTTTTATTTTATCCAGAAAACCTTCTGAACTTTCTAATTAATTCTCATAATTTATCTGTATTTTCTCTTATATTTCCTATGGAAACAATGATTTCTTCTGTGAGGAATTTCATTTTTATTTCTTCTAGTTCTTATACCATTTCGTTTTTGTATATTCCACCAAGTCGACATCATGCCCAGTATTGTACAGAAATGGTGATAGTAGACAGCTTTGTTTTTCCCTGATTTTTAAAAAAAATGCTATGAAAATTTCACCATTAAATTGTGGGGGTTTTGTAGATATCCTCTATCAAGTTAAAAGTTTTTCCTTTTTTTTATCTTTGATGGATATGAAATTTTACCATTTTTTTTCTACAGTAATTTAGAGGACAACATAATTTCTCTCACAAATGGTTGTTGAACACTGAAATATTTCTTACCTTAAGGACATTTACTGAATGGGGTGAGCAAGAATTTTACTTTTCATGTTCTTGCTCGTACTAGAAAAAATGACAAAGCCCAAGGCTTAGTGCTAGGATCCAAAATGGATATATCCTCATCATTAACCTGGTCTACAAATAAATCCATCCCATAGAGGACTGCAAGAAAAATTGTAAGTCTTAAATGCATAACTAAAGAGAAAAAAAAATTCTCCTCTGAAAATTCATAATCATAAACCAGCCTTACTTTGTTTCTAGCAAAAATTCACATAATCTCAGTGGTCTAAAGACTCCAAGATAAAAATTTAAGCTGGTCCCTAGTTGTGCCTTTTGGGCTTAGTAAAATCAAAAGAAAATCCACTCTAGAGAGCCCATCTTTATTCCATCACTCCAAGAATTTTAACAGATAAAATTCCATTAGTATAAGCCCACAGTCAGAAATCACAAACACACTATTAAAAAAACGGAGGGGGCAAATGATCAAGAATCAGGTGAAAAAAGATAAAAAGCAAAATCAGACCCACAAAGACTTCAAATATTAGAATTACCATTTTCATTCTTTTTTGTCTTTTTTATTCTTCCCTTCATTGATGCACATAAAACTAAATTCAAAAATATTTTTTTGGATTTAATTTCCTCATGAATAACATAAACTTTCCTTTCTATAATGTTATAAATTAGTAATATAGTGAGGTTTAACTTGCAAGCTAAACCTGGTTATATTGAAATGGAATTTGATCACATTTATTTACCAAGCTATAAGAACTTTGGGAAAAAAAAAGAGTAGAAATAAGAATAGATACTTTTTTGTTCAGCTTAAATAAACCAGTAAAGATGGTAAATACTGTACTAGAATAAAAATACCAAAATGTATATTGATGGTTATTACAAAAAATCTATTTTTCAAACTTTTTTTGTAGACAGATTCCATTTAGCTGAATACTCAAAATGATAAGCATATTCTAAATTTTTAGAATATCCTTTATTTTTGCAACATGTTATTTTCACCCAAAATCTCAAGGACTTCCAAATATTTTTACATTTGTGTTTTGGAAATTTCTAGAAAGGAATTTATTCTCACTTGACCTTGAACTCCTGATTGGTCTTATGGTACCCACTGGCCAAAACTGAGCCAATTATAATCTGCCCTTGTAATTTTTTAAACTGGAATTATGGAGCCGATTTGTAGGCAAAGGGAGAATACATGGGCTTATGGATCCCAAGGAAGGCTGATTTTGAGACTTAATTCCAGTTATTAAACTTTCTAGGGATCCATGAACCAGTAAATTGCTTTGCTGAAGCTTATTTGAGTTATTTCTGTAACTTGCAACCAAAATGGTCCTGATAACTACACTTATATAAAGAAAATTAAATTCTGAGATGGTTTCACTGCATGCTGATAATCATAGAAGGCAATAGATGAATAATTCTTTTAATACCTTTTCCACCACAAGGGAGGGGAATTGGGAAAAGTCCTGGGTGAGTTCTTTTGAAGCCCTGCCTTGACCAGAATGTACTTCTTCCCTCTGATTTATTCTTGAGGCAGGTCAAAGTTAAAAGGATTATCTAAGATTATTCCTTATAATAAGGTTTAAGATCCCTATTATTTTGACAATTAGAACTTCTGGTATCTAGAGGGATTCCATCATGTAGCCCTTCCTAGATGTATTATTTTCCAGTTTTCTATTTGATATTTTTACATGGCCTGAAGAGAAAGGGACTGAAATTTAAGGGAAGAATGTAATATTTATTGAGCATTTGATGTTATATTAAGGACCTGGTTGGTCCATTTTAATTCCTTTCCTAGTTGGGTATTATGAGCTGAATTGTGCCTCCCCTGCCCCAATTCATGTGTTAAAATCCAAAACTCCAGAGATGTCTGGCGGACTCTGTCAGTGGAACATGTGACTCTTGATCTTGGGGTCATGAGTTCAAGCCCCATGGTGGGAATAGAGATTACTTAAAAAAAAAAATCAAAAATTCCAGTACCTCAGAATATGGCTGTATTTGCAGAGAGAACCTTTAAAGAGGTTATTGAGATTAAATGAGGTCATATGGATGAGCCCCAATCCAACATGATGGTGTCCGTATAAGAAGAGATTAAGACACAGACACACACAGAGGAAGACCATGTGAGGACCCAGGGAGAGGACCACCATCTACAAACCAGGGAGAGAGTTCTCAGAAGAAATACCCTGTCTGTCAAATCTACTCATAAAATGTGTTGCAAAAATGTCTGCTCTACTCTCTGTGCCCACTGTTATTGCCTTATTTTAGGCTTTGTTTTTCTTATTTGAAATATTCCAGCAGCCATCAGCTTCTCATCATTCTAATTTAAACATTCATAGTCATGCTGGCAAACCCACTTATTGAGAACAAGTTCTGCTCTGTAGTCTCTTCTTATCCCTAGGGTAAAGCCCATGGTTCCTGAACCTGGCTGTGCATCAGAATTTTGGGTGGCATTCTTTTAATTATAGATTTTCAGACCCCAGACAATTTCTATTGATTCAGAATCTATGGGCATGTGGTCTAGAAAATGATATTTTTAATATGTTCCTAAGTTGATCTTATGAATAATGGAATCTGTTACATTTATTTGCCCATTTTTTATTAATGATCATATGACAGCTTCCCCCAAACTTCTGACCTCAGCCTTTTGAAAATATATTTCTTACTATGCCTTCCATGATCACAGTGTTTCTTGAAGAGTAAATCTAATTACACCTTTTTGAAGTAAACTGGTGATTCCTTTATATTAACAATTCAATTTCAGATATTTTCTTGTTAAAGGTCTATACTTATTGTAGGTTACAATATGTCTGTCTTCTGAGAAGTTACAAAAAAGTCATAAAGATACTTTAATATGTAGAATAGTAAAAATAAATGAAGCCTATCTAGTTTGTTCACTGTAAAACCCTTCACTACTGCAACTATATGAAAGGACTTGCAGAACATTTACTTCTTTTGTAGTTATTTATTCTGTGGCCTGGCCCTACTCATAGTGATACAAATTGTGTTGTAGGAGGACCACAAGTGAATGTGGGTTTAGAGTTCACCTTTGAAAAGGAAGTAAGATCTCAAACTCTAATGTTGTCCTCCATATCATAAACTCGATTTACACACTTATCATTTGGCAAAAATTGACAACTTTATACCCCGAAAAGAAAAATCATACTGCTTTTCTTACCTTAAATTAAAAATAAAAATAGTTTCAAGGCTGAAGCAGTGGGTCTTTGTATCTACCCATAGATAGGAAGCATGACTCTTAAAAAGAAAGATAACAACGGCAATACTTAAAAGTAAACTCTGCAGTAGTCTACACTTGAAATCAAAAGCACTTTTTCTGACCGTAGTTAGATAACAAAAGAAAAACTTGCTGAATATATTTGCCAAACCATTAATTCATGTGTTTTGTGTTTTTTTGATATCAAGTATTTATGATATCAAGCATTATATAATATAGAAATATCAAAACAGATACTGATTCTTGATTTTGCGGAACTTTCAGTTTAGTTAGTGGAAGTCCTGGTTTACAAAAAAAAAAAAAAAAAAATGAGGGCGCCTGGGTGGCTCAGTCGTTAAGCATCTGCCTTCAGCTCAGGTCATGATCCCAGGATCCTGGAATCGAGCCCCGCATCGGGCTCACTGCTTCGCGGGAAGCCTGCTTCTCCCTCTCCTGCTCCCCCTGCTTGTTTGTGTTTCCTCTCTTGCTGTGTCTCTCTCTCTGTCAAATAAATAAATAAAATCTTTAAAAAGTAAAAATAATAAATGGTATGCTTACAGGAGTCTGGAATGGAGGCAGAGAGGGAGAGTGTGTATGAGTAGAGGTCATGCCCAAATGACACTTCCTGGAGGGAACACTTACTCTGTACTCAGATGTCAACAGCCAGGAGTACTTTAGAACTTGAGTAAACAAATGAGCATGCCCTCTTTCAGTACAGTCTTTGCTATGTGCGCACACTTTGTAAAAAGTCTGGTACAAAAACTAAATATTATCCATGGTCTACTTTTCCTGTTCTAAATGTGTACATTCATGTATTCATTGCACAAATATTGTATTACAAGTACCTACGAAATAAGGCTTCTTAAGCCGACTGAAAGGCCTCAGTATGAAGTGACATATTCATAACTACCTAGTCCTTGGCTTATTTTTTCCTGGCTCATATTTCTAACATGGTTGATCCTTCAGATTATAATCTTAACCACATAGAACAATAAAACTGTAGTATTTCTAGACTTGCGTTAGCATCTCCAGAAGCAGAAAGTTCACTATTTCTACAATCAAGATACTGCATCTTTGAAAAAATCTGACTATAAGAGGTTTGGTTTTTAAACTGAATTGTGCCTCATTATACCTTGCAGCATCTTAATTCAGCATCTTGGGATATTCAGAATAAAGCTAATCTCACTTGCACAAAATAATGTCTTTAATTAAAAAAATATAGGCGAGACTTTCATGAAATTAGAATAGGGTTAGTCAAGAGAAATTGGAAATTAAAAGAAGTGGATAAAAGAAGGAACTAGCCATATTCTCATTACCCAAGACATCCACATTTAAAATGTTGATGTTCCATTTCCAAGCTTTATACTGTAAATAGTTTGGATTCTCTCTCATTTTGCATAATTTTATCAACACATATGTAAACACACACACACACACACACACACACACAATACATAATTGAGTTTCCATGTAGTGGGGGGAAATCTGCCATAGAGGATAAATGGGCAGGCACTGGAGAAAGACAGACCTGGGTTCAAGGTCAAGCATTATCTTGCTAGATTTTATAACCTCAGATGTGTTAACTTAATCTCTCTCAGTCTCAATTTTCTAATCCATAACTAGAACCTACCTCTTGAGGTTGCGGCTAGCATTAATTAACATAGAATGCTTAGCACAGTATCTAGCAAATAATAAATGATGAATAACTATTACAATTATAATATTTATGTTTACACTATTCTAATAAAGTTGTCAAATATAATAACTTTCAGGTTAAAAGTTCCTCAATTCTTTTAACCTTTTCTCATGTGAGATGGTTTTAAGTCCCCTTACCATGCAGGCTGCTAAATTCCAGAAGTTTTGTAACTTTTCCATTCGTGTCTTCCTTAAAATGTTGCTCTGAGATCTGATCTTGGTAATCTGAAGAGCGTGAAATACAATCAGATTATATCCTCCATTATTCTATGCACATCCTAAATTTATTAATGCATTGAAATTATTTCTTCTTCATCTTCTTCTTTTTCTTTCTCTCCCTCCTCTTCCTCCACCTCCTCCTCCTTGTACTTCTTCTGTGATCATATTATACCATTGATTCACTGCCAAGCAAAGCTCCTCTTTTCTTCCTAGTAATACTGTTAGTAAATCTCATATCCCTCAAATTGAATTTAGGCAGTTGGTGTTTTGTCCCAAGGCAGGACCTCACAATTATTCCAACCAAATTATATATTGTTAGATTTTGCCCATTTTTTAGTTGTTAAGAACTTTTAGATCCTGATCTTGTAACCTAATGTATCTACTGCTCACTTTTCCTATCTCATGTAACCAATTTTTGACAAGTATGCCTTCTTACAGATTTATCTCAGTCATTGATAAATATGTTTACCTCAGACAAAGCCAAGGCCAAGACTTGTGGTATACCACTTGAAAAACCTTCCTCCAGGCTGACACAGATTCCTTAAAATTGCCATTGGGTGCAATCATTCAGTCAGTTATGAAAATACATAATAGTACTATTCCCAAACCTATATTTCTCTATCTGGGCCACAAGGATATAAAGAAAACCTTATTAAATGGCTTGCTAGAATCCAGATATCTATTTCTATTGCCCTAATATACTGGTTTATCAATTTTGTAGAAAATAATATATAAGATTGGGCTGAATAGCTTATTCTTGTGAATTTATACTTTATCTTAATAGCCACTTAAAAAAATGCTCACAAAATTGTCTTTTGTGCTTGTGATTTGTAATTGTCTTTTATAAATATAATCTAGGCTATTCTCTCCCAAGTAACATTAGTTTCATAGATTCGAAGTTTGCATACTCTGCCATTTTTTTAACATAAAATAGTCTCTTATCCCCTTCATCCTGTTTCTCAAAGGTAACCAGGTAAACACTCCATAATCTCACTTAGAAGGTCTCTGGTAATAATTCATAGGGGTCCAGAAACATATTGGCACCTAGACCAGTCAGGTTCTCCTAGCATACAGATGAAGTGCTCAAACAATGGACTTAACTCTTGGCTCAAATCCTAGCTCTACACCTCTCTAGTTGTATCATCTGGGACATTATCAATCTGATAATGATGCATGCTTTGTAGCTAGGATGATTAAATGAAAAAATGCAAATAAATACATAGGTGTATGACACCTACTGGATCCTCAATAAATGTTATTTACATTAGAAATCACTTTAGCTATTTTGTCTTTCAATTTTTGGCCAATGTCTAATGGTCTTTATTTCATTCATTCAACAAATATTTATTGAGTAGTACTTGGTACATACAAGGCACTCAAGATACTGTATTGAACAAATCAAAACTCCTTGCACTCAGATAGCTTACATTCTAGTACAGGAGAAGAAAAACACCTAAGTATGTGAAATAATGGCAGTCAGTGATTGGAAGAATAAAAAGCTTAAGAATCAGAGGATGTCAGAATTATTTTATAAAGGGTGGTCAGGGTCCACTCTGAAGAGATGGCATGTAAACAGAGATACGAATGAACCAACAAGGAAGAAACATAGAGAAGTAAAGATGCTTTCCTTTCCTTTTCATGAATAAATGTTATGTCTTCAACTTAAAAAAAATGGGCCTATTCCTGTATTGATCTTCTTCCTCATTTCATGCTAAGGAAATCATTTTTGTTTTCTTTGGCATCTTTCACAAGCCCCAGCTCTTTTTGTGCTTTAGTCTTGCTGATGTTATTTTTATAGATCTATCTTACCTTCCCAAATTTGTGCTTGATTATGTGCCCCCTTTTACCATCTTTTGCACAAACTCTTTTAAATTCAGAGCCAGTCAGTTGGTCCCTGTGATGCACACTGGTTTCTTTGGTTTCCTCCCCATTTTCTTGCTCATTAGAATCATTTGTGTTTGCATAGGCAGAACACTGCTTAAATCAAACTCTGAGAGTGCATGGCTGCTTTTCTCCAAGGTTCCCATCATTTCCATCTTACCTACTGGTTTCTGTCAGAATTGGGTTCAGAGTAGGAGTTCCCCTTACTGCTTACTTTGCTGTCTGGGAAATGAAATTATCAGCAAGGTCGGTCAAGAAATTGTCAGTGTTTTGCTTTCTGAGGAATAAAAGTTTCTGCAGATACTTTGAGACCAAAATCCCAAACACTAAGATATGTTGCTGCCCTGATAATTTTGTGGTCTGCACTAGAAAAACATCCTTCTGTACAGGAAATCTGTGGTGCAGTCACATAGTGCTATCACTTCTCTGTGGCTCTTCTTTATATTCATCTAGATTTTTCTCAAATGTTTCCCCACCCACAGGTTCTTGACTTATCATGTGGGTTCACAGCTTCTAACCAGTCAGGACTATTCACCTATATTTTCAATTAGTTTGGTCTAATTATAATTAAACATAAATTAGATTAGAAATTAAATTGTTACATGACCAAATTCTATGCCTAGGAAACCAGGAAGTTTCCCTACAGCTTAATATTAACAAGTAGCATGAAATCATAGAAGGCTTTGGAATAGAAGGTAGATTCTATTCTTGACCAAGCCATATAGTATCTTGCAGATGTCAGAACTGAAAGGCCCTTAACTGAAGGACGAAAGATCTGGACTCTGCTTTTACTGAGGAGCAAACTGTCACCTACCATGGTTAGTTGACTTGTCCACAGTCTCACTACTAGTTAGAGATAGTGATTGCAAGATAAGGTATTTTTCCCTTAGGCCAGTAAATTTCACCCCACCAGGTTACCTTCCATGAATAGCCCAGAGACTTACTTCCCCCTCAGTGAAAGCCAAATAATCCCTGCCTTTCCTACGTCATAGAGTTGTTGTGAGAGGGAAGGAGCTAATAGGTGTGTGAAGACAGTGGCTGTGTAAAGTGGTATTATTATGATAATGATTTTAATGATTTAATCTGTTGGTTTCTGTAGGCTTTTGTTTAAGAGATTTGCATTTTAAATTTAAATCTGTGGTAAAATGTGCTTACTTTGTTAAAGATTTACCACAAATTGCAGGCTGCATCCTACAGAAGAGAATCTGGGTTTTGGCACCCCTGGGACCAGGATGATAATCCTTATTCTGACACTCAGGGGATGCATGACATTACATCATCTTCTTAACTTCTCTGATTTTGGTTTTCTCATATGTTAAAGAGCTAAACATTCCCATTTCTTTATAGTTGTGAGAACTGATACGGAAAATCTCAATATTGGTGGTTGTTATTTGCTTGTTAATTTATTTTTCCTGTATTTTTCTCCTCCCTCAGGCTATGAGCTTCTTGACGGCAGACAGTATTTATTTATCTTGGCATTCCTAGAGTCTGATGGTCAATAGTGACACAGTATGTTTGTTGAATAAATTATTTACCAAGGTGAACAAGAGTGGGTCTGAGGAAGGCAGCATTTTGGAAATCATTGTTTTTCCAACTTGATCGTAAGAGCACTAAGTTTCACAGAGGTACTTTGGGCACTGCTCAAAGTAGAGAAGGTGTAGCTGAGCGTGAAATCTTAGCCTTCATCTTGCTTTAATTAGAGCATACATTAATTGTTTATTAACTGATTGGGTTGCTATGTAAGATTGTTTTCAGAGAAAAATGTTTTTCAGCTAAAAGAATGTTGAAACAAGACGTGCACGTTTTAGAGTCTCAAAGACACGTCTAATACTTACCTTACTATTAGCACCTTAGACAAAGTAACCTTCCTTTGTCACACTTTCCTCATTTACAATATAATTTTTTTTTTTTAGATTTTATTTATTTGACAGAGAGAGAGAGACAGCGAGTGAGGGAACATAAGCAGGGGGAGTGGGAGAGGGAGAAGCAGACTTCCCGCAGAGCAGAGAGCCCGATGCGGGGTTCGATCCCAGGACCCTGAGATCACGACCTGAGCCGAAGGCAGTCGCCTAACCAACTGAGCCACCCAGGCACCCCTATCATAGAATTTATAGCATTTCGGGTTGATTATAGATGGGCAGGAAGATAGCACACGCACACCTGCCATTTCCTAATAGTTAGCCAAAAATACCAAAGTGGATTCCACCCGCACCCAGGTGGCCATTTTTATCAGAAGCAGGTGCATACAGACACAGTACACCTTGGCTTCGCTCTTCTCTTCCTCTGGTTCGCTATGGGCCACACAGCTGCCAGACACACTACTTCCAGGGTCGAAAAACACAATTTTTTAAACTCAAACTTACTATTCTAGAAGAATTTATACCCTAGGCACTTCCATGTAAGAAAATGCTTACTGATAGTGGGCTCTCCCAGTTCTAGAGCCAAACCAGCACAAGCAAGAAAACCTCCTCTGGGCATGATGGGGACGAGCAGGCAAAGTCAGGGCCAGGGGTCCCTGAATCGTATCTCTGCCTCCAGCTTCCAGTGTTCCTGTCTCCCAGGAGGTTTATTTTGAAGATTAAACAGAGTAAGGGTAACACTAAAATATTTAGCAATGTGTAAATGGTTGAGCTTGGGCACTAATAGATCAGAACAGATGCTGGTCATAAACTACCAGCAAGCCTTGCTGGATCTTGCCAGCTGAATGCCAGCCTTAAAATAAAATAACATTAAAATGTCCTCATGATATCTGACACATAGAGATGGTGTTTGATTAATGTTAATCTCTTACCCTGCTTCACAACTTCCTTTTGAACAAAATCCAGTAAAAGCAAAATAGCAACTCCAAGAAGACAAGAAGCCTCAAACAACCAGACAAGTTTATTATTTTATGAGTACGGTATATTAATGGAGATCATTTCTCTCCGTACCAATAATACCAAAATTCATTCTGTGTTCTACAGTAAAATGGATATACTTTAAAAATATATTAATTGTAAACCATTCCCTGAGTTAGAACCCAGCTGTTAACTAGTACTATATCTTAGTTGTACCCAGTGGGGCCATTGTCTCTCTCTCCTCCAAGTTTATCATTTCCCTACAAGGAAGGGTTAATTCATTAAATTTAGTTAGATTCTATAGTTGCTTTAAGGTAATGTTTCCCAGGGGTTGGCAGTGGAAATGGGGAACACCCCAACAAAACCATCTTGGGCTCTTTCTCCCCACTCCCCAAAGTCCTTCCAGAGATTTTGGTGCCTTCCTTTCTTTTATGAATCTTCCAGAATGACTATTCAGAGTTTGCTATAGCGGATAGTCAGTCCCTAAGACTTGCATTTGGCAGACTCAAAGTCAGGGCGGGGTGGGCATGCTTTATAAAGAAAAAAGGGGAAGACTTCTAGTAAGCACTGATTGGAGGCTGCTGGTATGGGGAAGCTAGAGGTGGGTTCACTAGAAGTGAGTCTTGTGTGATGGTTTGGGAAGCACATTTGTCTTTTTCTGGTTGTCTTGAGTTAGGAGGATCAAAAAACAGGGAAGCTGGTAGTCGCTGATCTAGTTTGACCATTCTATGTTGATTGCTGCAGAACTTGTGGGTCAGAGTTCTACTGTCATATTTGGTTTGCCTATTGTCTATTTGTATATTCAGTCTCTCAGACAACATGAACATATATGTGGAAAATCGGGAGGAATCTGTAAAAAGCTCTAGAAATAATGAGGGTAGCAAGGTCTCATGCTATAAGGTTAGTACCTAAAAATTAATTCTGTAGGCAAATCCACAGGAATAGAAATATATTAGTGGTTGCCAGGGGCTGTAGGAGGGGAAATGGGGAGTGACTGCTAATGGGATTTCTTTTTGGGGTGCTGAAGATGTTATAAAATTAGATAGTGGTGATGATTGCCTAGCCTTCTCAATACACTAAAACCACTGAACTATATTCTTTAAAAGGGTGAATTTTATTCTATGTGAATTATATCTCAATAAAAGCATTAATTTTACTTGTATATACTAGCAAAAAGCAATTGAAATTGAATATGTAAAAAATATTATTTACAGGAACATCAAGAGATATGAAATACTAAGGGATAAATTTAACAACATATGTGCAAGACCTGTACACTGAAAACTGCAAAATATCTCTGAGAGAGAAATTAAAGAAAACCTAAATAAATGGAGAAATATTCTATTAAAAGAAAAAAAAAACCTGCCAGAATGAACCAATGGAAGTATGTATAGGATTCCCTAAGTAACTTGGCTTAAAAAAAAGTTGAACTAGCCTTTGGGGAGGTTTTGTTCTTATTGGGACAACAGAGGAAAGAAGGAAGGACATCTCTGTAACAGAGGCAAAACTGGACTATCAACTTCAGTAGTGGAGAAGACAGGATGGAGGGATGGACCAGAAATAGAGATGGGATGGGAGGATAAGTAATCGACCAGTATCACCATTTAGTCAGGGTTCTCTCGGGTCTCATCATCAAGTCATGCATTTGCTGGGCATTGGGAAACTTGAAACAGCCCTTCTCTTTGTGTAGCTCTTAGACTAAAGGCAAATCTAAAGCTGGTGTGCATATAAGCATACCTTGCCTACACTGATTTTCCTGCTATTTACTTTCCAATCTTTAATTTGTCTTTGCCTTGTCATTCTTAGTTACTCTTATTACTTGTATTTCTATTTATTTTTAAATATCCTTAAATTCTTTTTGGAATATGAAAGATTATAAATTAATAAATAAAAATTAAGGTGCCTAATAGACAGCTGTCATCAATTGTGTTTAGCTATTTCAGAGTATAATAAACTTAACCAGATATTCTTCTAATGTTATGGATTTATGAAAGCACTTTTTTTTTTATATGGAGAGAAAAAGAGTGCACAAACATGAGCAGTGGGGAGGGGCAGAGGGAGAGGGAGACAA
Organism: Callorhinus ursinus; assembly: GCF_003265705.2. Classification (NCBI taxonomy): domain Eukaryota; kingdom Metazoa; phylum Chordata; class Mammalia; order Carnivora; family Otariidae; genus Callorhinus; species Callorhinus ursinus. The sequence goes on along the minus strand of NW_027397071.1, from coordinate 33,702,598 downwards.
TCTTAAGCAGGATCCACAGCCAGTGTGGAGCTGGATGTGGATTCGGGGCTCGATCTCACAACCCCAAGATCATGACCTGAGCTGAAATCAAGAGTCAGTCGCTCAACTGTCTGAGCCACCCAAGTGCCCCCAAACGAAGCACTTCTGAATAAAAAAGAATGAAAATCATAAGCTGTGAACATAACTAAGAGTGAGTGGATTCTTCAAATTGTTAACTTAAAGCAATCAAAACTACCAGCAACAACACTGGCATACATGTGACAAAAAATTTCATTTAGTTAGTATAAAGCTGTATATTTCAAAATGTACTTCTAAAATCTTTTGCTATAATACAACCCAATATGTACGAATATATAAGAATGTTCAAAATTGTTTCACATTCGCTCATACAGTTTTAGGCATTTATGTGGCAGCATATTGAAGAGTTGTCAACTGTTTTATGCTATTAATGTACCAAAATAATAGTAAATATTTGAGGACTGACTTACTATGTGCTAAGGACTACCTGTATTAATTCATATAACCCTCATGACAACGCTATCAAATACACATAATTATGATTCCCATTTTAGAAACAAGGAAAGGAAGAAAGAAAGAGTTATTTTAAAGATGAGCCTCCATAACTTGGGCACGTTATGGAGACCTCAACATGGTAGAGCTGAGACTACTGGTGGTCTGGTCCAAATTCTAAGCTTTTAGCTTGTGTTGCTTTTCTAAACAATTTTTTCAAACATCTTAAAATTAACATTAGCCAAAGTTAAGTGACTTTATACTTTATGAAGCCCTTTACAGATCTTTTTCAAGATAAGGTAGAAGAAAATGTTAATTCAATGTAGTTTTTATCTTAAAAAAGTAGGTCTGTGGCTTTTTTGAAAGGATATGTCAAATGCTTCAGTGGTGGTGTTTCAAAAACTTCTGCAGAGCAAAGTGATTTAAAATGGTATTTACCAAATTCTTGACTGTATCAAATTGTAGAATTTTAAGTAAGAAGTGAATATAAATGATTTAAGCTAGGTATAGCCTCATGGGATGCTTATTAAGCATTAAGAAAAGAAGTTCTACTTCTATATGTATATGTTCTGTCAAGAGTCAAAAACAATAATAAAAATGTTTCATACTTTTTAGTATGGACACAGATTAAGTTAATTGGCCAAATTAATTATCCAATTTTATGAATGGAATATATCTTTTATTTCACAATTTGGCAGGAAAAGTGAAAAGGGAGAAAAGACAAAATTTCTGAAAAATAAGTACTATGATTACTAGAAACAATTTTACTTCTGTTGTTGTAGAAGAGCTTTGCTTAGTGAAAAAATATTGAAAATTTCTAATATGAAAAGGATCCAATCATATATGCCAATATCAGTTTCTAAGTTGCATGGGAAATTTGAGATTTTCTTTTATATGGTGTCTGTTCCAACAACTGACATATATAATTGTTCTAATAAATTTTTTTTAAGATTTATTTATTTATTTGAGTGGGGAGGGGCAGAGAGAGTCTTTTAAGCAGACTCCCTGCTGAGTACGGAACCTGACACTGGGCTCCATCTCAGGATCCGGAGATCACTAACTGAGCCAAAATCAAGAGCTGGGTGCTTAACCTACTGAGCCACCCAGTTGCCCCTAAAATTTTATGAAACTTAAATAAGGACAGCAGTATTTCAGTAAAACTACTACAACGAGCACAAAAAGCTCTTTTCAGAAAGTGTGTATTAGGATTTTTTTACTGATATAGAGGATATTCTGCAAACTATAATTTACAGGACTTTTTAAAAAACTAGTATTTTTAATATAGGTGATTCTCACTTTGTGGAGTTAATTCATTATGATCATATTTTCCAGTTGACATACTTACATAAAATTGAGTTATATTCATATGGGAAAATGGTTTGACCTGTAATCATAATAAAAATTTTGTATATGAAAATACAAATTATAAAATAAAATAGGGATTATGATAATAGTACTAATAACACTCATAAATAAGGAACATAACAAATTTGGGATAATAAAAAAAATATTCCTGACTCAGGTTCAGTAGATAATCTTAATTCTCTCTTTGAAAAGTACACCCTTAACAAAGAATAATTTTTAAACATATCTGAGACTATCAATTGCTTTTAGTATTTTTTAGTAAAGGCTTAGCTTGTTTGCCTTAAAACATTTTGCGTTTAGCTTTTTCTGCTGTATTAGTGTGTCATAATTGTTTTAACTATTAAGTCTTTTAAACCCTGTGAATTAATACTTAAAGAGTATTTCCTTCCATTTGTTTGGTTGAAAAAGACTGATTCCTTTCATGTGTCCTCCCTTGGTGAACTACACTTACGGGATATTAGGTAATACAAAAATAATCAAAACCGTCATTTGTTACTGTCGAGTTACCTAGCCATGTAGGGGGAAACTGAACAAGTCTCAGAAAGAAAACTATATGCAAGAGTAAACATCAGTGAAAGAGTGCTAGAAAGTGTTGTCAAGTGAGGAGAAAAAGAAAAAACTGGTGAATATAAGTAGAGAGAGGATTGAGCTAATTGGTGAGAATGGGGGGTGCGGCGTTATAACTTCAATGTTGAGCTACGCAGTAAGTGCACAAATGAGGTAGTATATATATATACCCTTTGAATACGGCAAAGCACCATTACTACTATACAATACATTTCTTCTTATCTTTCAATATATATTGACAGTATAATTCATGCATTCACTCACATATAAGTTTTTGACCACTGGAGCTCAAAAATTAAAATGCTTATAGGAATAGGAAAGAAAAATGAGTGAGGGGCAGTTAGGTTAAACATGCAGTTCTCTAGATCTATCTTTCTATTTCTCACTTTACAAAGATATGGGTGAAGGGGCGCCTGGCTGGCTCAGCTGGAGGAGCACGGGGCTCTTGATCTTGGGTTCATGGGTTTGAGCCCTATTTTGGGTATAGAGATTAATTAATTAAGTAATTAAAAAATAAAACAAAACAAAAACGAAGATATGGGTGAAGATATATTTCACTTTCCTTTAATGACACTTTTAAGTAGAACACAAAACATTATCACTGATTAGGTGATTCATGGCACAAGATATTTTGCCTTGATTTTGAGGAGGTCAGAGGGTGGTACTTGTTTTCATTAAAAGGAAAGGCCTCTCTGGCTGAATGATGTATGATGATGTAACATCCACCCAATGTTGTTGGACCTTTCCTTTTTTTTTTTTTTTCCAGAAGCTGGAAATTCATGTTTTGATCAAAACCTCCTAATTTTTAAAACTTGACAAATAACTGTTTTTAAAAACAAACAAACAAAATACTATGTAACCCAGGATCCATGGAACCAATAAATTACATTTATTGGCTAGATTTTATACAGGCCAGCAGTTCATGACCTCTGTTGTATGCTGTGCTAAGAGCTGGCATAGAGAGTTTAGTGAGATTTTAAGGAGCTTACTGTCTAGTACAAGAGGAGTAAATCAATAAATACAATGATGTTTAATAAGAGCTGTGATAATCAATGTTCATTTTTATGGTTCTTCAACACTCAAAAATTGCATGTCATCAAAGAAAGATAAAATAATATTCACTATGATTTCCTTAGATAGCAAAGTATTATACTAATATATTTTGAAAAGATTTTTTAAAAACTAGGAATATAAACAAAAAGAAATAGAATTTAAAGTGTCAGCAGAAAATGAGATCTTCCTTGGAAATTTTGATTAATTTACTCCTTAAAATAATATTAATAAAATTTGATAGTGATTTGGCAGGAAAAAAAATGGTTAAAATGTTTTTTGGCTCTTGGATGTAGGGTTCCAGTCTCTGACTGCTTAGTGAATCATAAATGAGCTAAGACAGAAGTATGACACTTTACCATAAGACATGAAATATCAGATGTTTTGTGTTTGAATAAAACCAAAGTACTGGGGTACAAAATAAAACCCTTGAAATGCTTCATGTCAGTCCCATTGATTCTAATTTCCCTAAATATATTGTTACGTTATATAAGTTGTTGGGACAGAAAAGTAGAAGGGAGAAAGCTTGTTCTAGGTAATAAAGAACAGACAGCCAACTTTTCAACTTCTCTGAATTCAAAAACTCAAACATATTAACTTCCTGCCTTCCTTGAGCTATTTCCCACCTCTCCAACACACACACACACACACACACACACACACACACACACAAAGATAATAGTGCTATATACTCCCTGAACAATTGTCTGTATCTGTGATTCTCTTTACTTAAAAGCACACTCACACACAAATATTATTAATTTTTAGAAAAACACTCAAATTTTCATTGTAGTCACCAATTTGTAAAGATAGTAAAATATTTACATATGGTCTATAAAAATATTTCAATAAATTGACTAAACAAATGTGTTAAGTAAATTTATATGTGTGTTTATATGTACACTTGTGATAAGTATATTTGTATAAGATTTCTAGGTTATTTGACTTGTAATATCCATATCAGCAAAGCAATGCTACAATATTTGGATAAGAAGTAGCCTTATTATTGAACTAAATATTATAGTAGTATTCGTGATTATAGGATTCTGACTCATATATTCTATAAATACTTTTCAATAACCAACTATAGTTCAGGTCCTTTGCTAGACACTAAAGGGGCCATTGTTCTTCAAAAATCTGAGAGTAGGTAAAGTGTTTAAAAAATTACTTCACCTGATTGGTGTGTACCATTGAACAGTGTACTATTACTTCATATATATAAACATATATATATGCTTGGAGGTATTTTGGGGGCTATTTCCACTTCTTGATATAAGACTGTGGGCAGGGAGAGCGGTGCTTCCAGAAAGGAAGTTCCAGATAGGAGTTTTACGCATGTAATGAATTTTTGAAAGACTATCGTCTCCCCAGTAGTTCATGATGCTACATTGGTATAACAAGTACCTTTAACAGTTGTATCAGTCCACTGAGAGCTTTTCATAACTTCTTACTAAGGTTTGAGTATTGTGGGTAATGGGTATAAACCATATAGTGTTATAGCTGGGATTATGGATTGTTGGGTAAGGGAGAAAAGGACTGGAGAAAATAGAACCTTCAAATTTTACTAAATGCCACAAACAAAGATTGAGATTTTAATATACATAAAATTAGGACCTCTCTGGTCAATAAAGCTAAAAGGAATTTTTTGAAAGGGCAGGTCACAAAATTGAAATAAAACCTGAATGAACCCACCAAAACCTAATAGAATGGAGAGGGGTACAGCATCACCAAGGAAAAACTGGATGGAGTTTCCAAAAGAAAGATGACTAGAAAGTAAAAACTAAGTGTGTGTGTATATATATATATATATATATATATATATATATATATATTTTGTTTTGTTCTGTGTAGGAGATACCTAAGAGAAAACTTTCTTTTTTTTTTTTTTTTTTTAAGATTTTACTTATTTATTTGACAGAGAGAGAGATAGCAAGAGCAGGAACACAGGCAGGGGGAGTGGGAGAGGGAGAAGCAGGCTTCCTGCTGAGCAGGGAGCCAGATAGGGGCTTGATCCAGAACCCTGGGATCATGACCTGAGCCCAAGGCAGATGCCCAACAACTGAGCCACCAAGGCTCCCCGAAAGCTTATTTTCCTGCATGTTTAAAAATAAAATTGGGGAGAACCTTTCATAAATTTATTCTATAACCTTACCAAACCTGGGGAAATATTCCATCATTTTCATTATTTTTATATGTAAAAATGCATCTTCAGGGAAAAAAGAATAATAAGATCTATTTGAGAGAAAATTTTGTGAAGTAATAGTCTGTGAAGAAATAGTATATAGTTAAAATTCCTGAATGCCATGCATATTAAGCATATTATATAAATCTTTGTGTCCTAGTTTTGTGTATTTGTTTATAAATTTTTGTGTACATTCTTACTTATTTTCCAAGTATATTTGCTCTTTGTTTCCACACATGATTTATTTCTCTGGGGAAGGAGTATATTTACCACTTCCCACTAGCACCTAGAGCCCCGAATTGAGGAAAACAAGTTTTCTATGAGTGTTGAATAACTGCCTTTATTATCCTTAGAATTTGAAAAATATGTCAGCCTGCAATCTCAGTAAAAACGCAAAATTAAAAATGAGTATAAAAAATAATGTGCACATTTCTCTGACATTAAACCACCCTGTTGTGCCAAATGTAGCACAAATGGCCCTCTAACAGGGGTTTTATGCAAACAGTGGGTGATCAAAGAACACTTTGCAGTAACACCGTCACATTGGTGGTGTCAAGGACAATGTATTCTGAATTCTATTTCGTATTTCTTCTGTGATATTGTGCCAGAACACAGATATACAGACACAGACATATACATATACATGTGCATATATATTTTACGGAATTTAAATAATTCATTCAAATAAATTATTTAAATGATTTAAAAATTCCTTTGTCAACAGATTAATGGAACCTTGTTATTCAAAAGATAAATCATTTTATATGAAGTGGCAAAGACTTCAAGGGCTAATAAAGGTTTTATGAGAGATAAACTTTTAATGAATTAATACTTTTGCATGTATTTATTTTCTATATACATAAATATACACACAGATGCTTACAATGATATTTATATCAACATTTCTGACTGACTTTTAAGGAAACAGTATTCACAGGGTTTAAAATAAAGTGTTTTTATAGATCTGATTTTTAGGAGCTGATGGATTATAATTCACCAAGTGAAGTAGAAGAAGGTTTAAATAATAGTCCTGTAAATGTTATAATTTGTATAATGAGATAAAATAGACTTTTTTCTATATGTAATTTATATGAATCATTAATCCTGAACAATTTTATATATGTCATTTTCTAGGGTTTGTAATGTATTTAGCACTTATGCCCTTTTGCTGCACAGGTCTTCATCAGAAAGATGCTTTGCACTAGAAAATTATGGTGAACTACTATTTGTATAACAAGACTGTAAGACCCTGGGAAAAATTTTTAAGGACTTTTATGAAGCTCAGTACACATTCTTCAGCTAAATTTTGGCATAGTTTCAATTTGAGACTCCAGTGAAATTCAATTGGTTTATTTTATAGTTAAAAACAAGGAAATCATAGTAAGAAAAATATATAATGTATAGCACTCATGTTTATAATAGAAACATCCATAAAGAAAGAAACATGTTCTAACTTTTCTCATTACTCCAAAGAGAATTGCATCTTTAATCACAGAAAGCACAACTGCTTTCTAATTTTGTTTAAAGTGTTTCAATACTTACAAAACCCAGATCAGGTTATTGTAAATCTAGAGCAAATTAGAATCAGTGGCCTCTGCTTAGCTCTATGTAAGGGTTCTATGTAAATCATAAATTTAATGGCATACTAAGACACACATCTGTTTCAGTTTTGTAGAAGTTAATAATCTAACTCTAGAGTATTTAAACACTTCTTTCATTAACTGGAAAACTGAGGCAAAGATAGACTTTCCTTAGTTATAAGCTGTAATATTTTATCTACAAATTTTGATAAGCTATAAACTTACCTAAGTAGTTAAATGTAGTTTTCTAAATATTCAATCTAGTATCTAATTTGACATTATATGATTTCCTTCTATATAGAAATATTCATTATAAACAAACAGGCTAGCATTATCATCTCCAGTCTATACCTACATAAAATACTTTGATTTATATATATCATATCTTAAATCATTTTGCAATAAGGCATTGGAGAGAAAGTAAATATTGAGTAATTATATGAAATGTCAAAATTCATTCTTTTAAATATTTTTCAGATTCCTTATTTGATTACCTATAGTTTTTTTTTTAAATGATCCATGATTGTCTTCTGGGGATCCATATTATTTAAAAATAGTTTATATTCTTGAATACTCAAACATTTACATTTTATACCTAGCATTCTTACTCAGCATTTCTCTAATTTTATCTTAACAAGTTTTAAATATTTTTTCATGTTATTTCCATGACCTATTTCTTTGAGACATACTACTTCATATATAGCAGTAATCCAGTATTATAATGAATTATTGTGTTCCAATTATCATTAGATAATAAACAGGAAATTAGTTTTTCTTGTAGTGTATTCTACATTGTCTGAACAATGAAATATATGTGGTTTGAATTTGGGTCATTAATTCAGGTAGTAAGGACATAGTTCTAATTAAATTGGTGTCATAAATTACATTCCCATAATGAAGGGGGGCACTCTTTTAATGCACTAAAAGAGTTATTTGTAGATATGTGATTTTGGTAACCAGGACAGTCGGATAACAGGGTGGATGGTTCAGTGCAACACATCTCCATCACTGAAACAAAACCACTCAAAGAATATATTATTCAGGTGACAGTTCAGCAACTCCTTTTTTAATGTAGAATAGCTGAAGAGGTTTTGTGTTCCTATTTTTTAACCCAAAACAAACATTTTTCATTGAATATAGCTCCACACACCTTATCATTTCCAAATCATTTTAGTATTCCTTTAAGATATAAATGACATTTCAGGCATGATTCTAAATTTGGATGCTTATTTTAAAGAAAACGAATTCTTTTCTAATGCACTTTTACTTATCAAAAAACATATGCCTATTACATCATTGTTTGGTCTAGGTCCTAAGTGATTGATTTCATAGTGACCTTAAGAATGCACTGTAATGAGCTGCAATAAGTTGAAACTTAATTATAAAGATTTAAATTATTCTTGAAAATAGAGATGGCTACATTCTATTATCTTATCAAGAAACTATGATGAGAGCTAGGCTTAGAAGAAAAATCTTTGCAAATTGCTATTCTATTTTCCACATGCTCAGACAAATTTATGTTTACTGAAATATATACAACAAAGAATGGCCTTTAAAAATAAAGCAGGTTAGTGGAGTTAAAAAATAACTATCATATTAAAGAACAAAATAGTGAAAAATGTTAGTAATAGGTAGTGTATATGATCAGAAGGATCAACCAAAGTCAAGGTCAAACATCTCATGTTATACAGTTTTACACTGTATTTTCAAAACTGCAACAAAATAATTTTTTGTTGAAAAAATAGTAAGATCATAGATTACAATTATTATATTATTTTATGCTTAATGTTAAGTAAATTATAATGTTTTCTAATAGGAAAATATTAGAAGTGTTGTATATTTATACCTTTGACTCACCTTCTAAGATGCGAGAGGCATTTGTGAGTTTGTTTTCTGACTCTTAAAAGCCTTTTGCAAGTTTGCTGTGCTACAATGAACTCTGACATGATTAATCAAAATCATTTGCAGAGACACTAAAAATTCTATTTAGACTTCTCTGAAATTGCTATTCGGTTATCTCTGAGGGTTTAGATTCAGTAGAGTGGAGTAGCCTCTACTATTAACCATTGACTTGCTTTTGTTCTCACCCAAGCTATACATGTCTGCTTTACGAAGAATTGCCCATCCAAATGTTTTATATTTAAAACAAAGAGTTGTGATTTAGGCTACTCTTAGTTTAGCTTCAATACTTAAAAAAAAATAAAGAAATTTCATCTCTATTGTTGATAGAGGTTTTCTGCATATATTAAAAAGGGATGGGGAGACCTATTTTTAAACTATGGACTTTAATAAAATATTTGGTTGTGAGTACAATGAACAAAATAATTATTATAAGAGGTTATAGAAAGCTTTGTATAAAATGTTATTATAGTTATACTTCATGGTTTGACAGAAGCATTGATAGAAAAAGATCTATAAGACCCAATTATAGAAAATCCTCAAAGTGCAGAGATTAACAGGAGTAATGGGAACAATCTATGGGAAAGAAAGACTAACAGAGTTGTATAAGACTCAGTGGAACAATGATTACGTAGGACATCTTTTTTAATTTGCTTACTTTTGAATATCATAATGGCAATGGTATAAAATTTTTATAATCTTTTATATATTGTTATACATATAAACACTCTAAATGCACAGAGTCATGCTACCAGTTGTATTGGGGGATTTTTTTAAGTATTAATTATAAAATGATTAATATATAATAATATATGTGGTGATTATGTACTTCTAAATAATATCATTAAGCACAGTTCACTATAATCATATGTATACTATTGTTTAAATGTCATTACTTTTGGAGACTGCATCTCTACACTTTAGATAGAGTTTGGCTTTCTTGGACAAAGATTTACTCAGCCTGAAGAGAGCTGGGGAGAATAGTTAAACTTATTGGCTTTGCCAAATGCTTTCATATGTTTCTGCTCTCATGGAAAATGAGTTTTGATTTCTTTTCAGCCTACATGCATGGCAAAGCTAAAATGAAAAATAAAGCTAGCAACTTTCAACCAGTTCTAGTTAAGTTTGGCATTCACATATTGCTTTGATCTGCTCTAGAGCTTTAAAATACTTTCTAGAGTAGGGAAAGCTAGTTTCAGCACTAAGCATCACTGAATAGTAATGATAAAGAAATGGGAACTGGTTAACTTTAGGATGAAATCTAGCTAATTTTATTTCTGTTTGTGTATTAGAAACCAGACCAGGTTCACCTGTTGTTTACTGGTTTGTTTTATTTTACAACTAACATCGCTCCCCATAATGAGTACAGCCTACTCTCCCTAATAGTTCTCTACAGCTGCATTGCTCAAACTTAGAATTTTTGGCCCAATATGAAGTCCCCAATCTCCCCACTCCACCCCAGCCCACCTCCACGTAGCCCCTTTTAGAACTGTCTTATCTATATCCAAGTTTGCCAGAGTGGGGCAGTGAAGAAGTTATTGTTCTACTGGCTTGTGCTAATCATAATATTTTAAAGCCCATTTTCCTACTTCTTCAGATTCTTTAATTTGGTAACCAAACTATTGTTATTCATACTTGTATTTTGACAAGTACCTCATCACTTTCCTTTAAACAAAGCTGCTTAGATGGTAATAGCTTCAAAAATTAGCATAATTTCTGTATCAGAAATATGTGAACTCATAGAATAAAATAATCTAGTTTCTTAAGGTTGCTTAAATTAAAAACATGAGTTTCTATAGTTGGAAAAAACATATATGGTTAAAATGTTTGAAGCCCATCAATCTCTCTAACCACATAAGCTAACGAGTTCCTTCTGTTTTCTCTGAATGAAATCACCATGAGTGGTTAGATGTTGATTTAACATAAAACAAATGGAAATGGGTGTTTCCTTTGTCCTTTGCAGAATTTATTTTTAAAAACAATTAGCAAGTATTATGAATAAGTCAATGATTTTGCCATTACTTAAATAATAATACAGATTGAGTAGTTAATTTGATTGGATTTTAGGGACTGCATAATATACTCCAACTCCCCTTAACTTGCTAACATCTGCAGACATTATTAAGCTTCTAATTTCATTTTTTTCTGCCATAACACCTGTATTGTTATAAATTATGTTTTGAATTGTCATGAAGTGTCAGGCAAATTATGTTTTCTGGATGTGTGTGTCATTTAAGGGTTCCTTTGTAATGGCAGGTTTGTGGCTAACAGCTTAATCTTGAATATATCAATGCAATTAAAAGCTCTTTTTCAATTCTTCTTTGTGGACACAAAGAAGGTTGAAGCATTATTATGGGTAAAGTGCAAGGAAAGAATTAAAAAATTCTTTAATATTTAAAACATCCTAGAGAAGGAATACATTTAGTTGTAATTTTAAAAACATAGCAAGCTTATTACATTCTTTGCAAAAACGTGTTGAACCCTTTGAACTCTATAAAATACACATCCTATTGAATTAAAATTAAAAACTTGTATGACACATTTTCCACTCCTTATAGTTTTAACCCACTTCTGACAATTTCTTCCCCCTCCATGCATCCTCCTTTTTTTGTGTGATGTAGTAGTCTCTTCAGGAACATAGTAGAGAGTGACTCATCTAGGTCCTGAGATCAAAGAATGTCAGACCTATGAAATGTAGACAGTGGGTTCTTCCAGAGATTCTGAGTTAAATAAATAAGTAAATGAGCCAACATTTGGCCTGCTTAATTCAGTCAAAAATTTCTATTGATTATTTACTAGGCTCACTAAATAAAAACTTCAGCCCAGGTTTTGCCTCCCAAAAGAAAATAGGATTAGACTGATCTATGCACTCATTGGGGCTTCTTGTGAATCATGCTGAGATGAGTGAAAAACCTTCAAAGATGAACAAAGGAAAGGGCTAAAATTTTTCAGTAAATGTAGATTATTATTAGTTTGACATATTTTGGTTTATAATCTTGAATAAAACAATTTTAAATTCTAGAAGACACCATGACATAAATGACCTGCAAGTTCTGAGAATTTTATAATTTTGCCTCTTTTCAACTAAAGTAGCCTGATTTAATTTTCCCAGGTAGATCTGTTTTACGTATAATTTTGACAGATTTGGAAACCTTAGATACACAGTAAGGTTTCACACCAGCTCTGCATACGTGTTTTTTTCCAGACTAGGCGTGTGTCCTGCGTCGATAATATTTGAATTATGTTATCTAAGAAATTCCAAATGGCAGTGTTTAGGTAGTTTAAAGTGCAAATGCTCTGAGTGGCTACTCTTATCTTTTGGAATGGTGAGACTATTAAAACATCAATACATTAAGTAGAAAGAAATTTGATGATCAAGGTTTCTTGTTTTGATAAGTATAATGAGTCAACCAAAAGAGTACATTTCGGTTATTTGCACATGTGTACTTTTAACTTATGATTCTTTACAAGTTGGGAACAAACTTGACCAATAGCTGGATTTACTTTAGTACTACAAATATCTGGCTCTGTGACAAAATACTGATAGGTATTTAGAGGCTTCAAGTCTTTGAACAATATGCTGTTGACATTTTAATAACATTGTTGTTTGAAATGATTTCTTAAGTATGATGACTGCAACATACCCGCAGCAACAAAAAGTACATAGTTTCTGAAAGCAAAGAAGCTCAAGTTTCATCCTATTTTCTAGTGGTTTTAAATCTTGATGAATCGGTTTCTCTTGAAAACCAATGGAAACATGCTTCTTTAATTGAGGGCTGCATTCATTAGTTGTATTAGTGATTGAGAAATATATCCTAAAACTTAGTGACTTTCAGCTTAGAGATTTTGTAATTAAAAAAACCCAAAACCCAAAAAACACTCAGTTTTGATTTTCCTGGTATGCAGAGGACACTTAAACTGGCTTTAAAATATTTTTCAAGCGTGATTTGTCCCGTCGTGGTCTGCTCTCTTCAGCTCAGGTCCATCGTTGGCGCTGCCTGGCTGTTTGCTGACACTACCAACAGAGAGGTGGCAAGGAAGTGTGGTCAGAGGACAAGAGCAAAAGCAGTTTCAATGTAAGGAAATGAGGGAAACAGACCTAACAGCACGATGAATGCTCTTGCAAGTAAAGAGCCTTGTAGTCAGTCTCCTTTCCTTCCTTTGCTTATCCTGGCGGGTTTAATCAAAAACAAACAAAACGCTCTTGTGAAATATAGTTAATAAAGTCAAAGTTTGGCAAGGTCTCTGTAACTACAAAGAAAAAGTCACCGCAATTTCTAAAAATGTAACTTTCATTAACGAGCGCGCCGGAAATCTCAGGTATCAAAGACGCATTAACCCTGGAGCGTCCCCCGCGCGCCGCAGCCGGACGGAGGCAACCGCGGCGAACAGACGTTCTTTTCTCCTCGGAGCAGTCACACAAAAGGAGGGCTGCGGAAACTAAAAGTTTCGAAGCCTCCGGCTCGCTGCGTGGAGAAAAGAGAAAACCTGGAGACGGGGTGGGTAAAAGACGCATCCTGGGCCCCTCTCCGAAGTGCAGGCAAGGAGAAAGCTCCTGGGCCTGGAAGGAAGAGGGGAGGGGGCCCCCGAGCCGCTGGCCAGCCTCCTGCGCCCCGCCTCGGAGGCCCGAGCGCCGCACTCCGCCGTGCTCTCCCAAATACCCTTCACCCCGTTCCAGAAATAAAATAAATGTTTTTAAAGTGAGTGTGTGTGGACAGGATGGAGAGCGCGCGCCGGAGGAGCGCGCGGAGGACCTAGCGCGCAGTGAGTGGAGTTTGGGGGTGGGGGTCGGGGTGGAAGGGGTGTGTTGATGGTGGGAGGGGGAAGGCTGGATGCGGAGCCCCGGGACTGAGCGGGGGGGGGGGGGGGCGAGCCGACAGGGAGGCAGAGGAGGGGCGCCAGCCGCCGCAGGCCGCCTCCCGGGCGCGTTCCGAGGCCGAGTGCGCGCGTCCCTCGCCGCCGCTGCCCGGACAGCCCTGCGGCCGCCCCACCGGCGGAGCCGGGGCCGGCCTGTCCTCGGGCGGCTGCTCGGCCACCGCCGCCGCCACTCGAACTGCTCGAGTCCGTAAGTGTCCCCTTTCGCTCCCCTCCCCCCTGCTCGGGCGCACCGCCGCTGCAGCTGCTCAAATGGAGTGGAAAATGGCCATTGGGCGGCAATGAGTTATAGATTATCTGCTCCACGTTTTGTACTTAGCTGCCTGTAATCTTCTTTTGAGTTTGCCTGAGCCCCTTGCTGGAAAAATCAGGAGGGAGAGATTTGTCCTTTGCCGCTGTACACGCTAATATGTTTATATGATTAGTCGAACTCCGGAGGGGGGGTGGGTAGGTGGGGATTTGGGGAGGAGGAGGAGGCTGGAGGTGACTCCAGTTCAGACCTCGCCGAGAGTCTGTGTCAGGACTTCGCACTCCCCCATCTCTCTCCCTCTCTCTCCCTCACTCTCTCTCCGCTCACACACACACTCGCAGAGGTGCCGGAGCGAAATCGGGTGCTTACCGGAGATTCCTTGGGATTGTTGGGGGGCATCTCCCCTCCGTAGCTGTGCGTGGCGTGGCTCTTCTGTGCACCTCCCTGCTTCCCCGAGCCAGAGTCCTCGCCTTCAGCCTTTGGTGGGGCAGTGGCCACCGCTCAGCCTCGGCCCGGAGCCCCGAAATGTGAGGAGGGGCCACCGCTGTCTCCCGCCCCAGGCCGCAGGGTCGGCGCGAGGGATGCTAGTCCGGCCGGCGCAGATCGCGGGCTGAGGGGCTTCGCCTGACAAACTGAGTTGGCCTCGCGCCGCCGGCGTCTGCCCGCCCCTCCCGCGGCTGCCGCTCCGAGGGGACTCCCAAGTCTGCGCACCTCTGTCGGGCTTTTACCTCCGCCACCCCTTTCGCTCTGATTCCCGAAATTTTTGATTTTTTAAGGGAGCGTGCGGTCTGGGAGTGTGCGCGCGTGTGTAAAAGACCCCTCTCGCGGAGAGGCGTGTGGGAAACTGCGGGAAAATGTTGACCTAACCGCAGGAGCCTCCCGGCGCTGGCTGCTTGGCTGGAGGAGGCGGCGGCGGCGGCCGAGCAGGAGGACGCGCCGAGCCGCGGCGCCGTGTCCGGCCGGCGAGCCGCGGCGCTGCCTCTGGCGCGGACTCGGCGGCCGGCGACCCGCGCGCGCAGCCGGCCTCGGCCCTCACCGGCCGGGGTCGCCGCTGCCCTCCGCTCCTCTCCCCGCGCGGCCCCCGCGCCAGACGGCCCGCCCCCGGGGCGCGCTCGCAGACCGAGGTAAGAGCCGCAGGAGCGAACAATGTGCCTCTGTGCCGGGCTTCGGAGACCTGTTTGCTTTGCGCCTCCTGCCCGGGGGTGGATGCTGGAGGTGGAGGGAGCCGCGGGTGAGTTGGGGCTCGGCTGTTTGTTTATGTTCGGCCGGGCCGAGGGGAAGACCCGCTCTGGCTCTTGCTGCTCCCCCTCCCCCCACCTCTCCTCGGAAATCGATACGCAGAACTCCAGTCCCGTCCAGCCAGCTTCTCCTTTTCTCAGGGAGCTGTTGTAACGCTCTCTAGGGATCAGTCTGTTTGCAGGGGGCGTGGGGGAGTACGATCGGGTTTTGCGTTTTTTGATTTTCTGAAAGCTTGGGTTGGAAGGTGCCGCTCGCCCTTTTACAGCCCGTCTGGGTTGGGGGATGTGAGGCGCGCCCTCCGTGGGGCCGCTCTGCTCGGGGTGCGGGGCCCGGGGCCCAGTCCCCCACCGCCCCTCCCGCCTGCAGACCTGTCCCGGGCTGTAAGTGGGGCAGGGAGGCCAGGCGTTCGGAGCGAGTTCAGGGGGAAGGGGGAGGTGGGGGGAGGGCTTGGGTGAGTTGTTGCGGGTTGTTGTTTTTTCTTGTTGGTGGTTAGGTGGTGTGGAGAGGCGAGGATGACAGCAAAGCGCAGCCAGATGTGGCCAGGCCGGCGCGGGGGCTGGCAACGATTAGGGGCGGCCCCGCGGGGTGGGCGGGCGGACGGGTGGCGGGGCCCGGCACCCGGCGGGCCCTGGGGAGGGCAGAGAGCCTCCCGGACCCGCAGTGAGAGGGCAGCAGCGGGCCGCGCTGGGCCTGCGGGAGAAGTTATCGACCGTGGGCTCCTGGGGTGGCTGTGGGGTTGGGAACCTCGGGAAGCCTGGTTTGTAGGACGGCGGTGCCGGGTGGGGATCCGCGGGGAGGAAAAGGCGTGGGAGGAGCGCGAGGAAAGGGGAGACCCCCCCCCCCCGGGCTAACCGAGCCTAGGCTCCTTGATTGGCTGGGGCGACCCGACCCCTCCGGTAGAGAGTCGAGGGCGGGCGAAGCGACAAAAGCGTCCTAGCAGTGGGGAGGCACGCTTGCAGGACTCCTTCACTTGGGATCAGTAAAGTTTTTCCTTTCGCCAAACTGCGGGGCTTGGGGTAGGGAAAATCGCTGGCAGCTTTACTGTGTGCCCAAAGTGTCGCTGATCGGAGGCTAAAGGCTAAGGAACGTATGTCTTTCATATATATATATACGTGTATATATATGTATATATACATACATGTATATATATATATCTTCTCTCTTCATTCCGCCCTCTAAAAACCTAGTTGGAGGGAAAAAGTCCTGCGGTGCGGCTTCTTTCCTGGTCTCCTACGGACTCCTCCCCCCCCATCCTTTCCCCCTTCCCGGGCCCTCTCAATACGATCTTCCTGATGCAAACTGTGTTGCCTTGCATTCAGACCGAGGAAATGTTTTCCTCCTGTTTCTTGAAAGGTGTCAGGCTGCTGAGCAGCTCCTTCAAGCAGCCTGGGAGCGTCTGAGCCGCAACCACCGACCAGATGGTTCCCGTTACAAAGGCCGGGTTCTAAGGCACTCTCCTCCCCGCCCCCGTCCCAATTCTTAAATTTTCTCCTGCCGCCTTTACAGTGTGTGTACTTCTCTCTTCCCCTTTCCAGAGGCATAGATTTAACGGACGCTGTTGGTTCATTCATTTCCCTGTCAGTGTTTGTATCTGGAACGGGCCCCACCGAGTTTGCTCTTTGCTCAACTCGAGTTGCACAATGAAGAAAAGTCACATCCGTTTGGTAAATAATTTCCTTTGGGATGTCTCTTACTAAATCAAGTTTGATCTTGGGCAGACCTTAAAAAGTTGGGTACTAGGAGGCAATAGGCGTCCACGGCAGAAAAATAGAATAGTTTCTGTAGTGTCTTTAACAACATTCCACATTGTTATGGGACTCTTGACCCAAGTAAAAGGTAACTTGGTAACTTTAAATTCAGTATGTTTATGATATTTGGAAAACTTTATATAAGCAAATCTACTTCTGTTCAGGTGTGTTGTGGAACTTTTTGTTGTCCCTCTCTCCACTCTCCAGGAAATTTATGCATGATAGAGAGAATACTGCAGAACAAATGTTCTGTTGTTTAGTTCCTTCACACATTCCGATTCTCTCCTTTTGTTGCTTGCCTCTAAAAGAGGTGCCATTTCACATCATTCTGCACAAATTGTTTGAATTAATGCAAGTGTGAATTCTTACCGTTTGAAGGGGACTATTAGCATATCAAAGGTTTCTTAGCTTCAGCTCAATTGAGAAAACTTCAGCCTGTCTTCCATTTGCTTCCAAGTAGAGGCCCAAAGGGCAATGAGAATTGTAAAGGGTAAAAATAGGGAGGTGGATTCAGGCTGTGTTTCTGAACTTTCACTGTTTTGTAATTATGTGAGCGAAAAACATTGTCTATTGCTGTGGAGCCCTTGCAAATGGCAAGACAATTATTTTCTATTGATAAATGGTTTGTTCCTAGAAAAAAGGTGACCTTTTATTTAATGATAGTCACTGTTGCCTGTCTTTTGGGGTCCCTTCAGTGGAAGAGAGTGAGAAAGCTTTTCCTTCTAACTTAATACTTTTCTAGGGCCTACACTTTGTTATATTAGTAAAATGGGGAAGAAAGCCTTTTAATTAGTCTATAAAACAATAGAAATCTTGTGATAAAGGGACATTCATTTTTATGCCTAGGAAACTTATTTTTAATACACTTGCTAAATTAAGGGGAAAATCAATGGAGGGTTTGAATATTAAAACCTCAATATGAACTTTGTTAATGTAACTTCCGCAAGTGTAAATTTGAAAAAAGTTTCTAGGTGATACTCAGATTATTTGTGAATTCTATTTAGTAGTAATTCTTTTTGAATACTGATTTTGTCTCAAAAGTTTTGTATTTTATCAAACACTGTAAACTGGAGAATTCAGCTTACAGTTGGTTTATTTTTCCTAATATTTATAGCATATTTGTTAATGCTTTTTTTACATTTGCAGAGAGATAAGTTCTTTGAATTTCTTTTAACAACTCAATATCCATGAGTGAAGAAACAAGAACAAGTACATGGGTCATTTGGGTCATTTATGGCAAGCAGATGGGTCAAGGGAGAACTTTTTTCATCAACTTCTGCGGAACTGTTGGTTTTACTTATTTAGCTCAAGATTTCCTAAAGCCTAGTTTTAAGATGAAAATGAACCTCAGAGGAGGTTTTGTTGCCCATATTTTTTATACTTTTACCTTTGATGGTTAGTTGATTTTGAACATGAGTTTATATTCTTTCATTAGAAGTGGACTTTTTTTTTTAACTAATGTTCGGACCTCCTTGTTTTTTATTCTAATACTGAAAATTAACTCTACTGAACAATTTGGGAGGGAAAAATATCATTACATTAATTGCCTTTTTGGTTTTTAGTTTAGTAAGATACTTTGTTCAGATTAAGAGATTTTTTTTTAGCGCCATTTAAATTGTATATCATGCCCTTGAAATCATTTTCTGATAGTTTATTTATCTGGTCCCTTCAATTGTCTAAGAAGTACTTTTGAGGTAAAAATGCACACGTTTATGTAATTACTATTATTGCTCTTAAGTTGCTGTTAACTAGTCTGCTTTAAATGCAGAGTGCTATAAAGAAAACATTATCCTTTAGAGCTATTAGTGATAATCTAAAAATTGTCTTGAAAACATTGTTCCTCATTTTATATGATGGTGATCCTGAATTCAGCAAATCTCTGAAGGTGTAAAATGCAGTGAAAAGATTTTTCAACATTTCAATGACAAAATTGGACTACTTAGAGAAAAATTAATGTGTTGTAGAAGCACTTCAGCTGCCATTTTCAATCATTGTGGGTAACTATGTGTTGGCAACAGAAAATGAATTTAGAAATGCAGATAGCTCTGGGAGCAGGTAGTTGGAGAAGTCAGAATACTAAGTCATGTGGAGTAGAACAAACCAATTACTTCTGGTTTTGACTTGAGAATTTCCAATAAATAAAAATTTTTCAGGCTTTTGACTCTGCTTTATTAATAGACTAACATCAAAGCAGACAACAAAACTTCCAAATGTTATAAAAACTAATATTAAATATACGGATCTCCCATAGAGTAGTACTACAAGTCTTAATTTTAAGACAAGCAGTTGGAGTTTTTATTGCTGCAATTTTCACAATCAGCAGAAACGTTAACACCAAGCTTCTGGGCGTTTCCTTTCTTAAAATAAGCAAGAGGAAAGCTTTAAAACCAAGGTTTACTTAAGGTTAGATCTTTATTTGATCATTATTGAAGCTGTGTTTTATTAAAAAATCTAACATAATATTTTAATGTCTTAAGTAATATAGGATATGTGAGCTAAGATTGGGAAGTTGGGAAGGTCAAGAGGTAACTGGAAATCTGTACACCATAGTATAGTAATAAAATGTTTATTGCTGTATTTTCTATCAAAATATTTATTTGACCTAACTTGTGAATAAATAACTCAAATCACGCTTAGTTTATTGACAGATGTAGTATGAGATGAAGAGAGAATTACAATTTAGGTATGGGCTACACACACTATACCTACCTGAGAGAAAGTGTTCTCATTTTAATAAGAATCCATACCACTTGCCCAATTGCTGATATTTAAGAGAGCAGATTAACTGTATTTAGATTAGGAATGAACATTCTTGGAAATTTGAAGAATTCAGTAATTGAAGAATTCACGTTTGCTATTTTTACGAAAAGTCTCCTCAAAGACTGTGTACTTGGCCTCTTCATGTCCACTGTATCTGATTTTGAGTCTTGGAGAGGTACATATTTGACAACTGTCTGCTTTTCTGTGGAAAAGGTGCATGTAAAATTAAAGTGGAATTATTTTCAAGCTAATAAATTCTAGAAATAAAGTGCATGATTATGAAGAAAGATTCATCAAATTATTTGCAAAAATACTAAACTAAAAAATTTTGCAAATTGATGGTTTAGATCAAGTGTTAAAAATAGCAACTTTAGCTCCTAGACCTGAAAAGGCCTTGAAATCCTGTTTATGTTTTGGTCATATCAGTTCTTAAGGTAATTTGTTTAAATGTTAGTTCATATATTACCTAAATAGATAACTGTTTTGTAACTATTTTTAAGAAAGATTAAAACATTTCTATTTTAAAGATAGATTAAAATCATAGCTTAGTTAACTTCTCTCTTACATAACACTAATTAGTCTATAGCCCCACCTAAATATTCATCTCTTCAAATAATTCTTGATTGAAGGTTGAAAGGTTGAAAAGTATTTAATCACCCCGATTACTGTAATTAGACTTGATGTTATCAGAAAAATTGAGACTGTTCTCTGAAATCTTTTTGCAACTCAAGATTGGTCAAGTAGTGATTTTTTTTTAATGCTTTAAGAAAAACTCTTAAGAAATGGGTTGTTTAACATAAAGATAGTTAATGATTGGAATTAGGGAATTAGAATCCTAAAATGATGACATTTTTCTTGACCTAAGTGTGAATAACTTTGAAAGGAGAAACTATATAACTGGGGGTAGTTCCTAAATTTTATTCAGGACTGTCAATGTGGTATTTTGACTTTATAGGTTTTGTAATGTGTATATTATAAACAATGAAAATCTCTTTATGCTCTTTTGACATAAGTAGATTTTTTTTAAGTGGGTCACTGTGTCATAAAAGGTCTTAACCAAAAATACTTAAAAATCTTTTTATGTCATTTATCTGATAGACTAAAGTAGGCAATAATTTGCAGATATTTTCTAATATATTCTTATACAATGATTTTTTAAAAGTTATTTCTGAAGAAGAAAATAACATTCCATATATTGCCAATAAAAATTATCTTTGAAAAAGGTAGATCGAGTGAAGGAGCCTAGCGCTTAACACCTGCAAGTAAAGTGCAGCTTACAGCAAAATACTATTGATTGCTTTGAAGCACAGAGCAAGTTTAAATACAATTTGTTTAATTACAACAAAAATGCAGTTTTATGAAGTAATATAGTTTGTCTTCATAGAAAATTTTATGACATTCTGTGGTGGTAAGTAATATCCCATCACAGTTGCATAAATTTGTTCAATTACCAGAACGGCTAAAAGAAAAAAAAAATCAATTTACATTGAAAAGCAACAGAAATTAGATTACCTTGGTTAGTAGGAACTTGCCAGCAATGTCTAAATTGCTTAATAATATCAAAAATTACCATGTTTCACAGTGTAAGGATATTGGTGTCTGTTTTAATATGCATATGTCTTGTTTACTTGGTAATTTTGTTATGTGAACTTTTTTCTTTTTGTTTTCCGTTTTTGTTTTTATGGAAGCTGTTACATTAAGTCCAAGAAACTATTTCCACTTGCATATTCTTGTTTGTTTTAGAGATTTGCTTTTTGTTGTTGCTTTTCTGGATTTCTAGAATTTGTGATCAGCTGATATTTCAGATGAGTGTCATGAAATATCAGATGTAATTTTAGGCATCAAAAGAAATCTGGCCCATCAGTATGGATAGCGAGGTTATTATCAGCAACAGAAACACATTTTAGAAATTTTTATTACTGACTCTAGAATTATAAAGAATTTTAAATCTTAAATTCTTGTAGCAATAAGGTGGCATGGGATTCATCATAGCGGATAGCTGGGCACCTGTTTTATTACCACCTTGATTCATTCTGGCACCCAGATTTACCGAAGTGCAAGAACAGGCCACAACTGCTGCTCGCAGCCACCCAGCTGTTTTTAGGTCATGAAGTCAACTTCCTGGAATTTCTGGGGAAACCAGTTGAAAAGGGAGGACAAATGTCACTTTAAATAGAGATGTTTAAATCAGATTTCTGCCTGAGGGTAAAATTTAGGTCTGTTTTAGCCCGGATGTAATGTCTCCCTCTACAGAGTACAGCATTAATCACTACCTGACAAGAAAACCTATGCTGAGCAAAACGGGCCCCTGTTGGTCTTGTCATTGATTTTTCTAATCTGTGAGGAGTACGTTATAAACATTAAAATTCACACACAGGGATTACACCTTAATCTCTGAATTTCAGTATTGAAATTAGTTGCCTTAAAAGAAGCCTACTTAAAGCTAAGAAAGAAAAAACTTTGGGAGACTTTGTAAGGACAGATTCAATATTTTTATAAAAATAGAGATATTAAAAAGCAGGCAGGTTACGCAGAAGTTAACATCCTGAAATAATGACTTAATTCTGTTTAAGATGCATTAAGTAACTTCAAAAATGTGTGGGGTTTTTTTTGTTGTTGCTGTTACTGTTGTTTTTAATAAATCTGATAGTAGAAAAAAGAAGATAAAAACGAACTATTAGTTCTTGGCCATGAGAGATGGAAGAAGTTGGAAAGATGGTTAACTTCAGACTTAGGTCTTTTCAAAGGCTTATTATTTTGTTAGAACAAAACTGGATAAATCTATTTCTAGATGAATAATAAAATCTTTAGCCATTGTAGTGAAAAATGTGTGGTGAAAAATGCACCATGAAGTTCCTCATAAAATAAAATGGGTTAGTTTTGCTCTTTCAATTATTAGGTAATACTCTTTAACTCTTTTCTTGATCAAATAAATATATACACACGTACATATATAAGCATGGAATTTATATCCCGTTCTTTTGTATGTATCAATATTTATGACTGTTACTGGCTAAAAATTACTGCAAATATAAGCTTAAAATGTAAAATATGTATGATTAAGATAACTTTTTAAACCGATTTTGAAAATGCTATGACTTGGTTAATCTCTGTTTTGTTCTCAAAGGTATTTACTACTTTTGGATCACGAAATGCTTGTACTACCCATGCTTTGCATCATCTTGTAGGTATTTTTACATCAGCCCATGCCTCAAACAGATTATTGCCCTGGATTTAGATGACAAAATAATCTAACCCCAATTATTGTCAAAAATGGTTCTTGGCTGCTGGGGGTGGGCTAAGTGACCTTGCTTTTGACTAATACTTTCTATTGTAGAGGACAGTAAATAGTGTCTATAAAGAAAGCAAAAGAGAGTTCTTTCTTGTTTATAAAGTAAATTCTAATTTTAATCATTTTTCTTAGAATACTGTGACAATAGTTCTCCATATAATGAGGGAATCATTACAAGATTTTAGAAAAGGTCTTTAGTTGATAGATTTCTGTTTTATATAGATTATATTAACTTAATCAGTTCTCAACTACAATTTACATAGAAAATCATGTCGAAAATGATTTTTCCTGTTCTTTTTTTTTTTTTTTACTTTGAAACAAAGTATTTCTATTTGGAATTATTATTTCTTGATTCCATTGGCACTTTCCATACAGAAATTTTATTCCTTTGCCTTAAAAGCCTACCATTTTTTCACTGGCTAGTACTGTGTTTATTAGAACTTACAGAAAACATGTTTTTATACAGTATTTTCTCCACTCTTTGTGTTCTTAATCTCGAGATGCTTATGGTACGTTTTAATTCTTAAGAGTCCTGGTCTTCCTGGGGTTAATGTTCAGGAGAGTTTGGGAAACATGAATTTTGGTGTTGTTGTAAGCCTATGCATTTGTATCCCAGTGATTGTGCATATTTTTATGGAATTTGACAAAGCCTTAATGTATTAAATGAAGAATTGATGTACTTTATGTATCTTGTCTTACATTTAAAAAAAGGTGGATGTAATTCTGAAACGTTTCATTTTGCTTCATATCCATCAACAAATAAAAATTATACTAAAATTTTGATGTCCTAGACATTTCATTTTTACTAAGGACATTTAACTGTTTCTGTCCTTTTGAGTAATAGAGATGTCTCCCCCCACCTTTGTTTTTTCTGCTGTAAATGCTGTGATACCCATAGCCTTCATGGAGGTCACTTTTCATATATCATTGGTTTTAAACTAGGCCTACAGCCTGAATATTTAAAGATATAAGTGAAACAAAATTTTATTTTTCTCTAAAGTGAAAAACTCACTAAAATGCTGCTTATTACAAGTTGCCTTTCCCCTTAACCTCGTTTTCTTTGTTTAAGTAGAAAAGAAATTTAACTGGTACTTCTGTATTGGTATTTTTGTATGCTTAGCATGAAAGTGAGCATATCTTTTATAATTTACATGTGTTTAATTAAGGATCTTAGTTTAAAAAAAGCACTTTATAATAAAAGCCTCTCAGTTCATTTATGGGTAAGTCAAATTGAATGCCTCAAATTTCTAGTCACTGCTTATATGCTATAAGGTGGTGCATACGTAGTTTGAAAGGAAAAATCAGGGGACATCAAATTGTCCAGTAATAATTTTTGGTAACACATTGCCCCCTAAGACTTTGAAAATATTCTTAACTTTGCCTTTTGTCCCCCTGCCCCTTTGTCAGAGATGTACCTTATATCTGTATTCACAGAGAAAGGAATATGGTGAAGAGGAGAGTGTGCAAACACAAATCTAAAACAGATTCCGAAAAAAATACGTTGGAGGGGTAAAGGGTGTTTTGCACATCAAACCAGTTTTTCTTTTTCTTTTCATACTGAATTAATGAAAATAAATTTATTGTTCAGAAGTAAATACTTCCAGATTTAAGTTTCAGAATTTTTCTAAATTCTAAGAAGAAAATGTAGTAGTGACTGCATTTATTTAAAATTTATCTTTTATCTTTCACTGTAAGTCAATCCTAAAGTATCACCTTTGATTGTTTACTTTGGGATCAGAAGATGCATCAGATAAACAGGTTGAACAGCTTTGTTTTGGGTGGTCTGTCATTTCAGGCTGGTGCTGTGTAAGCAAAGTAATGTTTTCTTTTCCTTGAAATACACTTTGTAAGAGGGGCTCTTGGGTGACTTTGAAAAGTTTGTATATCCTGCCTGGTCAAGCTGCATTCTTAACCAAGCTGAAGGACAAGAATAATCATGTTGAACCACAAATTTTCAGAAGCAGTTATTTTAATCAGGTAATTGGTAAGGAGGAGACTCTAGATAATAGTATTTTCATACAATGGTGACCTGCATCTTTACCAGGCAACTGCCTACATGTTTCAGATATTTTTGCTAACCCTTGTTATTACCTGCAGAGGGAGCTTGTATATGAGATTAAAATAATCAAGGCAGTATCAATTGGTATTGCTTTTTTGAAAATTATATTTTTTAACATTTTTTATTTTTGTTTGAGAAAAATTGTTCTAAGGAAAATAAAGCATTTGGGATTAGCCAAATTATAGTGAAATTTAATATACTAAATGTCCAAGTATTTATCATTTCCTGTATTCACAGATTACAAATGGGCTTTTTACCTTTACTTAATTAGTAAAGATAACTTGAAAAGTAATGAAGATAATGAATCAGACTCATTTTGAGATGCTAACTAGTTTTATGATCGGTCAAAGCTCTGGATGACTGTAAAACTGTGTCTTGTTTAAATATCGAATAATTGTTAAAAGAGAGATCAGATTTTTTAGAAAATTTTCCAGATTATGTAAAATATTATAAAGCGATCACTGAACAGTAAATAGTAAATTACATTCCTTTACATTTAATTAATAGATCAAAGTAGGTGAGTTGCATTTGCTCTTTTCTAAAATCAAAAATGATCACTTTGGATTAATGACTTTTACTTGTAATAACAGACCGATTAATGCAGTGACACTTAAAAACAGGGAAACCACCAGTAAAGATCTAATATTAAATGGTTTAGAAAATTGCTGAGTAACTTGGAAAAAAATGAATGCAGGCAAGATAGATAGTACTTAATTAAAAAATGGAATTATATTTATGAACACTGTGTCAGCTAAATTTCTCAGAAATTATAAGCCAGATACTCAGAAATACTTGAGAGTTTTCCGATCAGGTGTTTTGGTAATCAGGGTTAAAAACCTTTAGGAACATTTGGTTCTTTTCAGTGAGCAAAATTTTTCACATCATATGCATAATTGTGCCAGGAAATTTAAGGATAAGATATTATATTGTTATCATAAAAATGAACCTTTTTATTTGTATTTTTACATTATAGTATAAAAATGTTATTTCAGAATTTGCTTGTTGGAAAAAAAAGAAAGGTTATCCTTTAATGCATCCTTGAAAAGAGATGTAATAGTTCATTTCTCTCCCTTAGTTTACCAAGGAATGATATGACAAGTAAAAATACTTATTTGCTATTTTAAGAAGCTTTGTTTCTTAATGAAATTCATTGTTGTAGACTTACTGTTTTATTAGCTAAGCTTTACTAATGTGAAAAATCAGATTGTTAGTTACACAGAATGACCCTCTAAGTAAGGAAACTGTTGTCTAATAAAGAGATTTATGGTACTGGCATGGGCTTTTATATAAGTATTAACCTCTCAGCATGGTCATGTATTATCTTAACAAGTTTATGCTACATTTATGCAGAGCATTTTCATACCAGGGTAAGAATATTAGCAACAGCAATTACACTTCAATAGGATTATGTTGGTATGTTTTTACAAAAGTATACAAATGCTCCTTTTCGGTAGAATTATTGATAGGCATCTTGTACTGCCAACTTCATTGTCTTAAATCATATGATAAAAAAAGATTTCTTATCATTGTTGGTGCTAACTATGATCGGCACCAGAAAATGGAATCTGATACTATGGTTCATTACCCTTTTCCCTCGAAGATCACACCTCCCTTCACAGAGAGGTAAGGGTTACTAGAGAATTCATTCCAGGAAAATTGTTACGTGAGGAACAGTAACTGTCACAGAGTGCATAACTTCTGTGAGGTTATTGGAAAGGCACAGCTAGGGTAAGTTCTGCTTGTTTTGTCTTAAATTTGGAGGTAGACTATTGAGTGTTTTTTAAAGTAGTAAAATTTGAATCCATTGCAAAGAAAATGTTTTGTTGACAAGTTAATTAAGTTACTATTGTAAAAGTGTTATTGGTATTATATTGGGGATGTTTATGACAAGGAAGTTAATTGGCGATGTTTTTCCATTTAAAATAACCCTGACATTCTTTGTAAGTTATCAGAGAAATTTCTATCAAATATTCTTGGATGAATAATAAAAAATATTAATTATGATATAATATCCTCTGCTCATTTGTATATATGTTGAGTAAATGTGTATGTATTAAATTGTTTCGACATCTGTTTGAGCAGATTGGCTTTTTTTAAAAAATATGCTACATTATGAGTAGAATATAATATGAGGAATAATTCTCGAGATAAAGGCATTATGTGTTATGAATACATATTTGAAATAATCTTTTTAATATACATTTTATAAAAATGGAAGTTTCTATTAAAAAACTTGCTATGTTTTATTCTCTTTGAACCGAGTCAAATATTCTAACAGGTTAACATTTTAAATGGAAGTTAATAAAACATGTAAAAAACCCTAAATAATATTTATTCAAAATTTATGTGTACCTATATGAAGAGTCTGGAATTCAAAACTATGAATCTACATGTTTTAATAACTGTTGGAAAAATATATTTTATATTGCTTTATTAATTTAAAAACTAAATTTAAAATTTAAAAACTATTGCTTTCATTTTAATATAATAAACAATATTAATGCCTTTTTGCTTTTATATTTTCAAAGGCATAGGTTTCATCAAGTTGAAATCTAACAAAGGTTTAAAAGACTACTTTTTATTATGTACACTTTATTATGGCAGTCACAGGATATTGCTAATTCAAAGCTGAACTGAAGATTGAAATTGTTAAAATCTTAGAATATCAAATTTCTATTCATTTTTAAAAAGAATAAATTATAAGATTGCACATTTTTTTCTCCAGTAATTTAAACATGATTGTATTACCTATGTATAAGAAGAAATACAACACCTAAGGAAATAACTGAAATTCACAATAAAAATATTGATGCTTTCTATTCATGGATAATCTTGTCTCATATTTGTATGGTTTTCATACTTTAATATTAATACAATTTTAATATAAATTTAAATAGCCTTTTTGAGACTTATAATTAAGGAAAAGAAGCCATTTACTCATTGAATTTTTATGTAATGTTCTTTAAAAATTAGTTTATATTCAATGCTCTTTAAATCGGAATATTGAAAGGCATTTTTGTTTTGACCAAATACCAGTCAAAGCAGAAAGGTAGTTGTTATTGCTCATATCAGAGGCCTGAAATAAAAATTTAGGTTCAAAGAAATAGCTTAACTGTAGTATTTTATTACTTGTCAGAGCATCGTAAGGGATACTTTGTTATCTCTTAGTAGTAATTACTGGCCCATAGTAGCTGTTGGCAGATGCAAAAATAAGCATGGACCTTTGAAATTATTCGAATTAAATTTAAGAAAATCTTTGTTTTAGATCTTTGCTACGTGGGATTCACATAACAGCTGCAATATGTTAAGGTATTTAAGAATACACTCTAAAAGCACTCTTCCATCTTGGTCCTCTTCATAGGAATTTTGGGTTGATTAATGCTTATAAAATATTTTGTCGAATTATGGTGACATAGAATTATAATGAACTGGATGGTCAAACATAGCTCTTACACTTTGCCTATTTTAATAATGTAGTACTCTCCCATACCTCCCATTTGTTTTGTTGTTTTTTTACTAATTTTCTTGTATTGTGTTACTGATATGTTAAGTGCAAAGTTCTCCTGACATTTCAGCCTGAAACCTATAATTGGTTTCATTACATGAGAAAAGATATTTTTTCAAAGCATTTATTATTCAGTCACTAATATTACATGATTAAAAAAATGGAAGAACAAATCTTAAGTATCTTAGAATTCACATTTTCCAGAGTTCGCTTTTTTTAAAAAAATATTTAGATTGATTTTTAATAGCTTAAGTGTCCTTAAAAAATTAGAATAAGAACTCTTTGGAACAATACTAAATTGAATAGCCTTTAGTACAACCATTGCTTACGTATTTGAAGAATATTGAGAATCTTATAGATTACATACACTAATAGTCTCATTCCCTATATTGCCTGTTAAATCTGGGAAAATCAGGAACATTACCAAGAAGGTTGCAATTAAATCACCACAATGTTAATGTTTAATTGAAAATAAATTAAAATATAGGCTTAATTTCTTAGCTTACTTTATTAAAATTGATTTTGTCTGTTTCTGAAGAATAAATCACTAACTCCTATTTTTTTAAACTGATATTTTCAGATGTTTTTGTACTTAACACTTCTTCAATATTTAGTATATTGCTTTATAATGTTTTTGTTCTTAATAATTGGATATTATTCATTTCTGAATTGATGGCTGAAGGCCTTATTTCTCTTTTTTTAAAAAAAAATCACATTTTTTTTTTCATTTCACTTCCCAAGTAACATGCTGTTTGACCTCTGAAAAAGAGCAAGGTATAAATTTAGCGATTAGTATCAATGGATAAGTTTTTTATTTAATGTGGAATCATGTGGTGGTGGTCTTCAGATTGTTTCCATATGACTGAATATATATTGAGCCCTCCATAATTAAAAAAGGACATTTCCCATACCTTCATGTTTGGCATAATTTAACTCTTGTAAAATATTCTTTTAATGTTTGGTCTGATAATCCATCATTCATTATGATATGAGTGATTTTTTTATACCTGCCTATTTTTGTTCAGCCTACAAAATAAAAACTTCAGTCCATGTACTTTTTTTCTCAAAGAAAATATAGAAAATTTTTATTGAAACATCTTAAATGACAGTTTGAGGAATATATATATATTTTGCCGTTCTATAATTCGTGTTATAAATTAAATGATTTTAAAAGAAAAAAAAGACAGTTTGTCTATAAAGAAGGATTTGTGTGGGCAACTAGATAGTACAATTGATGCCTTTGATTGACCTGCCATTCTCCTTTGTTTTATTTATATTTGCTTCAACCAAAATATGGTAAGGCAAATGTATGTTTGTGTTGTTGGCCAAGGATTCAACATTGTCTTGATCTCATTTTTGGCTGAAGACGAGGCTGTCTGTTCTCTACACTTAGAAATTATGGCATTATGTCTAAGACCTAAGTATCTTTTTCTCTCCTTACCCTTTTAGAACCTAAGAATTAGATAAAATTATAATTTTACTTTTTAAGTTTGTTGACATTTTATTTATTGCATAAAAAAGATTTAAACAGAGTGAAAGGTAGGCAACTCTGTATAAGGATAGGAATTTAGATAAGGAACTATATAAGTATGTATGAATAATTCAAGTAGGTAGAAAGTTAAACTAAAAATATTAGGAAGGATTCCAGGAAACAATATATAATTTTGACTAAATAGTTAAAATTTTCATTAACACTGCTTATAAAGGTTAACTTTTGGACAGAATCACAACTATACCATTCAGAATTTCTAAAGCTCCGCTAATCTATTTGAAAATTAATTCCTTATTAAATTGACTTTTTAATGCTGAGTACTCATTAAAGCTTTAATATTATACATCATTTTAACATACAATTAGAAGTTGTTGAAATTGAAGTGTTTAACAACCAGGTTAAAATGTTTCGAAATCTCCTGTCATGGTGGTATAGAAACCGCTTTAAAGGTGGGACTTAAGTCCATTTTTTTTTATTATTGCAAGATTTGTGAATAGATTGAAAAATATTTTAGTGAACAATTCAGCGCAAATTAAAAGCTCCCTATCTTTAGTAGTAAGCTTCCTTTATATGGACTTTGAGTTTTACTGATTCTATGCAACAGATAAAGAATTAAATAATAAAGCTAGAGTAGCACAGTTTTTGGTTTAATATATGTAAATATTATAAATTTTAAAAAAATTGAAAATTGTTCTTAATTCTAAATATAGTAGTCAGAATTTTATTTTTATCTTTCAGAATATAGTGCATTTGATGTATTTAGCTGTTTAGGTGAAAGGCAGATTTTCCATCTTTGGAATTGTATTCAAGACTGTATTAGTCTAATTAAAACTCCTTAAGCCAACTTTTCATTTATAGGGACATTTATAGGCCATAGCCAAGATCATAGAGGTAAATTTGATGAAGTAAATCTTAATTTTTGGTGGCCTTGTCACCCTTCCATGTTGTGCAATTTATAGTTTTCTCAAGGCCAGGTGGTATTACCAAGCCAGAGCGATTAAATTATTGCCACTATCCTATTTCTCACTCCCAATTTTGATAAATTAAATTGTATTAAGGTATTCAGTACTAGAGATTTCTTACTCTATAAAATAGTTTTTTGAGAATTCTTTAAAATAAAAGTGAAACCCAAATTATCTTTTGAAAAAAATCTGGTATTTCACATGTTGGTACATTCTCTTAAAGTCCATTATGCTTCTGTAGTTGAGAGCAGTCATTCTTGACAATGTTGCATGTGTATAAGTGACAGGTGAGGGCTTGGATTTATTTAATAATCCACAGTATTTATAATGCTTTGGATTTTACTTTCAAGATTTTTTTTTTTTTTTTTTTTTTGGTTTCCTGCAATGCCACAGAGGTTATTATGGCAGCACATGTGGTTTTTAAAAATGTGAGAACTTCTACTACTGAGTTTGCCAGAATTGCCAGACCAAAAGTACGCATTTGCTTGAACTGGTCTTAAAGTCTGTATTTTACAATATTGATTGTGTTTTATCCTTTACAAGAACAGTTTTATCTGTAAGTGCATTTCATCTAGTTATCCATTAACTTCTGGGCTTTAATTTTACTCATTTTGGATCAACAGCCATTTATTAAGGCCCTGCCTAGAAAAATGTGCTGTGTTAAGGACTGCTCTGTAAGAGGCACGTATGATCTCGTGAGAGAAACAGACATTTCCACAAATAATTATAAGGCATACTATAGTGACATCCCAAAATGAAGTGTAGAGGAAAGGCTGTGGAATATAGGGTAGGTGGAGTGAATTCAAAATGAGAAGTATGGAGAAAAGAGACTCCATTTAGGTAGACCTGAAGGCAGATAATGATTTCAGCAGATGTAGGGTTTGTGAGAGGCGGACAGGTCAGAGGTAAAGGCACTGGAAAAGAAAGGGAGAAATTACGGGACCTTCAGGAGAATGTGTATGGAAGGTATGAATCGCACAGAAAATGGAAGGAGATGAAAATGAGATGTTAGTTTGGGACCTGATTATAAAGAGGTTGCTCCGCTAAAATTAGAGTTTACATTTCGGCCATAAAAAGCTGTTAATATTTTTGATTGAGAATGTGTTATATTTTTAATTGCTAACTCTCAAGATGGTGTAAGCAATGAACTACAGCAGGGAAAAAATGGAGGAAATAGAACTTTAGAAGGTGTGGATGACAGTCCAGGTGCGAGGCAATGGCTATAGACAGGAAAACTTTTGTAGTGATGGGCTGGAATTTGGTAATTGAATGTGGGATAGAGAGAGAGCTAGAAATCAAACATAGGTTTGAAACATCATTCATTCCTGCCATTAGCTTGCTTGACAGCAAGGAGAATGAGTCCATTTTCCTGCCTGTACTTTGGGGTGCATGCATTATGCTTAAAAATAATACCAGCAGTCCAAAAAAAATTGCTTCAAGTTGATATGCATATTTTAATGTTGTATTTGGGAAAATATAATAATTTTGCTTCCTTTACAGATGTTCCTAAAACTATTCTTGAGTATATACCTATACATGTTTTAAATGATATTCATGTTTCTTCAAGTGTTGATTAAAGTGAAAAATTTTATTATGTGGATTTGAGGCTATAAGGTTAGGTTTTTGGTTTGTTGACTTGTATTTCATGTGAAGTTTCTTCTAAGATAATCAAGACTTATAAAAGTCAGCTATTAAAATCTGGTTAGAGAGAAATCTTTTATTTTGTGGAAGAATACTTTTGGCTTTGTTGAGGGCTATTTTATTAACATTCTTAACAGCTTTTTCACAAACTAATTTGATATTCGTAGGTTTCCTTAGATACAAGTCTTGTCACTTTTTGGAAAGGTTTAGGAGTTTCTGTGCCCTCAAAGATCTTTTTTGGTAAACGTATATATTTATTCTGTTAGTACCTAGAAAATTTCCTGGCTACATCTTATTATTAGGAACAATGAAATTATTTCCTCAATAGCTTTTCAATTCTTTAGACCCAGCAATAACTTTTAGGTTTTATAACTGGTTAATTTTGGGTGACAAGGCTGAACAATGACCACAAGCACCTATCAGCACCTATCAACAGTTACTAACTCAGAGTGGGCTCAATATATTTTTGAATAAATAGTTGTCATTTATGATAATAAAGATCGCAGTAAATAGGTCTAGAACCTAACCAGTTTCAGATTCCTCTCATGGATATAAGAATGATAATGGGAGTAATACAAGACTTGGTACTGATTTTTCAGTGGTAATCAAAGTATTCTTACTTCCATATAATAGAGAAAAATTGTGTGATGCAGTTATTAGAGTTTTAATAGAGCTTCATATATGGAAAGCGCTCAGTAAATTCTTATTATTATCATTACTGTTGTGGATTAAATTTGGCTCACATATTTAAGTGGCTCCTGTTGTTTGGCGTCCATTTTCACTCTTTCGATTTGTTTTATTTTTTCCTCATTTTTGTTGGGAGATTCTTCCTCCTTTCTTAAGTTCTGCTCAGAGTTTGCTATTTTGGTCGGTGTCTTTGTTAGGTGATAAATCAGTGATTGACCTGATTTGCCTTTATCAAAATTGGTGTTCTGATACTGAAAACAAGAAATGTTGATGTCTACCCACCCACCTGAAAACATCTGCTTCCACTTTTACTGTGTGATTAAATAAAAAAGATCAGTAATTTTCCTCATTTTACTATAATCTGATATCTGATTGAATTACCATATGGAAAAAATGCAAGTAGGATTCTTTTTTGTAGTTCTTCTCCCTGACCTACAATCACAGCTTCAAAATCCCTGCCCCCAAATCATCGCAAAGATTAGGATCCTCCCATGTATTAACAGTTTTAAAAGGAAGACAGTAGAGGCTACTTGTCAGAACTGTGCCCTGGTATGAGGCTGACTTCTTTTTTCTACTGGTTGGTTATCAGTTATGCTGAAGATAGAGTTGCATAAGGTAATCAACATGAAATAAAGGGAAGTTAACTTAATGTGGGTGTTGATACTGTAGTGTGAATTTTGGTTTTTTAGTTGGTAAAGGAAACCTTATAAAAGAATAGAAATGTTTAAAAAGATACTTTAGTGGTCATGAGATAAAATATATGAAGAAAAATTGTGAAAATATTTTAACAAATCCATGTTGTAACCATCTAGGCATTTAGCAAACTATGAAAAAATAGCATTTAATATCTCATATAAGTTTCTAGTAAGGATAGCCTAAATCTGAGCTTTAGAAACATTTTCTGGTGTGTAAAGAGCTATTCCACAATTCCTTTCCTCAGTGGGTATCACAGGTGGATAATTTTTATCTTTTAACTGTGAAATGATAGTTTTTTTGGAGGGGGGTGGTGGTGGTTGTTTACCTTCCAAAATGTCTTCTTGTGACTAACACTAGATTCCGATTAAAATCTCATTGTGTTCTTGCATTTACGGCAGAAGACTACTATAAATTGCGTTATATAACACTGAATAATAACTATGGTTTGATTTAAGGTATTAATAAATTCTAAATTTGCACATTGTAGCTGTAGGGTTTCAAGATTTTAATTTAGTGAATGCCAGAACAATTTCTTGTATTTAGTTTGATGAGTGTTATGTGAGAAGTGCATCTTCCCAAATTAGGACAGACATATATATTATACAATTTACAGAGTCTAATTATTAAAACCTGTTAAGTTTCATATTTAATATTCAGATATCTTTCTGCAAACAAGCTGCTTAGATTTATTATCAATGCTTGATTCGTATATTAAAGTCTCTTAAATTGCAAATGCTGGTCTGAGGAAGGGTGGAAAGTTAGGCTTTGGAAGTAGCTGTGGTTTTTCAACAGCCTCAGCAGAACATAAATACCAAAAAGAAATAATCTACAATGCCTCATGCTTTATAGGCAATATCAGATACCTTAATTGCAAAGTAAGGCTGAAGTGTAATTCCCATTGTGAAATTTACTGTCTTATTTAGAGGTGTGGTATAAGCCCTCAAATTAGCAGTGAATTGGAGTGCTAATGTTATTCTCATAATTTTGGGGGAGAAAAGAGGTGTGGATTTTAATTTTTCCATTCTTTGTTCTGAATTGTGATAAAAGTATGTTGTACCCATGTGTTGCCCTCTATTTAAAAATTTTCACTTTTAAGAGAACTTTTACAAAAAAAAAAAAAAACTTCAAAACCCAAAACAAAAACTTTTACTGATGGAAATAGTATTTTCTCCAAAGCCCAAATATTGCTGGGCAAATGTATAGATGTGGAAGCCTACCTTGTCAAAAAGTTTTGCAAGAAAAAAATTTTCTTGTATTTTTAGTGTACTTTGAAAATAAATGTCAATTTTTTAAATATACTCAGTCTTATTTTTATCTAAAAGCAGATTTATCAGGCATTTTTAACAATTTCATATAGCTTTGTATTTTGTAATACTTAAAAAAATGTTAAATTATTTAGAGTATTTGAAATTACCAATTGTTTTCATAGATTCTATTAAATTTTCAAGTATTTTATTTAAAGATTTATTTATTTATCTTAGAAAAAGAGCAGAAGGGGTCGCGGCGGGGTGGGGTAGGGGCAGAGGGCGAGGGAGAGAGTCTCAAGCAGACTCTGTGCTGAGCAGGAACCAGACGCAAGGCTTTATCCCAGGATCCTGAGACCATGACCTGAGCCGAAACCAAGAGTTGGATGCTTAACCAAATGCACCCCATAGGCACCCCAGATTTTCAAGTATTTTAAAGAAAAACTTCCATCAAGGGATTATTTTACTGGAGTTTGGTTTCGGTTAGAGCTGAGCTGTAGGTTTAGTTTCCCCATTAATTGTGACCTTCATGCTTCATTCACTTTTATAATAAGGAGGCTCAGTTTATTTGGCTTCTATAAGTGATAAAAATGATAAGGTATTTTATGCCAAACAATGGTAAATTAAGCTTTCTGAAAAACATTCATTTTTTTATTTTGTCTTTTAAATAGGCATACTCAATATTTAATTAAACATTTAATTAAAAAGAATCTTTCGTAGGAAGAAAAATCCTTGAAAATCCCTATTCCAGGGGATCTTACATTTGTGTCTACTTTTAAAATTCTGTGTTTCTTTCACACATTAGTTTCTGGATTCCATTCAGTTTTCTTTATCTACCATTCATGGTCTTTACTTTGCATCCATAGTCAGTTTTTTCATTCACAGTTTTCTCCTTTCTTCCCTGTTTTCCTTTCTCTCTGTCGAAAACATTTGTTATGTGCTATTTGCCAAGCATTAGGCAAGGCTGCCTAGCACTGAGATTATAGTTGTGAAAGTTAGGGGTTCTGTTTTCAGTCAGCTTACAGTAATTTGAGATGATATTTTAGATACTCTGTGATACGGCACGTTGTGCTATGGACACAAATGGTAGTGCTGGGGGTGCCTGGGTAGTCAGTCTTTAAGCGTCTGCCTTCGGCTCCGGTCATGATCCTGGGGTCCTGGGATTGAGTCCCGCATCAGGCTCACTGCTCGGCGGGGAGCCTGCTTCTCCCTCTCCCACTCCCCCTGTTTGTGTTCCTTCTCCTCGCTGGGTCTCTGTCAAATAAATAAAATCTTTTAAAAAATAACAACAACAACAAAAGAACAAATGGTAGTGCTTTTTGGGCAAGGTTTAGGGGAAGGAGGGAGTTAGATAGTTTAGTGACAGGCCTAAACTGAGTATTGGGAAAAGAGTAGTAGTTGGCCAAGGAGAAAGTGGCAGAGGGGATTCTAGGCAGAAGGAAGATCGCTAAGTATGCCAAGAAAGGTACAGAGGTGAGGGTAAGCCTCCTCTGGCCCAAAAATTGAATCTCGCTAATTTTTAAAGAGGAAGAACAGGAAATGAATGAAAGATGGCTATTCTCAAGCTTAGATGTTAGCTAAAAAAAGGAAATCCGTTAAAAATGGTAATTTCCAGAAACCTGTTTAATTTATTGTATATTCACTGTATTAATCACCAGGATATTATGGTATGTATCAGACTCGATTAAAGCGGTGGGCAAAAGCTATGGTCTGTAAGGACCACTTACTCTTCTTAATTACATTAAAGTAAGTAAAGTTATTTGTGCCTTTGTCTCATTTCCTTATCTTTGGCACCCTTGTGTTGCTTGCAGTACCAGCCTCAGTGTCTTGAACAAAGTATGTATATTGGAAAATTTTTGGTTTGGTTTGAAGAGACTTCTATTGAAGAAAGATAAAAATGGGAAATTTGGACAAAAGAGATTTTAAAAATAGTTTCAAAGCTTAATTGAAGAGGAGTCCTAAGATAACTCAGGGTCACCTACCATAAAAATGATACAGATGATGACTATAGGAATTTGTGGAAGGAGAGGTTTTTTCACCTTGAGGTGGTCAGATTGTCTTTATGGTTTAGGTGGTTTTTAAACTTACCAAATCTGTATAAATTTCCTTAGGGGGAAAGGAGGGTGATGCTTTGTATATGGGTATCTTGGTAAAAATCAGTTCTAAAGGCATATTCAGAATTACTGGGCAAGTAAATTTGACAGAAGCAGAGCGTTTAAGTATTTTTTAAATTAGATTTATTTGGATTCTTTTCCTAGTTTTGCTTTTTGCCACTTTTTATTAAACTATGCATTTATTACTCCTTTGGCCCCCAGTCGTAATTTCCGTCTTGTTAAAATAGAGATACTAGATTTGTTGTGATAACTGAATTACAGCAAGATAATATATGTACTTACGGAAAATTTAAAAATCAGCAGTTCTGCGATCTGCCTTTGTCAAGTCACAACCCCAAGTGTTTTCTTTGTCGTATGTATGAAGTGATCTCTGGGATTAGTTCCAGTTTTACACATTTTTATGTTGTAGAGTGAAATTAGGAAGCTAAGTCCAGTGGAGATCAGCAAGTTGGATGGAGGGTGAGGAGTCACCTAGGAGGTTTTTGCACAAATTTAGAAAGAAGGTGTTAGGGCCCTGGGAATTAAAACAGTAAGAGGGGATGAAGACGTTTCAGAGAGAGTCAAATCAACTGTGAGTGAATGTGTGCCACTTTACATTGAAGTACATTTCATATTTACAGAGCATTGGTTTATTGAAATTTGCCATGAGTAATGCTACTGAGGATTTTTGGTTTTAAAAACTGTATTAGAGACTGAGCTAATTTCATTTGTGTATATATATCTGCACATGCACACTCAAATACATTTCGTTAGGTTTGGTTCAAAAAAATCTGTTACTTCACAGAGAATGCAATTTTTTTTCTATTACCATTTCATACTAATATATTTCTTTGTTGTAAGTCACCAGTTGAGGGATATATGTATAATTCATGCTAAATCAGTATATTGGTCTAGAAGGATTTTTAGGAGACTAATAATGGAGTAGAGGCTTCTTTAATACATATGACTATATAAAACATTATTAATGTTAACAGATGTTGCACTTTAATCCCCTAGAATGATTGTTTGGTACCAGCAGGAGATTTATTAAGCCTGAATTGTGTGAAATTGTGTGTGCATAAGCTGCTACTTAGATTGTAAAAACGCTATTGAAAACTGTTAAAAAGTTTTAGCTATAATTGGCAGAGAAGTATTAACTGTGCTAAAAGAAGTATGTGTGTATGATTGGCCCATGCGCCTTAACCTTTTTATCATTTATCTTCTTGTATTAATGTCACTGAATTATTAATTCATGAGCCAGAGTGGGAAGGGTGAAGGCACCATTTAACTGTGTGGCAAATTTATTCTTATCGCTAGAGACATGAAAAAAAGTCATTTTGTGTTATCTGTAAAAGGAAAGGACATTTTAAAATTTCATTTACAGTAATCCACTTCACTTCCAGTAAAACACCTAGATTATTACTACCATAATATAATGCTCTTATTAAAAATTTGTAACCTTCTCCACTCTTTTGTCTTATATATAATATTGATAGACAAGTTTAGCTCTCATGTATTTTAATGTGATACCTATTAATTGTAGCTTAGAAATGTTATTCTTATGATATGTTATAGCATGACTATTCAATTTTAAGAAATATTAGATTGCAGAAAATAAAAATATTTGCTGCATTAGTAACATTCAAAATATTTTGATTGGGGAGAATATAGATACAGGGAATTGGAAAGCTGTAAAAATACTTGTGTTCCAAAAGAATTGTGTGCATTTATTGTGACTTCATAATTTTTTGGAATAAGATTGGCGATTTTGGCCTTGTAGTATTTTTAGCTTTCTAGCAGAAATTCAGCAAATTAGAATTTTAGCAGTTTCCTGCTGAATACAATGTGGAACTGGGATATATCCAGTATTTCATATGGGCGAGTAACAATGCTGACAGGAATTTCAGGAGTTTGAAGCCACTTTTACCAACAGCTATTTGAAACCATCATGCTAATGGTAGAATACCTCAGGGGTCTTGTCCAAACCTCATTACTTTTCAGTCTTCCATTACTTACTGTTTTGATTGGTTTTACATTCTCTCCTGCCAAACAGAGTAGCAAGATAGGTTACTGTGGTAATGTCCTTTATTTTCTTTTCTGGACTTTCTCCCCAGACACTGCAAAAGCTGTACATATGGCTTTGTTATATACACACAGTGAAACACTAATTTGTTTTGGTCAGTATAATGTTGCTTTTTCTCATTCCAGCCTGGTTAATTTACCTTTACATTAACATTTAAATTAATTTCTTAAAATAACAAACTAACATTGGTTTGA
Organism: Callorhinus ursinus; assembly: GCF_003265705.2. Taxonomy (NCBI): domain Eukaryota; kingdom Metazoa; phylum Chordata; class Mammalia; order Carnivora; family Otariidae; genus Callorhinus; species Callorhinus ursinus. The sequence continues at coordinate 33,662,625 of NW_027397071.1, read as the reverse complement.
TTATGTTGGCAGACATTGATAGTTATTGGTCAGTTCATTACTTGACTGAACTGCATTTAGTTATCTTCGTCCTGTGCCAGTTCATCTCTAGCTGGGGTTGGCAAATTGTAGCTGGCTGGCTGTTTTTTGTAGTAAAGTTTATTGGCACACAGCCATGCTCATTCATTATTATGCATTGTCTATGGCAGGTTTCACGCTATGATGGCAGACACTATAGTGTCCTTAAAGCCTAAAATATTTACCACTTGGTCATTGGTAGAAAAAGTTTCCTGATACCTGCTCTGTAATATCAGTCTACACAATCCCTTGCTTCTTATCTTTCCAAACATAATGGAACAGTATTGATAATTTTTAGTTTACGAGATTTGAAGACTCACTAGTTATCAGTGGTAGTTATTAAGTACAGCTTTTTGCTTTTCTTTATATGTGGCCTAGTAACAAGGAATATATTTTCCTCAAAGTTTTCTGAATTGGTAAATTTTTAAAAATTGTTGAAATATTACAAAATACAGTAGTCTTTTACTAAAGAAGAGAGTCTTGGGGCTCCTGGGTGGCTCAATTGGTTAAGCCTTCTACCTTCGGCTCAGGTCATGGTCACAGGGTCCTGGGTTTGAGCTCCTGAACCCTGCGCATCGGGCTTCCTGCTCGGTGGGGAGTCTGCTTCTCCCTCTGCCCCCTCACTTGTGCTCTCTCTCTCTCAAATAAATAAAATCTTTAAAAAAAAAAGTCTTGGAAAGTTAATTCAAGCTTCTAGTCAGTTTTTCTCAGCTTTTTGTAACCTGTATTTTTTATTAAACATTCTTTTATTACCACTTTAATATGTGAAATTTTAGTAGAGGTTATAAAATTATCTTTTAAAGTTGCAAATACCTTTTCTAAAAACCACATACCTCCCCCATTCCATGATTGAGTAGTTAAGAAGCACTAACACACACAACCTGATTTTAATTTTTTAATGAACTAAAGTTTTTATTTTATTTTTTGTATTTAACAATCGTTCAGAACAACTCAGTCCATTACTATTTCTTTTTTTTTTTAAAGATTTTATTTATTTATTTATTTGACAGAGAGAGATATAGCGAGAGCAGGAACACAAGCAGGGGGAGTGGGAGTGGGAGAAGCAGGCTTCCCGCAGAGCAGGGAGCCCGATGTGGGGCTCAATCCCAGGACCCTGGGATCATGACCTGAGCCGAAGGCAGACGCTTAACGACTGAGCCACCCAGGCGCCCTCCATTACTATTTCTTAAGAGTTTGTCCGTGATTATTTTTCTTGCCTTCTCATCTAAGTCCTAATGTTTTTTAGAGGAGCCATAGCAACTACACAGAATGTGTCTAACAGTGAAGAGTCTTTTCTGTTCTTACACTACAACTTTATTTCTGATGTTAATTTTCCGAAATAATTGATACATATTTTTTACAATGCTGTTGTCTTGAGTTTTGCTTGTAGACACAGATTTATATGGTATGGAACCTAGGATTTGATGGAAAGCAACCCTGGCTAAGGCACAAGAACTTGCTTTTTCTGGAGGAAGTCCCTGATGTCATCTTGCTTTTTGATCATGTGTGGTTTTCCCATGAAGTCAAAGTGTGGAATATGTGAGCTGAGTAACTCAGGTTATTATTATATGGCTGCCAATGAGATCATGTATAAGTAGGTTTCAAAAAATGTTTTTCTGAAATAGCAACTCCTTTAGATATAATTTTTAGAATGTGAATTATTAGAATAATTGCTGAGACATATTTTGAGAGAAGGGACAAGTCAAACATATTGCAGTAGTCCTTAAAAATCTTCTTTAAGATTACTTAAGGTGGAATCAGGACCATAAATGTATAATTGGAATAATTGGGAAGATAATGGGATAGTAGATTTATTGTCTATTCCTACGCTCGTATATAGTTGGTGGACTTAGGGACTACATGTTTGTGAATTGTATCAACCTTCGTAGGTTAAGACGGGATTCCAGAGTGTGCTTTGATCTCAATTTTGGACTCTTTCTATCTAGATGATGTTGGTTGATCTAGGTACACATCTCAAGAAAAACACAGGTCCAGAAACTGCGTTTATTTCTCTTCTCTCTCATTATTTTGGTATGAAATACGTTTATTACCATAGAGTTTTTGGGGAGTACAGCAATTACTAATTAATGCATATTTTGGGTCTTAGTCATTTTCTTCTATTTCTAATTCTTCTTAGAAGATTATTAACTTTTTGAAGGTGGCAGCCATATCTTAAATCTGTATTATAATTCCTTTTGAACCTAACATGGGACCAATTAATAGTGTAGAAGATAAAGATAATTAACAAATAAGTAACATTCCTTCCAGTACACAATATCAAAAATGTCTAGAATGTAATCACTAGATACTCATTGGCCTAAACTGACGTACATGCAATTATAGTGTTAATATTATCTACTTTATTTTAGAAGTGAAAAATTTATTTTAGAAGTTTAGATGACACTATATATATTGACATAGCTTGCAAATGAGTTGTATCATTTATTGATTACATAAGGCAATGTGCTATACTTCACAAAATTTTCTTCAGCTTCTTAGTGTGTATTCATAGTAATTTTTCATATTTATTTTTAAGATCATTTGACGTAGTTTACTCAGATTACCTAATTATCTCTAAGAAGCCTCTGATGGTGATATTGATGATCTAATATACAACAGATCCTGGGTCATTATTATTTCATTTAGTGGTTGTATATATAGACCAAGAGGGAATCTGAATATTGATTCAGGGAATGACTAATAACAATGATTTATGAACAAAGGATCCAGTGCAGTGAACCAAACATAAGGTTGAATCTGATGAGCAACCTTGGATTTTTTCTTTTCTGTTTGCATGAACAATGAATGATTAGTCCATAATATTATAGATATTAATGTGAAAACATTCTTTCCAGGACTGTTAAGATTCATTGTTAATTATAATTGGAGGAAATACTTAAGTTTATTGTTTGGCTTGTAAGCAACTGCTCAGGTATTTTGGCTGATAAGATTTATTAGTTTGAATAATTTGTTAATTTAGATAGCACTATCAGTGAATGAAATTAAGATAGCTTGACTGGAAATAATAAAAATTAAGTTAACATTTATCTATCATTACCTAAGGGATGTTAGTTCTACAAATGGAAACATTTTAAAAATCAGCTCATTATTCTTTTGGTATTTTGTCATTTTCACAATCCCAAAATGCCGTTGTTTTACTTGCATTTTTTATTCTAAAGGGAAAGATGATAAAACATAAGGTAGGTTTATCTGAACTACTTAATTAGTGGCAATAGTGGCTTTAGAACATGGGTTTATATCCCAGCACTGCTATTTACTTACTGTCCTTGAATAGGTTATGTACTCTCATTTTAAGGCAAAATGGAAATAATAATATATATTTCTTCAAGTTGTGAAGATTTCATGAAGTTCTATGAATAAACTATTTAGACCTTACAATGGACCAGGCAATTATAGCTTTTTATTAGGAAGGGTTATTTTTGAGCTGGAATGTAATCTCCCAAGGGTAAGAAGTTTTGTCTCTTTTGTTCCTCAGTACCCATCACATAATAGATGTTCAGTAAATATTTGTTGAATGAATAATGTAGTGACTAGCAGAAAGAATGGCCTTGTAATTAGCCTTGATTAGAATTCAAGCTCTGCTACTTGCTAGCTGAATAACTTCTGTCGAGTTATTTTTTCCTCTCTCAGGCTCAGATTTCTGACCTTTATAATGTTGATCTCATGAAGAATTAGTGATGTATGTATAATACAGTGTTTCACCCATAGAAGGCACTCAGGAAATAATTTTTGGCTATAGTGCCCATAATTTGCATTTAACTAAAAGAATTGCATAAGAATTCTAGACTATTAGAAAGTTATGAGGAAATAGAATGTCTTAAAGTTGAAGAGGACTACCATTTAAAAATACCTTCCCCTTTCCCCCAAGTGGGGGAAACACTAACTTCTTATATTGTAGGTGGAGTATAATTTAACAATAAATATAAAATATTTTAAACAAACGGATTTACAGTTTTTTTTGGTAGAAAAGTTGAGGAAACCATCAACTTTTTTATGATATGTAAGGTAATATTTTGAACTGGGCATGTAACTTTTGTTGCTGTTTTTTTTCTTTTGAGACTTAATTTGTAAGTTTATGTTCAGTCATAAAATGTCCCCTACATTGGTTTGAAAATGACAGCAATTTGTTTTTATTATTTCAACTGGAAGGATTTTAATGAAGAGAATGGCAGACTGCCCTGCTCTGTTCCTCCCATGTCCACAGCTACAAGCCTCTTTTGCATGCTCAGCATGGCTGGTAGATGTTATAGCGGATTGCTGGTGTAATTTCCTAGGAGCATTCCTGAACTCTTCTCCTTTCCACTCTAAGACCTCTCCTAGAATTTATTCCCTCACAGTGCAGAAGTTTCAGTAAAGGGTAAGACCAGTAATGAATGTTAAGGGGACTTTGGCATAAATAGTTTAATTAAAGTACTCTGGACTTGATACTAGTGTCCACAGAAATGAAACGGAGAGAGAGGGTAGCGACCGGTGGTTGGCCACGTGGTTTTAAAATCTCTGTCAGCATTCCCAGCCCCAAACTATCTTTGTGAAAGGAAAAAAAATAAACTGAAACACAAAAGAACATTGAATGTCTGGAGCTAAAATAAGCTCACTGATTAGCGATAGCAAGGGTTTACTTAGACAACTTACTGAAAGAAAACTCCCAAGAGTGTCAGTGTTTTCTCCGATGTTAACAAGAAGGGGGAATTCTGGCCTGTCTGGCCCACACATAAGATATTTCTGGAAAGTGAACACCCCGAATGAGATTTAGATTGAAATGAAACTTAATTTATTTTTCATTTTCTAAGACTTTGCATGGGGGTCTAATGGGGTTAGTATTATCCTTTTTTGTTTTGTTTGTATGGGCAAAATGTAGAAGAGCAGTTCTCTTTTGCTAGTAAGTCCCATTTCATAATTATTATAATTTTATAGTGCAAATAAGATTAGAAAGACTGATTTTGTAGACAGAGCTTCTTTGGCTTTCATTTAGCACTGACATACACTTAGTGCGTAGAATGAAGCATTAATGTTTCCTTTTACACAGCTTTAGTTTATAATAACAAGGATGGGCGACTTTGGTAGGTCTCATACTTAGATGGTGATTTTCTTTCCCTGTTCTCATTGCTTTTAGTTGTTTTGGGTTTATCATCCAGTGGTCTTAGTACCTCAGTGTCCATAAGTAGAAATCAAAGACAAAGCTTTGGATATGAATCTTTATGTTGGCTTTACTCCTAATAGAATATCAACCTTAGTTAACCAGTTTTAGAAAACTTTAAATTATCTTTTCCTCTTTTTAATTTGAAGCATGATCTAGTCTACCTCTTTCGTTGATACTTACAAACAAACAGGTTTTATTTTTTTCTATTTTTGCTGAACAGGCACATGTTTCTGATTTTATTAAGAAATGAACCTTGACTTAGTATTAAGAGGAGTTTGTGCACTGTGCCTTTATTGTCACAGTTTTTTCCTCACCAAAGTTCTTGGAAAGAAGTTTTCCAAAAATCTAAGGACAAACTAGTTATTAATATGGAGAATTACTTAATCTTTTCTGTTCATTGAAAGGAAATTTAATGACTTTTTTCTGATTTTGTTTGGTTTTGTTTTGCATTGTAAGAAGCTTTTGCTGAGCTTCATTTTGCAGGTCAAGAGTTTGGAGGAGTCTGTTAGCTGGCTACATTTATGCCTGTGAGTGTCCTTTGGCTCCACTCTGATTAGGAGCAATGTTTTCTTAAGATTAGTTTCACCATGTTTGATTATTTATTCATCCTATTTTTAACTGATTGTGGTTTGTTAAGTGTTTCAATTTTCATTGACTTTTTTTTTAATGGAAGGTTGTTCTTAATTTGGATCACAGCAATAAAATCTTTTGACTTAGTTTTCAAAATTGCATTTAAAGCTTGAATTTTTGTAAATAATTTTATTTGAAGTGAAGATGATTGGATATAGATTGTAGGATGAGAAAAATAAATTTGATATTCTTTTTACTTATTCACAGATGGATGTAAGATTTATTTGCATGAAGAAAATCATGATTTTATTACATTCCAGAACCTGCTTCTGTTTGTTAGAAATAATCGTCTATACTAAGTCTTATAATTGACTACAGTGTAATTTTAAAATTGTGTTTCACATTCTCAAACCTTAAAATTGTGTTTCACATTAAAATCCTCAAGAATATGCTTACATTTTAGTATAGTTGAAATCAGTTCATGAAATATCTGTCCTTGCCAACGACCACAAAAGAGGTCTTGGTTGTGCGGTTTCCTCCTCGTTTTGCCCTCACTAACAGAGGTTTTCCTATCTTGGCCACGGTTTCCTACAAAGCAGTCATCAGTCTCTGATTTCTTCCTTCCCTTTCTTCCCACAAACAAGGACTCTTTCAAATAGCAGATGACTGAAGACAGACTGATCTTGGATCGCTTTAAGAAAGTAGAAATGTGTTCAAGAGTTGTGTGCATGTAGGCAGGCAGCCTGTATGCATGTCATTGAAACGAAAATACTCATTACAAGCAGAACTTGGACAGTCAGAATTCTTTGATCAAATCAGGAGCAGTCCAGAGGGTGACTTAATTTTACGTGTACTAATTCTGACTGCTTGATCGGATCATTGAACAATATGGAGGATATAAGAAGTTGTTTCTTGATTAGCCTTTCCAATATGACAGGTCATGAAATTATCTGACTTCTCTTTTTTCTTTCTCTTTCTAAGTTTTTTATCATCTACATTTTATTTATTTTTTATTTAAATTCAGTCAGCCAATGTATAGTACATCATTAGTTTTTGATATAATGTTCAATGATTCATTACTTGCATATAACACCCAGTGCTCATGCCCATCAGTGAGTTACCCCAGCCCCCCACCCACCTCTTTCTGCAGCCCTCATTTTGTTTCCCAGTCAAGAGTCTCATATGGTTTGTCTCCCTCATCTTTTCCTGTTCAGTTTTCCCTCCCTTACCCTATTGTCCTCTGTGCTATTTCCTATGTTCCACATATGAGTGAAACTGTATGATAATTGTCTTTCTCTGATTGACTTATTTCACTTAGCATAATACCCTCCAGTTCCATCCATGTCGACGCAAATGGTAGATATTCATCCTTTCTGATGGCTGAGTAATATTATTAGATGTTCCACAGCGGCACGTATGGACCATGCTGGTTCCATGGTTCCATGTATCCTAGAGTGAATCTTTGCTTACTTCCCTATCATTTCCTTAGGCTAGATTTCTAGAGGTATCTCAAGGAAGACACACATATTTAAACCTCATATTACATATCGACAAATTGTTTTCCAGGAAGATTCAGCCTGTTTAGCTCTTGCTCTGAGCGAAGGATAATTTCCTTTTTACCTTTGCTGATGGAACTCTCCAACTCTGGCCAGAGTTCCATATTATCTTGAGAAAATATTTGCCAATTTGATGAGTTAATAAAAGATATTTTGATTAGCATTTGTTTGATTAGTAGTGGATTATTTTTTAATATATTCTTATTCTTTTGTGAATGCTTTGTATAAAATAGCTTTCAGTTTTAAGGCAGGTCCTTTGCCACTGCAGTTGTAAACTGCAGGTTTATTTGGGTTTTGTCTTTTGAGTTAGTCTTTGGGAGTTAAGTGTGAAAAAAGAATAGAAGCCAATTCTACAAGGTTGTGTGCCATGTTCCCCATCAGATTAATTTTTGATATATCATTCTTTTTATATTTTTGGCATTCAGTAGAGGAAGTTTGTTCTTTCCTTTATTTTATCTTATTTCTTTAGGCATAGAATCATCTGAAGTGTTCTTAGAATTGGGTAATACCATTTCTGACCCCTTCATCATGGTACCTAAATGTCTTCAGTAGTTTCAAAGAGACCTAAAAAAATTGGGCTGTTCTGGGTCATGGAGGGATGTATAGAGAAGCAGTTTTATCCTGAAACTGTAGGCTTGATAAAACAAACTGCTTATTACGGAAATACCTTGCTAGTTTCATCTGTGATTTTGTGGATCTTTATATTTAAACACTAGATAATAGCTTCAGATTAATTTTTTTACATTCTTTTTGGTGTGGTTGTCAGTGAAGCAAGACAGTGACTTTGTAGGGCGGTAAGTGTTCCAAACTATTTAGAATCTGACTGCTTTTCCATTGAAGTTACATCATTGTGAACTGATAATAGAATATAGTAAACTGATAATAGAATCATATATGATACATGAAGCATGTAGCAAATGCAGAGTAGCTCAGATAATGTGAAAGAGAGAACTTCAGAGTTATTTAGGAAAAGTTTTCTAAATTTTCTTTATGCTTTCATGACAGCATCTAAATTATGAGTTCCTTTTTTATAGATACAACTTCAGAATGAGAGATATCCCCCCCCATGGCCCCACTTTAAGAACTCTTTACCTGCAGCAGTTTAAGGGTAGATTGAGAGAACTTGGTAAGAATATTATTTAGAAGAAAATTACAGGAAGTTAATATGAAGAAACTGTTAAGATATCCCTTTAGAGGAAAATTTTGTAGTTTTTCTACCCTCAAGGCTAGACCAGGAGGCTGGATGTATTTGAGAACTGTCTGCATTTTATGTGTATTGTAAGGCTAGTATTTACTCTGATTCCTCATGTTAACCTAGGAAGTGAAACACTTCAGTAGAACCTAGCAAATAACCTGGTCTTATGTCCTAGGAACTGAGAAATTCGATTAAGTCATGCTCCTGAAGTTTTTGTATCCTCTCCAGTTGAAGAACCGGATTCTTAAGGGCTAGTCAGAATTAAAGTTGGTTCCAGGGCGCCTGGGTGGCTCAGTTGGTTGAGCGACTGCCTTCGGCTCAGGTCATGATCCTGGGGTCCCGGGATCGAGTCCCGCATCGGGCTCCCTGCTCAGCGGGGAGTCTGCTTCTCCCTCTGACCCTCTTCCCTCTCATGCTCTCTCTCATTCTCTCTCTCTCTCTCTCTCAAATAAATAAATAAAATCTTTAAAAAAAAAATAAAATAAAGTTGGTTCCAGGTTTTATATTTTTTACCCCTCTCCCAGTTTTTAGAAAAATAGTGTTACAACCTTGGAGATACAATCATCATGGTCTTGGAGTTTTTATTTGGGTCTAGTGGATGGACCAACCTGCTCAAGAATATAGGTTTAATCTTACTAAGTTATACTTTGCTGTAAAAAAAAAAAAATATGAAAATCTAAAACTTTAAAATGAAATAGTTAAGAGGCCCTTTATTAAACTGCTCCCTCTATGAATAACTATAGCAATTTGATATGTAGTGTTTAGGAATGTGGTGTTTTGGGAAAGCCATTATTATATAAATGTACATTATTATATTAATGTACACCCATGTGTTAAAAATTGTACATCCTTGTGTAGAAAAATAAACTGCTTAATTATATCTCTAATCTGTCCTGCAAGATAACAGGATAAAATAGTAGATAATATTGCTGTTACCATCACTAGAAACAAACAAAAAAAGTATATGTATTTATAAATTTTTTTAGAGGCAATATAGACCAAAGCTAGTAATTTGATAAAAAGACTGATATGTGGCGTAGCGAGACAGATGTATTGTTCTAGAATGACTTCCTAAGCTTTTCAAAGAAAAAAATCATTAGGGATTTATATAGCTGTTCTATGAATTCATATGTATGGTTATCTATAAGTGTTTTTTGAGCTTTGATCGTTTTCTTTATATTCTTTAAGGCTCAGATATCCAGTATGTAGGAGCAGCTCCCATATTGGATATAGAATCAAAATATATACCATTTATTTTTTTTATATTTAGGAGATAGAGGGAGGCATGGAGGGAGAGAGACACTTATTACTACTTTTGCATTTTTTTGTGACGTAACAGAACCATAAGAGTAAATGATGGATTTGTTTGTTTTTCAGATATGAGGATCAATGATGCAGACTGCTGGGTTCGATGAAGCTGGGCATTTATAACTAGATTCATTAAGGAATACAAAGAAAATATTTAAAGGAATCAATAATGGTGTCTTCTGGTTGCAGAATGCGAAGTCTGTGGTTTGTCATTATAATCAGCTTCTTACCGAATACAGAAGGTAAGATTTAATTTAAATTTTATTTTTCAAATCTGGGTGAATTTAGTTTAAACTATGCAATCTTCTGTATGTAGAAGTGGCTAGAATGAGTTTTATTTTAAAAATTAGCTGTTAAAAAGATTTCCCGAATGTCACATTCTTTTTTTGGTGGCTGAATTTATTTTCACTACACACAGCTATTGTATGGAAGAAAGTGCTAGAAGTCTGAATTTATGTTTCACATAAACCTGTAAAATATTATTGTTAATAATCCTGAAAGAAGTAAATGAAATCTTTGCTTTGGTATATATTTTACACTTATTGACTAAACTTATTCCAGTAAAATTGAGAGTATTTCATGTCACTTTTTTTACTTCATCTTTAGTTTGTTTGCTTCTTAAGTGGAGTCATAGTTTGGTTCTAAAACTCCTAAATAAAGTTTTTTCATATCTTCTGGAAATTTTTTTTTTTTTTTTTTTGTAGTGCTTCCTTTTGAATGTTATTTATCTCTTTTGGGAGATGGACCTGACTTTTAAAGAAGTTAAATACACTTTTGAGGCTTAATGAAATAATCGGAACCATCATTTACTAATTACTGTATGGATTTCTTGGTATCTGTTACTTCTTTAGTCTTACGTATTATTTCCATGTGAAAATAACACCCTTTCAAGTGCTTTTTATAGAGCAGGTCAGAAGTTAATATGGAGCTAAGATATGTTAATTTCATAGCTACTTGATAGTGGTAGTTATGTATTCAGCGTGAAACTATATTAATCTTGTAAAATCTGTGAAGAATACAAAAATCTCTGAGAAATGCATGGATTTTATTTGTCCCAATTAAATATTCTTGAAGAAAATATTTTAGAATTTTTAAATTGGTTTTATATGTATTTTTAAGTGGTCCTATTTAAACCTATTAATAAAATGATAGGTGGAGGAGAAAGGCAGCTGTCAACTAATAGAAGTTTAAACATCTTTGTAATAAGCTTCAGTGTTAACATTTTAATTTTGCTGAATTTTATTTGAATTGCTATTCCAAAATCATATTTCATCATTTTCTTCTTGCCTCCCCAGCCCCCTACTTTCAATATATTGACATAACTTGATAATATAATTCAAATAAATGACAAATTTAGAAATATTTTAAAACAAATACTGTATTCAGAAAGTAAATAATGTTCACTTGGATTTAAGTCAAACTTGAAAGTTACAAATGGGTTAATACTCTATTTTTAGAAGATAGTGCTCTTCGCATCAGAATTGAGAGATACATCAAATCTAACAGTAAAATGTAATATGTCTGAATGAATAGTACCATAATGATAAACAAGCAGAAACTGAGTTTAAGAATATGAATCTCTGGCTTAGATTGTTATGAAAATCTTGTGTATAGTCTATAATTTTGCATCTGGTTTTTTTTTGGGGGGGAAACTAACTAAATTCCTGCTGTTATGTTTGAATGTTTTTATACACTTAAAAAAGATTCCAGGTGTGGACCAATGGCTCATTAGTCCACATAATGAAAAAATTTCCAATCAAGAGAGACTACTTTGCTGGCACAGTAGCTTAACTCAGCGGGGGGGGGCTAGCAAACAGAGACTTTTTCATGAGATACTGCAGTTTTATTTCTAGTGTCACCTATCAGGTCAGGATTCATATCTGCCGTTAAGAGAAATTTCATTTTTGGCGCATCAGGCCAGGGGGTGTTGCTTTTGAAGCAGTTGCCTCCTACGGGTAAAAAGAACCTGGGAGGAATCACATTGCTCTCTGTGAGAGTAGTCACAGTTCATGCAAACTGTTAGAATACTGATCCAGCTCACATGGTTTTTTGTCTTAGAAAAGTTTTACAAGACATGATAGTCCTTTATTGCCAGAAAGCAGATAATGTTCTGTGAACACCTATAGAGAAAAGCAATCAAAGTTAGGTATGAGAACACAGGAAAGGAGTTAGAAATTCAACCATTCAGCCGTTAAGTTTCTTCAGAGCCCCTACATGGTGGTTACCTTTTCAAATCTTACAGAGATGAGCACTTTTTGTATTAGTGTCTGGATTCTTATAGGTATAATTTAGATAAAGTTTCCTAGGTAGGTTCTTCCTTTCTCATTTATTGAGTGTTGAGCCAGGTGCTTAGGATTCTGAAATGCATAAGGCACAGTTCCTGCTCTTGAGGAGCTCATGGCCTTGTGCAGGGTCAGAAACCACAGGTACCTACTGGGGCCAAGCAGGCCAAGTAACTTCAATGCAGCAGGCCAGTCAAGGTCTGCAGTAGGCAGGGAAATGCTTGCCAGAGGACCCATGATTGCCACGCCAGCATTTAGACTTGTTTTGCCAGCCTTCTGACTTTCCAGTAGAAATCAAATGTGGATTTTAAGTAGTAGCTAATTAAGATCAAAACAAAACGGAACTAGCCTGTGTATTATATTTAGTGATTGACTTGCCTTTTTCAGAGCTTTTATTTTCCCTCCTTTTTACATTAGTGTTTCACTTTAGTATATTATTATAAAGGCCAAACATAATTTTGGAGTTATTTTACATCTATACACATGAGAGGTAAATTTCCACATTTGCAAGGATTTACTTGTTTTATGTTCAGAGGAACATTAAATATGTCATGTTTTGTGTACACAGTAAAGAGCAAACTACTAAACATTTTTTTAAGTTTTTACCACAGTAAAATCTAATTATATAAAGTTTTAATTGTTAGAATTAGCTTCTTTCCCTTTATCTCTTACTCTGTCAACTCGTATTGAACAATCAAATCTCACCCCTTAAATTTACTTGTTTTTGCAAAACAAGAACAATGTTTTATTTATTCTTAGAGTCTCTTTTCCCCTGTGTATTTTTGAAAATTGCTTTTAGAATTTCCAAATAAAAAATGATTATGAAAGATCAGACTTTCAAAATATTTTGTAAGTTTTTCTTAGAATTGATTTTATTCCTACAGAACTAATCTCAGACCCTTCAAAAATCAGTTTTGTTGAGAAACTGGTGTGCTTTGATTCTTTTGGCCAGTTTTTATGGGTAGAGTAACCACTGTGGAATCATGTATCAGTAAGTAGGAAAGTAAATTGAATTTTTGTGTCCTAGAGAATTAAATTATGCTATATAATGGAGCCCTGGCAAGCATAAGTCAGACATGTGAAGGCTTGCTCAAGTGACAAGTTACAAATAATAGCAGTTCTTCAGCAAAGTCGGTTTTAAAATGGGTTTCAGGTTGAATTCTTTATGCAGTGAGTATTTAATTAGATTTCAGTAGTCAAAATTTTAGTTAATTAGTTCAAATTACATTGTTGTTTATTCTTATTTTTAAAAAAAATGTTATAGGGGCGCCTGGGTGGCTCAGTCGTTAAGCGTCTGCCTTCAGCTCAGGTCATGATCCTGGAGTCCCAGGATTGAGTCCCGCATCGGGCTCCCTGCTAAGCAGGGAGTCTGCTTCTCCCTCTGACCTTCCTCCCTCTCATGCTCTCTACCATTCTCTCTCTCTCTCTCTCAATAAATAAATAAAAATCTTAAAAAAAAAAGGCAGTGGTGAGCATGGTGGTGGAGATAAAAAAAAAAAAAATCAATGGAGAACAGCATGGTATGAAATAAAGTACTGTAGTGGTACTTAAAAGCACCAGAATCACCTAGAAGGTCTGGGATGGGGCCCAAGCATTGCATTTCTGACAGATTTGGGGGATGATGTGGATGTCCCTCAGCATCACACTTAACCATTGTAGTATTGTATATGTGGGGGTGTTTGAGGTGAGGTGTAGAGATGAGTGGATATGGATATAAAGTAACTTTTTTGAAAGTGTTTTTGAAAAGAAATTATGATTTAATTCACTGTGATTCAGGAAGAGTAACCAGTTGATTACTAGGAGTTACTATCTGTATCTTTTCATATGGCTTTTTATAACCCCTGATCAGGCTTCTTGGTCATAATTTTAGGCTCTAAAAAGGGATTTTTTTCCCACTCTTTCTCGACAGTGTATTGAGAAGAAAAAAAAAATGGAAAACTTGGCTCCAGATTGTAAAAAACAGGACATATTTTCTGTAAAGAGTAAATGTTATATTTTCAGAGCTCCTAAACCCTTGCTTCAATTTGTCTCTTCATTGTGATAACCTTGTTCTTTTTCTTGTTGGGAATAACTACATGGCCGTTGCTATGAAAATGCTGAATTGACTTACTGTAGGGACTTGAGATTTCCCAGTCTAGCAAAATTGACTATTTTTGTTCATTTCAGTATATTTTTGTTTAGTTGAAAGCTAGGAAGTAAATTTTTAGCAAGGTATGTGGCGATTTGGCCGTATGACTCCTATTAAACTTAATGGGAGTCACAATTCCCATTAAATTAATAGGAATCTTATAGCATATCTGTGTTGGCTGCATAGCAAATGTCACCTTATTTTTTAAATTCACAAATTATGTAAATTAACATTGGTTTAAAACAATGCATTTTTTTAAATAATGATTTTGTTTATACATTTAGTGCAGATCAGTGTGATTTGACTCCTTGAGAAAGTACCCAACTATATTGCTCTTAGGACACTTTATTGTATTATATGACTGTAATGTAATTTGATTGCAGCAGCTTTCCTCTGCATAGGTAGTGATATAATTCAGTCTTAAAAATATAAATATTAATGCCATTTACAAATTATAGAATGTTGCATCTTGTAAAAACCAAATGCATTATTGTATTACTATCAGGATTTAAGAATAAGGTTTATTTGTTCAGAATATGACTCAAAATTGAAAAAAATAAGACTAAACTTACTAGGAGACACTAGCATCTTTTAAAAAGTCAGTTTATTACTATTATTTATTTTTTTAATTTTTAATTTTTATTGTTATGTTAATCACCATATATTACATCATTAGTTTTTGTACTATTTTTTTAAAGATTTTATTTGACAGAGAGAGAGACAGCGAGAGAGGGAACACAAGCAGGGGGAGTGGGAGCGGGAGAAGCAGGCTTCCCGCCGAGCAGGGAGCCTGATGCAGGGCTTGATCCCAGGACCCTGGGATCATGACCTGAGCCAAAGGCAGACGCTTAATGACTGAGCCACCCAGGCGCCCCTAAAAAGTTAGTTTAGAATATACATTTGTCATCTCATGTACCAATATTCAGTGTCAAAATATGCCATATTTCATACATTGGAGTTTAAATTCCAGTGCTTGATTTCCCACTTTCTTCCCACTCTCTACCTTATTCCATGCTCTTTTGTTCTTTTTCAGTGTTAGAAAAGGTTTGTTTATCCACAGTCTATGTTGGTTCACAGGTAGGTCTGTTGCTGGTGGAAAAGTGTTATAAATTAGTTGTGTCACATACAACAGCCACCCAGCGGACCTCAAGAA
Source organism: Callorhinus ursinus (assembly GCF_003265705.2). Lineage (NCBI taxonomy): Eukaryota > Metazoa > Chordata > Mammalia > Carnivora > Otariidae > Callorhinus > Callorhinus ursinus. The sequence goes on along the minus strand of NW_027397071.1, from coordinate 33,647,215 downwards.
CATTGTACTGCTTGGCTGTTCAGTTTTTACAAGCCTCCGTTTTCCGACAGAAAAGACTGTGTCACATGCTAAATAAATAGATCTGTTGTTATGAAATAATACTTTGCTAAAAGTAAAGAGGTTATGAACTTGTCCATATAAGAGTAAATATTTGAAGTATTGATTTTATATCCATATTAGGAATTTATCACAGTTGTTATAGTTTTTGAAAGAATAGTGTCATTAAAGGTAATGCTTAATTAAAAGCATAGGAAGCATGTAAATCATCTTAATTTTGCCAAACAGTATTTGTGTTCATTACTCCTTACTGAGTAATTTCAGTTTTGATGAATCTTTTGCTTCATTTTCTGAATTAATACACCTTTTCACTTTTTTATATGTTATATACTTAGGTTGTGGTATTAGAGAATATGATAATACAAATGATTGAGCACTTCTGAGTATTAATGTAGAACTGGTATGTCTCCAAGAACCGATTTATCTGCCACATTACTAAGGGAGTGTTTTCCTGAAACATATGCTTAGTACCCTATGGTACTCTTTATTTTCTTTTCACCTCCTGCATGACAGAGAATGACATATGACAGCCGTGCGGTCTACATGTATTAGACATCAGTGTGGATTAGTGAATATCTCATGACATCTTTCAACCCTATTCTTGAACTCCTTTTGTCAGCTTGACAGAAGTGATTCCAGGAGAATACCTAGTGCTGGCCCTGGGATCTCTTGGCTAAAATGTAAGGCTGAGAAGGGAATTCCATATCAGAGCTTCAGGAAGCACAAACAACATTTATAATCCTCCTTATCAGCATGGGACTCTACTGGGTTTGACTTTTATGTCTGCCATTATTCTTGCTTGGAGGGCTTTTTTTTTTTTTTCTTAAAAGTACTTTTCCCCCCTTCTGATTTTGAATGTAATACCTTCTCATGAGAAAAGATAAAAAATTAGGAAGTTGAAATAAGCATTTAAAACTGTTCATAATTGTAGGATCTTGATATAACCACAGCACATTTCTTTTTCTTTTCCCAACATACCTGATTTTTTTTAAAGATTTTATTTGTTTATTTGGGGGAAAGTGCGTGCATGTGCGAGAGAGAGAGAGAGAGAGAGAGAGAGAGAGAAAGAGAGAGAGAGAGAATGAGCCGGGGGAGGGGAAGAGGGAGAGGGAGAAGCAGGCTCCCGGTTGAGCAGGGAGTCCGATGTGGGGATTGATCCTAGAACCCTGGGATCATGACCTCAACCCAAGGCAGATGGCTTAATCTATTGAGCCACCCAGGTGCCCCACCAACATGCTTGATATTATGGATGAAACAAAATTATGATGTGTGAAACAAAATTAGGTTCATTTCCATAAACTTTTATATTCTGATTTTTCATTTATATTGTCATAACTTATATTACCATGTCATTATATATTTAGATAATGGATTTTAACACCTGCATGGTAATTTATCATTTATATGTCAAAAATGATATAATCCCCTGTCTGTACTCTTTGGCCATTTGAACTTAATTTCTTTCAAGTATAAGTAAAATAAATATCTATGTAAATCTTTTCCTTCATATCTGGCTATTTCCTGAGACTGGAATTCTAAAATTCTGATCGCATGTGGACATCTTCCAAACTGTTTTTTCTGAATGATTATACCACTGGTCATTTTTATTTCCAGTGTGTGGAAGTATCAATCTTACTTACTTTATCAGCATTGATGTTAAATTTTTAGAGGAATTGACACTTTGATATGAGAAAAAGGGTATCTGTAAGTTAAATTTATAATTTGGGGCTAATTGTGAGGAAAAAATTAGTTTTCATGGATTTATTTATTGTCTAGTTCTAATTTTGATGTGAATTTTTTTGTGTACTACCTTTGTCAACTTTTCTGTTTAGCTTTTCTTATTAAGCTCTTTGCTAATATCCTTTTGTCATTTTTATTGTGAAAAACATAATTTGTTTGCCTTAATTCATTTCCTTCTGCTTAAATTTTTTAATGAAAATTTCAAATAGAAATTTATAAAATAACAATAATCAAAGATTTAACAATTATCAACATTTTACTTCATTTGCTTTTGTTTCTTCTTTTCTTACTTTTTGATGTATTGCTATTTTCTTTTGTGAGATCTTCCATTATTTTTATCTTAAAAGTCTGTATCTTGAGATTGGTTAAATATTTATTCACTTGCATTTCCCTGTAACTCTTAAATGTTTTTATTTAAATTTTTAATCCATTAGGAGTTAACTTTATTAGGTGAGAGCTCTCAGCTCTCAATTAATTTAAAATGAAGTGAACTAATATTAAATCTTTGGTGTGAATCAGATTTTAACTAACAAAAGTAGATAAAATTGGGACATTACCCATATAAAAAAAGGATAATGAACAATAAAAAGAAAGAAAAAGAAATGAACACAACTTTATCTATACAGATTGAATTATGGATGAAATGTAACTGTTCTGATTCCAGTAATAGTGCTCTTCTCTGCTTAAATGATTGGGTTTTTTTTGGTATCTAGTCTGTTTAATAAATTTTATTTTTAAGAGAGAATTTCTTGTGAGAGAGAGCGAGTACAAAGCATGACAAGAGTAATTAAAATACCTCATAGTAAAAATAGAGTTTGCATTTTAGGAATTCTGGAGTGTCAAGAAACACGAGAAATTTTCTGGGAAAAAAATAGAGGAATTCAGAGATAGCAGAGTTTTGTTTGGCATAGGGTTGTAATCTAAGAGATTAAGTAAAATTTTCATTCATTTTGTCGGTTATTTGTAGAATGCTTCTTACTACTGTTTTACTATGTCTTTGGGTGTGTGTGTGTGTGTGTGTGTGTGTGTGTGTTAATCATTAGTTCTCTCCCCTTCTTTATTTTTCCTTTGTGGTATTAAAATCTAAACCATGTGGTAGACATAACTAATATTCAGGTTTTGATTAGAGGCAATATATTTATGAGTTATGGACTTCATAACTTAGTCAAACACAATAGAAAGTATGACTGGGGTTGTTGCTGGGGGGTAGTAGGGAGAAAGCTGTCTGGGATTTTAAGAGAACCACTTTTACATGGCAGAATGCTGTGGGGAGGTGGTGGTGGCAGGGGATTCAATAAGTAAAGTAAAGGAGACAGGTGGTATTTCAGTATACTCCATTGTTTAAGGAAAGTACTTTTTATAATTTTCTTTTTTAGTTGTTTTTAGTAGATAAGTTGGGTACCTGAATTTTTTTCCAGGCAGAAAAGAAATGGGATCCAGTTCAAGGACAGGAAGGCTCTTCATCTAGGAAAGGAGAATGTGTATTATGATCCAGGGAGAGGAAAAGTAGGGAAGAGATGTGTTCGGGAGAAGAAGAAATCTAAGGCAGACATGCTGGATGCTTTTAATCTTCTTGTTTATTTAGAACAGTGCCCCTCAAAATTTAACGCACACATAAATCACTTGGGGATCTTGTTAAAATGTAGATTCTGACTCAGTAATCCAGGATCGGCCTCGAGAGTCTGCATTTCTAATAAGCTCCCAGGTGATGCTGAGGTTGCTGGTCTGTGAGAGGACATCTGTATCCAGGAGTTTTGGTTATTAAAATGTTTAGTCTAGAAAAACAGATTTTGCATGACAGTGATTTCTACCAGTGCAAATCAAGGTTTGTTTCTAACCTTAACAGCATAGGTGAAATACAGAAAAAATATCACTTTCAGTTTTGTAATTTATTTTATTTAAAAAGGGACTAAAGTATCTTGAAATGTTACTGAACATTTTTATATTTTGTTACACTTGTAATCCAATTTTATATGCTTTCTCTTGACCTTTTATCTCATGATTTGTTTTAAAGATCACTCAGTAACAATGCAGCCTGACCCTTTCTCCCTAATACTGCCTTCTTTGCCCCATTGATCTGTCCTACTTTCATTCTGTGCTATGTGGAAACATTTTTAATATAATTTTACTACAAATGTGTTTATTACTTAAAGTAACATGATAAAATCATGTAATGCAGGCTGTATATTTTCTTAACCTATTTGGAAAAAGTTTATATTTTATTAATTTTTCAAAGTCCATGAATTTAAAAAGAAACTAAGAATTGTTGTCATTTTCACTTCAATATTAACACCCTGACATGTTAGCCCCGTAAGAGAGTAGAGGATAGACGTACTGGAATGTAAACTGGTTATCAAAAACAACTTAAAGATATTTTATCTGCTTAAGGTTGATTAATGATTTTTCTACTTTGCAGTATTATACATAATCAAAGATTTTATTCATTTTTGGTAGTGGACATAATCTCCTTCTACTTTTCCTGTCAGAGAGAAAGATCGATTACTTATGTGATTTACTTTAAATTTATGGTAATACAAATCACAAATTACATTTATTTCTTCATGAAGTTCATTAGCTTCTTTAGATGCTTTTTAAAGCCATCTGAAAAGTAACTAAATAGCAGATTTTATTTATTTATTTATTTATTTATTTTTTTTAAAGATTTTATTTATTTATTTGAGAGAGAGAGAGAATGAGAGATAGAAAGCATGAGGGGGAAGAGGGTCAGAGGGAGAAGCAGACTCCCCGCTGAGCAGGGAGCCCGATGCGGGACTCGATCCCGGGACTCCAGGATCATGACCTGAGCCGAAGGCAGTCGCTTAACCAACTGAGCCACCCAGGCGCCCTAAATAGCAGATTTTAAACAAAGAGAGTTTTACATAGTTACCTTAGGGGTCAGAATACTTTTGTTTTTATTTTTTGGGAGAATTGAAGAATTATAGACTTAGTATCACAACTTGAGATTAGTAGTTATAGAAGTTTTCAATTAATAGATGAAGAAACTAAGAAAGGTTTGCAGAGCTCACCCCTCTGCCAAGCTCTACTTACTGCCAGTCCGTTTTTCTTTCTGGAGAGCTTGATACCTAGCCTGAGGTCAATGGTGTATTTTCCTACCTCGTGAGGCTGTCAGATATACTGTAAATCAGATATACAGATATACAGAATATTTAAGATGTACTTTAAAATATATTGTATAACATTGTTTAGCTTAATGGCTGTGATTAAAAAAATCCTATATTTCAGGTTTTTTTAAACATTACCATTGCAGATTAAAAACAGTATTAGCTAACTCTGCAAGTTTCAAGTGATCTTGAGAAGTTATACAGCCACAGGCGTATATTTTTTTCAAAAATCAGTTTCTCTTTGGAAGTACAAGCTATTGCTAAGAATGATTTACTGCCACAACACTGAAAAACTGAAATGTGAAACAGTAATTTTAACTTCTACTATATTTAGTTTATCAGTTCACGCTGATTAGCAGTCGCAACTAAAATAGTTGAAAGCAAGCCTTTGGAGCCCCTCCTTCAGGTATGGGGTTTAGACATTATCCTTTTTCTTTTGTTTGCTTACAACAGGAAGTTCATTTAATCCTTTGTTTTAGAGTTTAGGCAAATAGAGACTATCCTTGTTAGCTTTCAAAAGCTCTTACTTTTCCTGCATTAATGGCACTCAGGGTACATTCTGTGATCCCTCTTTATTTACCAGAAAGCTTGCCTTTGAGAGCTGTCACTCCATTCTTTCATCCGTGTTGTTAATTGACATAGCGAAAATTGTGTGGAAAACCTTCAGTGACAAAGACTGGGTATAGGTGTTACTCCGATCTAAATAAAGGCTGGTGAATCTTTGCTTCTTGATCCCATTTCTATTTGTACTAAAATACTAAATATAGACTAGAAGAACAAAGTACATTTAAAAGCATTCGGAAATGTTAAGCAACAATAAAACTCCGTAACCATTTAAATGACAAGCAGCTGACTGTTTGAATTAACTTTGTGTTTGGCTTAATTTGGGGTCCTAATTATTCCTAACTTACGTGAGTAGATTTCAATTATAGTATCCTGCAGGGATTTGTAGCTAAGGCAACTAAAAGAATCATTTTACATAAAGTACTTTTGTTCAACTGATTAGGCAAGTTAAAACGTAATGATGTAAAATTGAAACCCTTCTGACAAGGTCCAAACAAATGTTTCTAGTACTTTTGCTTAAAAAAAAAAAAAAAAGATTGAACTGAGTTTAATTTTAAATAATATTTTGGTCTTTTGGGAAAATTGACTTCATTTTGATACTGATAAATATATAAAAGTGTCTTAAGATCACGTGTTTTAGTAAAGTAGTAAAACCTTAAAGATAAATTTGTCATGGTGGAAACCTTCGTAAGCAATGTCTGTTTGCTTTATAATTCTTGATACGTGGTTTTTGACAGCTTCAAATGCATAACTGTAGAAGAGAACTATAAATTAATAATTTGAGTGACTAGCACTTCTGTGGTTTGGAATTCATTTCAGTTGAACACAGATCAGAGACTCATTTATAAATATAAAATGCTATATACCCATGAACACAAGGACACACAATATGGTTGACACCGGGCTACAGTCAGTAGACAACTTGATATTTAACACCCCCTTCCTAAATACTCTTTCTCCACCCTACAAGATTCCACCACAATTTTGAACAACTTTACCAAAGTAAACTTACTTCATGGCTGATTGTGGTGAATGCTACTTTGGTTCCTTACTAATCTGTGTGCTGCAGCAAAGGATAAAAGAAGCATTTGCAGGTGTCAATAGATCATTCTGAGGCTTAACTGTAACATTTCAGTACAGTCTTATAGCTGTTTAATATTAGTCTAATACCGTGAACGAAGTTCAAGCCGGCAGTCCTGATCGCTCTTTCTTCTTAGCACCTTTGCGTTCCTCTTTGACCTCTTGCTCCTTCCTGACCCTTTCCCCCACTTTATCACTGTCTTTACATACTTATGTATGCATTATTTCCTTTAATGATGTCAATTCTGTGAGCAGTTTTTCACTGAGTAAAACCAAGTCTAAAAGGCATAGCATAAAATTCAAGGACCTGAACTTTGATTCCAAAGTGAGGTTTTCTTCCCATTGCTCCAGCCAAGCTATGTTACTAAGTGTCCCTTAAAAACAATGCCAAGCTCAATCTTAGGAAACAAACTGAGGGTTGCTGGAGGGGAAGGGGGTAGGGCATGGGATAACTGGGTGATGGACATTGGGGAGGGTATGTGTTGTAATGAGCCCAGGGTATCATGTAAGACTGATGAATCACAGACCTGTAACCCCTGAAACAAATAATACATTGTATGTTAATTAGTTGAATTTAAATTAAAAAAAAAGAAGGAAAAAAAATGCCAAGAAATCCACCCTCCCACCTGTTTGGTTCCTATTTGTTCCTTAGGATACTTTTCAAAAACTAGTACCTTTAGGATGCTTTTTCTCATATAAACAGGAATCCTTTGAATTTACATAGCAGCAATCCAGTAGAGTCAGTCAGTCACTAGCCACAGAGGTTATGGAGCACTTCAACTATAATGTGATTGAACACATACATGTTAATTTAATTGTATTTTATTTTATTTGTTTATTTTTTAAGATTTTATTTATTTATTTGAGAGAGAATGAGAGAGAGAGAGAGAGAGCAAGAGAGAGGGGAGGGTCAGAGGGAGAAGCAGATTCCCCGCCGAGCAGGGAGCCCAAGGCAGGACTCGATCTCCGGACTCCAGGATCATGACCTGAGCCAAAGGCAGTCGCTTAACCAACTGAGCCACCCAGGCGCCCCGACATTGTAATTTTATATTAATTATTTTAAATTAAAGTAGCCACAAGTGGCTAGTAGCTATAGTAATGGACAGAACAGTTTTGTAGGTACTTTAGTTTTCTTTGTTCACTTAAGGCTTTTTTTTTTTTTTTCTTTTGGTCACCTCTTATACCTCTTTTATATGTTTTAGTAAATTCCTTGAGGTCAGGGAAAATGTTTTACTTATTTCTATATTTTTCAGTGTGCTCTGGTGCTTAGAAAAATATTTCAATTAGTTGCAAAATGCATTTAAGGTGTATTAGTACCAAAGCAGTGGTTTAAATATATACTTCATTCATGGTATAGCAATTTTTCACTATCACTGAAAACAATGTGATGAGTTAGTGAATTTCAAAAGCAAACGTAGCTGTATGCATAGTATGTAGTTTGCAGGAATGGAGTCTTTGGGATTAACAGCTGAGTTTAAATATGCTTTCAGACATAATGGTAGCAAACCCTAGTTGCTGACAGCAGCCTCAGTTCGTACATGATTTTGATAGTTCTTTAAATTATCTGGATGGTAATAACCTACATCTAAGTTAGCTAATGTTGATTTCTGTTCCCTGATAGAGCTTCTTTCTTGAAATCCAATGATGAACTCAGCTGATATTGCCATTTGCTTTCGATAGTTTGAGAAAATGCTTTGGAGGATAAGTAATTATGAAGGCATCAGCTTAAAAATGATGAGTAATGTAGTCATTTAGGAAATTCTTGTGATCTTGGCTTGTGAATTTCTTCTGGTAATTAGAAAATTCCTTAATTTTAGCTTAGCTCTAAGACGGAGGGAATTTTATTTTTATAATAAATAATGGTGTTTAATTATAATGACATTTTACATAGACTTATATATCACATTTGAAAATTATTACTATTTTGTTTAATATGTTCTTAATCACTTATTATTAAAGTGTTTACAGCTTATAATATTAGAATTGATGGCTTTGGTGGGGAAAGCTTCATAAAATGCCTTTTAATTATATATGTATACAATATACACATATATATGTGTGTGTATATATATCTTTATATGAGTGTGTGCATATGTATACGGGCATTCAAATTTCTCTTTAAATTTTTTTCCAGTTTTATTGAAAAATAATTGATATATATTACTTATAAGTTTAAGGTGTACAGCTTGGTGGTTTGATTACCATATATTGTGAAATGATTACCACAATAGGTTCAGCTAACATCCATCTTCTCATATAGATACAGTTTTAAAAAGAAAAGAAAAGAAAAAGAAAAAAGGAAAAAAAAATATTTCTTCTGATGAGAGCTCTTAGGATTTACTCTCTTAACAACTTCCCTGTGTATTATACAGCAGTGTTAGCTATGGTCATCAATGTTGCACATTACCAAAATTTCTTATTCTCTGTTTATTTAAATAGCATTTGCAAATGGATGTCTCATTTAACATGCTGGCTGTTTCTGTCTACCTGTTTCTCTCTAATGTAGGAAAATGACAGATTCTCGAGTTAGGTAAATGCACAGTGCAACTAAAGGAAGTATTTTTTATAATCAATTATTTTTGCAGAAGAAAGTATTTTACTTAGATTGATGATTTAAAAAAGTACTTTATTCTAGACTTCTAAATATTCTAGCCTTAAATACTTTGTAATTAAAAGGTTTGCTCAGAGAACTTAAGTTTTCATTGACGTGCTCAGGATTGATTTGAGGTTTTAGGAGTGTTAGTTTATGAGCGTCACATTTAATAGTTCATTACCACCTCTTGTTTTATAACAATAATTGTATCTCTCAGATCGAAGCATTATTTTATCAACTTCATTTCTGCATGATTTATATTTATTTTAGCAAGTCAGTCAGTTCATTCTTAAAATGAACATTTGGCATCACTGAAAGTAATTGAAAAGAATCTGTTGCCATTTCATACAGCAGATATAAGAGGAGAGTTCCAGAAATGCTTGAGCTGTGTTTTATTGTGCTTGTGCTTGTGTTATTAGAACAAATGAATAATCATCCAGGTGACTACCTGGAAGGAGAGGGTATACTTTATTTTGGGGAGAGATATTTTTGAATATTATCTGGTATATATATATATATGGAAAAAAAACACAAATAGTAGTACTTTATACGTATAGTTCATGTATTTGCCATTTAAATATGGAAGGGATAAAAAGAGTCTAAAATTTATAATTTCCTGAATATAACATTTGACTTAATTATCTTTATATAGTCATTTTTCAAACTATGATCATGCGAAAGTATCTGGAAAATAAACCTGCATGGATTTAGTTTCAAATTTCTCTTTATTTTTTATTTGGTATTTGCAGATAAATATTCGATTACCATGCTGTCTGTGTTTCTGTCTCTCTTTCTTGCTTGCCTTTGTTCTCTTTATATCAATTTAGAAAAAAAAATTAGTACATTGTGTATTTAGTAGAAATATGTACTTTCATGTTTTTTGGCAGCTGAGCAATAATACTGCACTATATAAATTAAGGTATACTTACACAGTGAATTTTTTACAACTTCATTAAATTATTTTTCTTAACTGTGCTTGAGGACTTTTTATTGGTATTTATTCTGCCTGAAGATCTGATACTTTAAATTTACTCTATAAATTTCAATTTTTTGTTGTTGGTATACTTGAAAAAAGTACCCAACTGTCAATCCATTCCAAGAGTGAAGAAGGCAGATGTAGCTGGTCCAGAGGAGAGAGGGTCTAGTTGGTGCATAAAAAATTCATGTCAGCATTTCGACACTGCATTCTTTTGGGGTATCTGTTATCACTGAATAGGAAACTGTTTCAAATTGACAGGCAGACAGAATGTTGTGCTGAATGTGTAAATTGGAATTATCACATCTAGCAGTTCCCTTCACCAGGTGCCGGCTCGGAGCTCCATTCTGCACTAATGTCGAGAGAGTGCCAGGAATAGTTCTATTTGCTAATTATCCCTCATCTTTTCCAATGTCTAATTTTTTTAGTAAACAGCTTGCCCAGGTGTTTTTAGGAATGCCTAGCAGGACAATGTAAGACTGCAGGTGCTTATGTGGCAAGAAGATGCCATACAGAACACTGAAAACATCTATATCCATCTGTGTAAAAAAGATTATTGCTTTCAAGGGTTTTACTCTCTAATGTACTGAAAACAATAGTTGTCAGTACTTTGTTGGCCCTGAGATACTGTGCGGGCAAAAAAAGTGGGGGTTGGTGTTTTTAGGAATGCTAGAACATTTAATTAGGCTTTATTTTGAGTCTCTTAAAAAAACTTAATGATATGCAACCTATGTGGATAAGCAGTGAAGTTTTCAAAGATTGTAAAAAATGAAGGCGAATCAAATATTAGTAAAGGAGTATTAAAGATGATTTTTTGTTCTTCAAACTTTTTGCTCTTTACTACTACATATATTTTTTTTCTTTTTTAAAAGAAATTCTTGTGCAATTTATTACTATGATTGTGAAAACAAAATTTAGAATTTTTATGCTTTATAAATTTATATCACAAGTTGTTGCTGAGTATTGCTCAAATTAATTTGTGCTTGAAACATTTATAATAGTGTTACTTTTTTTGAAATTTAATAACTTGAATCACAAAACTATCCTTTAATTAGTTCTATTAATTGTGTTTTCTTGACTGTTGTAAACATTTTTCTGAAAGAGTTTGTGACCTATCTTTTGTCTATCCTGTGGCATTGAATTTTCTTCCCCATTGTAGATTGCTTTTTCATTTTCTTTTTTTCTAATCATTTTTCCATTATGGTAAGATAATGAAGTGCTAAGTGCTCAAAGTCTGAAGATTTTATGAAGTTTCCTCTAGTTTGCCTAGGACTGTGAAAGTTGTCATGGCATTTTGACAGCCAGTCACATTTCAGTGATACTGCTGAACATTTCACAGGATTTATCCTGTCAGCTTTGATTTAGGATTAGACATTATTATCTTTTGTATTGACTTGGTCTCTGTTTCCTTTCACTGACATATCCTGTAGTGAAATTACATTTACACCAGAGTTTCCCATGGGAGTGAGAAAGGGTATATATTCAAAGGCAGCAAGTTTTGGTGTAAAGTCCATTGGTTCAGATTCTGACTCTTAACTTACCAGCTGTGTGAACTTGTGCAACGTATTTAACTTGAGTCTGCATTTTGTTATTTGCTGTCAAGTTGGGAAAATGCCTACTTTTTAGAACTGTTGTTGCTTAGAGAGGAGATGTTTAAAAAATCATTTTTTCATCAGTTATTATTGAACACTTGCCAAGTGCTGGGACTGTGCTGTGTGGTAGGCATGGTTTTTGCCTTTACTGAATTTAGCGGTAATTAATGTACAAAACCTACAAGGAACCAGGGAGCGGTGCATAGGTGTCATACCCAGCTGAAACTGGATATGTCAAGAAACACTTTCTGGCAGAGATACCTGAATGTGTAAGAACTGGGCAGCTGAAGAAGAATGAGGCATTCCAGGAGAGGGACTAGAGTGTGCAAAAACATTGCCACTGAAAACTGGGGAATTGTAGGTGGTCGAATACATGTTTAAGGTGGCGGGGGTGGGGGGAGGTGTCTGACAAAAGATAGCACTGGATGGAGAATATAGCACAGGTCATATTAAAGAGTTTAGGGTTTTATCTTGTAAGTGACAGGATAATTACTGCATAATTTCAAAGGTGATTATAGATTTTTATTCTGGAAGCATTTATTTGCATTGGATGGGATTGACTACTGAAAGCATAGAGAATGTTGAACCAGTTTCTGTGGGGCCAGGCAATTAACATAGAAAAGTGAAGCAGGCAGAGTATGAAACAAAACTGGAAAAATGTATGCTTGTCCAAAGTAGACAGTAGCTACTCAGTTCCAAGTGATTATTTTCAATGTATGTTGTCAGTTGATCCGATTTATTTTCCCCAATAGAAGTTAGAAATTTATTTTTTTGTTAAGATTTTTTAAGTAATCTCTACACCCATCGTGGGGCTCAAACCTATGTCGTGAGATCAAGAGTCTCAGCTCTTCTGACTGAGCCAGCCAGGCACCCCAGAAATTGATTTTGAATGATGTATTTCCACAGTTTGAAACATTGGCAACTAACTCAAAACACAAATTCAAATATGGTGGGGGGTAGCAAACGAAATATACCTGTGAGTAGGCATCATCCTGTTGTCTGCCCATTTATACCCTTTTTCTTAAGACTTTTGCAGTAATCTAGGCCAGAAAGAATGAGAGACTGGAAAAAAATTGCAATGAGATTAGATAAAAAGGAATGAATAGATGAGATTTCAGAGGTAAAATAAAAACGTGAGTTGATTCTGGTAAATCATTGATGAAGGATAGGGTGACTTATTCAGGTTTTTTGGTGGTAAGGATGTGAAATTAATGGATGTTTGGGAATAAAATAAACTGGACTCTCCCAGGGATTCAGGGGGAGTCATACTGCCAGGTTGTCCTGTGGAGGCTGAAAGATATAAGGAAACTGGTCATATCCAGCACCGATCTAAGATCAGGAGCAGCAGTTTTGGGGACTTTATTTGTTGTGGCTTCCCTTTGCATCCACTTGCCCTTCTCCCAGATACCAGGATACCAGCTGGCTATCTTTTTTTCCCCTTTGCCTTACCCATGATTGCTCCTCCCTCACAGTTTTATCTTTAGGATGACTTTAGTATACTCCACCCAGCCTTGTTCCACCTTGACAGCTTTAGCTCTTTCTTTTAATTCTGGAAATGCCCCAGTTTTCCTAATTGAGATCCTTGAGAAAGAGAGAAATCCACGGCCTCACTCCTTTTGTATGAAGTCTTGTCATACATTTCTGTTGGGATTACAAACTAACTGCCCCTGCACTGAGGAACCGTCTTTTTCAATCAACTGTGTCTGGTTGCCAGTAGGATCTCACAGTCAGATTGGCTTTGTCTTCTCGGCAGTGCTTATAAGCGGAGCATTTTTAGTTAAAATGAACTCAGTGCTGGGAAAAATGGCAATTAATATTTAGATATAGTAAGTGATGAATGTGGGGAGTCACGTTGGATCATGAATTCACTAAGATGAGAAATATAAAAAGAGAAGTGGATTTGATGGGTAATTTGTGTGGTCAGTTTAATGAAGTTGCTGATGTGGGAAACAAAGGCAGAAGAAAAATTATTAAATGTCCTTACTACTTACAGCCCATTGACAAGTCCTTGAAACGGGCCAAGTGACATTCCTCTAGGAACTTAGCTGCCTCGACGTTAATACTTGTTAAGGGCAAAGGCCTGACCCCAGGATCCTATAAGTCTACTTTAACATATAAAAATTCCTTTGGAAACTTCCTTCATCTCTATCCCCCAAAATACATGTTGGCAATTACCCTCCAAGCATATGACTCACTGATAATACATCTGAAGGGTCTCATGACTGAATATTTATTAAACAGTAACAAATGACCTTTTCCTAACAATAGCTAGTCCCTCAAGGTCCTGGAAACCTGTTTTCAAAATACCTGGGAGGCTTACACTATCCATAATCATCGCCCAACTGGAAAGTAAATAATGGGTCACTCCTCAAGACCCTAGTACAGCTCTGCCCCTGGGTCCTGTCCCCATGCTTTAATAAAACCACCTTTTTGCACCAAAGACGTCTCAAGAATTCCTTCTTGGCCATCGGCTTTGAACCCTAGCATCTTTCCTACATCAGTTGCTACCGTTAGAAGCATAATAATAGTAAGCTCAGACTTAGACAAATGTGTAAGTGAGGCATACATCCAGAATTAAAAGTATATTATTAGGGTCTTAATATTTCACAATTTATAATCATGTAATAACAAAACTTGCCTTAATAATTAAATAATAAATATGAGGAAAGTTTGGAAAAGTTTTAAGTATAGAGACAACTAGTTCTTAATTTCTCTAATTTGTGCTTTTAATTTAAATCTAAAGACAATGGCTGCCCTTGGATCCTTCTAGATATCAGAGACTACACTAGATTCTTTTTCTTCATTGTGCTGGATAATATTCTCAACAGCTCTATGGGGTTTGTATTATTTTCTCAATTTTGTATGTGAAGAAACTTACACACAGTTAGGTGATTTAGACAGCATTAAATCAATAATAAATGCAGAGATGGGATTCATTTGTCCACCAGGACTATGTGACATGACTTCTTGATGATTTTTAATTTGCATAATAATAAAAATCCACTTTCATTTTCAGTTTTGGAATGTTTCTAGATGTATATAGTGTGGTGCCTACGATTAAGCCATTTGTATTTTAAGCAATGCATATGTATAAAAAGGAAATGACTTTTAAAAGGTTCATTAATGTACATGCACTATTCAAACTCAGGCTAGGTCTGTTTGACACCAGAAAGCCTACTGAGAAAGTGGAAGATGTAGGCATTCAACATATGCTTTTTGTCTCTGGTGCCAGACATCCTACTTAGCTTATTTTTTTTTACTTCGTTGACTACATATTTTGGCATTGTGCTGACACATCAGTAGAAAAGCCTCTATTAGCCCACAGATGATTCCTTCTGGTGGCAGTTCTTTCAAATTCACCATCCATTCATAGCTTATATGCAGAGAGGGGTCTGTTCCTAATCAATAAATAAGCAATTGGAAGATTATATTGTGATTTGAATGTACCACTATTTTTTTATTTTAAATTTGTGGGTTCTTGGTATATTACAGTATTTAAATAAGTAATTGAATAAATGAATGCAATTTTTAAAACCCATATTGTGACTTTAGAGAGAATATTATTGGCTATATACCATTGATACAACCATTTATAAGACCTCTTAGAAGAATTATTTTTGTGCTTATATAGCAGTTAATCTTTAGTCTCACAACTGTCATTTAAATCTTTACTGTAATACTTTGAGAAGTGGCCCTTGAAAATGTATAGGAATGGTAAAACATTTGATCTTAAATGGAAAATTAAAATTAGCGGTTAGTCTGCACTAGGGAAATAAGGAAATGTAAAGATAAAGATTGACTACATTTGGACTTATGGAGATGAAACTGGATCAGGGAGGATGAAAGTTAAATATTATACTCTAACTCTCTGAGGTATAAGCAGTTAGTTCTAGCCATTGAAACCTACAGTTACTCTCCTAGGTTCAAGCAGTATTGGTTTAAATGAGGCTTCATGTAGAAAATTAGAAAGTCTACACATGACACGTTAGAAGGGAGAAAGCCAGACCTAATGACATTTAGGACAACTAATGCCATTGAGCCAATATTACTACTACCAGTTGACTCTGTTTATTCATAGAATCATTTGTCATTTCATTCAGCAAATGATACATTTATTGAGTTTTTACTAAGTGCAAGTTTTTTTTGTGGCTGGTGTTGTGAAGAACTGAAACCAAGAATTTTACCTGTTCCCATAAACTTTCTCTTAAGGGAAGAACAAATGTATTATGAAACTATTTAGAGCTAAGACCTAATATAGTATTTTCCTAATCTTTGCTGTCTTTTGAAGCATAACATGTTCTCACCTCTTTAGAGATTCAGCTTGAATTACAACAGGGTCAGTATTCGAGTTAGCATTTTACTTGCTAAATTATAAGAATTCAGGATGATTACTTAGATGAGAGCCAGTTAAATTTTAGCCCCCTTTGAAAAATGATAGCAAATGGAGAAAGACGTGAAGAAAAATCATTTACAAAACCTAAAAGACACATGAAATGAACTGTACACACCTTAAACACACCACCCACCCATGTAATAAAGAGTAATTGTGCTGTTTGTAATTTAGAGTGCTTACTTCCTATTGGATATGGCTTATTTTCAGCTTGCTATAGAGTTATTATTTTAACATGTCATGGACTTCATAGTCATATAATGTGTATCATCATTTATTTTTCTAACGTTGGAAAATGTTGATTGAATAGTTTTGCTGTGTGCCTCTATGAAGTTAATTGTGCAGAATCTAAGTAACTATGAACATTCATATTTTAATAATAATTGAGAGGGATTGAGAAGATACTACCAATACAAGTTGTAAATAACTGACACGGTTTAAGACAGGAAGTTATAGTGACTGAGTTTTACAATATTTTAATAATTTGAGCATCTTATTTTAATAATTTGAGCATATTCTAATAATTTGAGCATTTGATTTTAAAACATTTGCTACTTTAATTGTGATATGATTGTGGATAAATGTTCTTTAAATTTATGAAAGAAATTGTGTTTAAATCGTTTCTGTCAATTCACCAGTATTACTTTTATTTCTACTGTGTAGTATTTTTTAAATGTTTCATTCTTCAACCTCTACATGATTTGAAATTCTCTTAAGTAAAAATGACCAAAAAAATAATTTAAAAATTCTTTGAAATATTATTTAATAAATGCTCACTTTTGTGTGTGTTTGTGTGTGTGTATGGGTTTTTTGTTTTTTTTTTTGTGGTTTTTTGGTCATTTGGACTGGGTAAGACTTTAAAAAAATATATACTATTTTAATGACTATTGAATTGTAAGCAAATTAAGACATCATAAAAAATTAGAAAGAAAAAAAAAGGATTTGAAAGAAAAAAAAGGATTTGAAATCCTGATCTCAACAAACTGATGTTTTCTTGCAACATCTGTTAGTGAATTTTTTTAAATTAAAAAATAAAAAGCACTTCTTTTTCTTTTTCTTTTTTTTTTAAAGATTTTATTTATTTATTTGACAGAGAGGGAGAGAGCACAAGCAGGGGGAGCCACAGAGGGAGAAGGAAAAGCAGGCTCTTCGCTGAGCAGGGAGCCCGATGTGGGGCTCGATCAGTTTTGTCATTATAGAGTATAGCAGAAGGCAGTTTGTGAACAAAGAAATCCTCTATTTATCCTGGAATTTTATTTCTCTTGCCGAAGTTAAAACTAGCCAAGTTTGTAAATTAAGAGAAAATTAATAATGTGTACTCATCATACAATATTATCAAGGAATTTTTTTAAAGGAATCTAAGGTGGATGAGAGAGAAAAAAATTTAAGTTTTGAAAAGTAGATACTTTTTTTAGAATAGATTAACCATGTTTTTACATTATCCCTGTTGGTAAATGCACCAGAAAAAACATGAACTAACCCATAATGAGCCAACACCTTTAGCAACTCTTGCTTCCTTTTTAGTTTGTCACTAATTTTTTAACTTTTCTTTTAGCCACCTAGTAGCTCCTATCAATTTTTTTTTTATCTTCCTCTGGACTTCACTATTCCTCTCTGATAGTAACGAGGTAACTATAGTCTTTTCACATAATAAATAGATCTTGTTTAAAAGCTAGTTTTACTTAGCTTTATTCTAGCTTTAGGAGGGCAGGGATCATGTCTTTTGCCAATGTGGTTCCCAGACCTCAGAAAAGGGCAAGGCACAACAAATACGTTTTAAATGAACAAATATTTGGTGAATGAATGACTAGATGAATGAATGAATAAATGACTATATTAACAGAGCAGATGACTATATTAATAGAGCTGAGTAAGCCTTTTTTTGGACTGGATTTACTTTTTATAAACTCTAGAGAAAGGATATTAATTTTTCATAACACTTTTATTCTTTGACCAGGCAGGTGCACCTATCACTTTTCACATCTACTGATGTCTCCCATGCAACCAGAGCAGTGTATATCATAGAGAAGATACTACTAAATAAATACTTGGAAGAATGAGTAAATGAATGATTCCTTCTCTAGTCACACTATTGTTAAAAAGAAAAAATGAAAAAGACCAGACCTTGTTTTGGGGGAAAAAAACTTTCCATGAAATCAGATAACATAAAAACTATGCTAGTTTGTAAGTACTCAGTCACAGAGAGAAATAAGCAAACACTGGAAGGTTCGGAATATAATTTTTAGTGTCATAATTATACTTTCTCATAGACAATATTCAGTATAGATTTTACAAAGGCAAGGGGTCTCCATTTTATGGGAGTTAAACAGTGCAGTTAATTTAGGTGATTTGTTTGTGATCAACAGTTGGAGATAACTGGTGTCAGAACAAGAATTAGAAATTGGTTTGTATGATTCCCAGGCTATTGATCTTTGCTGTGTGTAGGGTTGTTTCCTTTATGGCTTTAGGCCCTGTTCAGTTGAATTGAGGATGGACAGCTCATGTTGGTCTTCATACTGTATTGCAAGCTTTTGAAATACCCGCACCACAGTACCCACTGGATGTGACTCAGGGTTGCCTGGTTGTAGTATTTTCCTGTTGCCTTCTAAGTATTGCTTTGTGCCTGAGGAGCCTGGGGTTTTAAATGATAATCCCAGAAAGAATCTTCTCCTAGAAACTGAAAAAATCATCTAAATCCATGTTTGACAATCCTTTTCCACCACTCACGCTGCCGCCCTCACCCCTTTGAAGAATGTGATACTTCGCCCTAAACAACAGTGGCTCTCTCCTGTGATGATTCTTAAGTTGCTAATAGTGGATTATAGTGAACAGATGAAAAGATAGTGGATTGGGTGGGGTGGAGAATAGCTCAGTCTCTTACTGTTATTTACATTTGATTTAGCATAAAGTGAGATTTAATTGTTTATATTAGGGCCAATTAATGGGGAAACCCAAGAAACTGGTATCATATATTGAGAGCCTACTAAAGAATGAAGGAGCATGTTTTCTCACACAAAAAGATTGGAGGTAGAATTATATACGTTGTATATAAAATAAATAATGATGTTGTCTGAGAAGATTAGAAGTTAATACATTTGACCCAAATTTATTGAATTATGTGTCACAAGTATTAAATCACCTCCAGACTTTTGTAGTTCCTTAGTACTGGGAGTTAAATTTATCTGGATAGCAGCAGATACTTTGTTTTTAAACTGCTTTAGGTATTTATAGAAAAAAACGTTAGAAAGCAATTGTAATTTTCGGATATAAGTAGCAATCTGTTGTGGAGGAAGAGCTAAAAATTCTGGAATTAAATTTTTTTTTATTATATGTCACTAAAACTGAAAACTTACATTTTCAGCATTTTGGGTCTTTTAATTTTATACTTTAGTATGCACTTATTAACTGTAAGTACGGATCAACAGTGATATGGCAACAGTCACAAACATTCCAAAATAGTAAGTCATCACAATATATTTCATGGCTTAATTCTATATATCCTTCTAACAGTAAGGTACTCAGTGTGAGCCTGAGAACTATCAAGCAGGAAGATTTGGTTGTATGCAAAATGAATTGCCGAGTGATGTGTCTGAAGGCAGCGTATCACTTGGCAAATGTGTACTAAATGAGGACCTCCTTCTGATTCAGAAAAAATTCAGTGTGTTTCCTATAGCACTGAGACAATGCGTAGAAGAATTCTTTTTCCTTTTCCTCCAAATAGCAGCCATTGACATAGGTACCATATTGTACAAGTGAATGAATTGGCAAGTGGCTTATTAAGATTAAAATTACATATGTGTATATATATATATTTACATGATTATTGCATGGTTTCTATTTAATTTGACAGCCTCATTTGCATTTTTGATAGTATGAAAGTTTCAGTCACTATAAATATATTTACAGTGAAGTAGGAAAATTAGATTTTCTCATCTCCCTGGATTTGACTATCCATTTTACTTTATTTCTAAAACTTGAGAAAGCTCGCATATACTGCTTTGCAGGTAGCAGATTCTCCATAGTGTTAGTATCTCGATCCTTTTTCTCTATTTACTATTCACTCTAAACAAACAGGCTTAACTATTTTAAAGGGATAAGTCAGCGAAAATGTTCATTGTCTTTCAACTTCCTAGATATATTTCTAAAAATGTAACCTTTTTAGTTTTTCCAAAGTTTAATTTAATTTCAACTGGTAGACAAAACCAGTTGTGAAGCACTGGCCAACATTTTTTTTCAGTTACTTCCATGCCATCTTTCTCTTCTGACTTGTTAGCAAAAATACATTGAAATAGGGGTGCCTGGGTGGCTCAGTTGGTTGGGCGACTGACTGCCTTCGGCTCAGGTCATGATCCTGGAGTTCCTGGGATCCAGTCCCACATTGGGCTCCCTGCTCAGCAGGGAGTCTACTTCTCCCTCTGACCCTGCCCCCTCTCATGCTCTCTCTCTCATTCTCTCTCTCAAATAAGTAAATAAATAAATAAATAAAATCTTTAAAAATAAATAAATAAAATACATTGAAATATTGCGAGTTGGTGAGTGAGCCATATCTGATTCTCTAATTAGACTTTTACTGATACAAAGATAAATGTGAAGTATTAAAACTGGAAGAATTTTAACAACTTTACTACATTGCAGCTATTTTTTTATCACTTTTATTTGGGAATATGGAAGTTCACATCGTATCTACTTTAATGATTATAATTTACTCAATTTTCTTTCCTTCCTTCCAATATGAAGAGATCACTTTCCTCTGAGCACTATAGATTGGAGCTACCTGTTCTAGGAAGTAATCTCCGATTCTTCCTAGTTTCTTACATTTCCTCAAATGTGGGATTAGTAGTTTTAGCTACTGATTTTGAGCCAGTAGTTTGTTTCTTCTAAGAAATACCCAGGGAAGTGTAGTGGCCTTTGTAAGTAACCTTTGTTGTATGCCGAATAGACAGTACTGAGAACAGAACTCCCAGGGAGACAGTTCCTCACCATAAAGGGAGGGAGAAAGGTTTACATCATAACTTTCCGTGAAAGCTTAATTAATTTTTGAGGAGCATTGAAAATTTTGTTTGAAATATTTTTATTTAAAATCTTCTGTACAGATCGTGAAATTAAAAAAAAATTGTGTTTGTTTAAAGTTCAGAAAGATAAAAGTGATACCACTTTTGGAAGAAGGAACAGTTTATTGGGCATTTTTTGTTTGTGGAAGATTTTTTTATGCTAATGGTCATAAAATATGGATCTTATTTTCTATACTGTGTAGATTAGGGAAAAAAATGTCTAAGTATTTTGGTAATTTGCTGTCCAAGATCACATAATTTTTTAAGTTAGTACAGCTGAGATTCAGATCCAGACTTTGCTCCAGAGTCCCATGTTCTTACTGTTAAGGCATGCTGAACTTAGAGGAATAGGGAAGAAATATTAACATTTCATACACTTGCCTTCTTTCTGTTTCTGGAACATGCCATATTTTTTCTTGTGCCTGGAACTCATTCCTCAGGTTGTCACATCACTGATTTTTTCTTATCCTTTAGGTCTTGGCTCTAATTAATGTCAACCCCCCAGAGAGGCTTTTCATAACTATCTTATGGAAAGCACCTCCCAAGTTACATCATCCTGTTTATTTTCTTCTTTAACAGTTCTAATATCTGTAAGTTAATTTTATTTGTATGTCTCTCCCACTATAAGCTCTAGGAGGATAGGGATGTGTCATTTTCCCTTTTGTTTCCTCAAGTTTTATTTCGCATAACAGTACTTTGCTCACATTAGCATATTCAGTAGCTATTGGTTCAGTGAACAAATACAACTTTTTATATATCTGGTTCCCTTTAAATACGTAGAGATAAAGAATTACTATTTTCTCAAAAAGTTTTGAAGAAATAATTAAAACTGCACTTCAGTGTTAGTTTCCAGTTCTTACTGTGGTAGTAAGAAGATATTTTAAAAAAATAATGTTGTATGTAAATTTCCATGAAAATTATTGGAAATTCTTATTGAAACTATACCTTACTAAGACATTTTGTAATCTTGCATTAATTTTCCACACAAGATCCACTTCTGCGAGCATATTTTAATTATTAAGTTATTAACTTGATTGTATATCTTACACAAAAGAAAGTAATCTTTCACGGATATTTGGGATTTATGTGATTTCAGTTTTTGCATGAAATAGATACTCTCGAGACCTTGTGTTTAGCATCAGAATCTTACACAAGTCTTAAACATTAAACAAGGGTGAGCTCAAAATACAGAATTATAAGTGGCAAGTAAATGCTTTCATTGCTAGAATGCAAGTTGCTACCTTTGGTTACAAATAAATTATACTGTTATTTAAGAAGTGCATTATGTTTCTAGACAAAAGAATTTGAGATCTATGTTACATAGAATAGTGATTTCTTTCTAAACCATGGAGAGTAGGAAAAAAAAACTCCCACTAATTTAAGTAGTTTTTCTTAAGTAAATTTAAGTAGGAGTGATTCCTTCCTGGTCTAATTAGTTAGACAGGATAGGTGAGAGATAGAGTAACCTTGTAAAATATTTCTAGTGATCTAATAGTAGCCAATTGATTCTGCTTTAAAAATTACAATATTTTCTTTTTTTTAAAGATTTTATTTATTTATTTGAGAGAGAGAGAATGAGAGAGAGAGAAAGCACATGAGAGGGGGGAGGGTCAGAGGGAGAAGCAGACTCCCCGGCGAGCAGGGAGCCCCGATGCGGGACTCGATCCAGGGACTCCAGGACCATGACCCGAGCCGAAGGCAGTTTCTTAACCAACTGAGTCACCCAGGCACCCTACAATATTTTCATATCTCAAAATTCTTGCGCATCTTACTTGATTTTGGCAATAAGCTACTATTATGATTAGTGTTTGGTGATTACTGCATCTCAATGTTTTGAAATGTCTACTTTCCAAAAATAACAAAACATAGCTTGGATATCAGTGTTTCGTGAAACTAGCGGGCAAGGTGGCATTGTTGCTAAGCCCCATGGGAAGAGGGGACTGCTGTTTTGAGTGCCTATAAAAACAAACCAAACTCCTTCCCTGGAGCGTTCTGACTTCCTTTGCTATGTGCACATGGGCCTATGCCATGTAGCTCTTTTTAGATATGTACCAGAAAGTCAGAGAGTAGGAGGTAGCTCTACTGATATACAAGAGAGAAAACAAAATTGAGGCTGGTGAGTGAGTTTTGTATTTAATTCTGTACTTGAAAGTAACTGGTTAAATAACTGTGAAAAACAATATCTGATTATCTGCAGATTAATACTTATCCACAAACATTTAAAAAGTGATTGTATACTGCTTTTCCTTGGAATTGCTAAAAATGAAGTACCTAAATAGAATACAATTATAAAAGAAAACTAAATATTTAATTGCAGAGTCAAGGATAAGTAATGTTTTTAAAAATTTTAATTTGTATGATATTTGCACTTCATGTGAGTATCAGGAATTAATTTACACATCTCTGAAGAACTTAAATTCTATTCATTGTTCTCTCTATGTCCTCTGACAACTCTACCTTCTAGATTTATGATAAGATACAGGCTTCAGTGGTTCTTAAAATTTTGGAGCTTCAGGAACCCCTGGAGAATCTGATAAAAGCTGGGCAGCACCTCCTGGGTAAATACAAAGATGGACACAGACACAAAATATTAAACCCTTAGAATGTACTTCATAATAAAGCTCCACTTTGGATAGATAGTGTGTGTGTTTTAAATATTTTACTGTCTTTTTCTTTTTCTCTTTAAGGGTTTCATTGATTATATCCATCTTTGCCCCTTGCTGTATCCCAGACACTGGTGATATTGTTGAAGAAAAACCAGACAAGTTTTAACTTACACCTAGTTAAAATCTAGGGGAAACTGCATTAACTAATAAATTACAAATAGGGTTGATTCTACAATGATGTTTTCTTGGTGTAGTGGCCACTTCCATCTGAGTCCCCCACCCCCATCCCCTTTCCCTGTTCTTTCTCCATTTATTCTCGACCGGTTAGCAAAAATGAGCTCTATGAAATGTAATCTGGGTCACTTTCTTTCTGTATTCAAAATTCTTTGGTGTCCTCAATTGCTGTAAACCCCTAAGTGATATAACTTATGGTTTTCTCTCTGGCTTTCCATGAAGCCACTCTTGGATAGACTCCCTTGTTTTCAGGCTTACTAGTCTTATTTTAGTTTGTATAAACATCTGAAGGCCTTTACACCTATAGTTTCTTTGCCCAGAATCATTTTCCCCTCCCCTACTCACAATTACTTCTTTTATATTTTTTAGATTAAAATTTAAATATTCTTATCTCAGAGAAGCTACCTGCCCAAATAAAACATCCTCTTCTCTCACAACCTCCAGACATACAACACTTTAACTCCTCACCTATTTCTGTATTAGTACCTTCTGCAGCATGAATGTGTGTGTTTATTTTACATCTTTTGAGAGAGAGGTAAGTACCTGTTATTCACACTAATTTTGGCTCCGTGTGGCTGGGAATCCTATCTTTGTTATAGCCAGCTCCTTGTATATTGTATGCTGTCATCCTTTAATAAATAAAAAGAAGAGTTGGAATGTAGGTGGGAATGTTTGACCAAAGTAGGGGAGTCATGTTATTCTTCTCGGGAGAATTGCAAAAGGTACTTGGTACATTTGACTAATTGAAGTAAAATATAGAGATCTTGTGTTCAGACCAAGTGGGACCCTATGGCCTATGTTCAGAATTTTCATCTTCATGCTAAGAGCTGGTAGTAACCAGGAGCTTGGCCTGATCAGGTTGTGTTTGGAAAGGTCATGGTTGCTGTGAGGAGTAAGGCTTATGAAGTAGGGAGGTTGGAATTAAAAAGAATGTGAGGAGATTTGAGAAGATGTTAGGAGAGTTCCGGGCATCAGAGATCAATAAGTGGATTATCTTGCTAAAAGTAGAGACAAAGAAAAGGAAAGGTATGAGAAAAATAAATAAAACATTAAAACCAGCCAGAGTTTGAGGTGGGAAAGCTGGTGTCAGGTTGACTCTTGGGTTTCTCGCTTGTGCAACCTGGATGAATGTGGGTGTTTTCGGCTGAGATAGAAGACCACGTTGTTGTCCAGGTACAGGTATAAATCTGTTTCTTGTGTTTTACTCTAGGTCTCTTTTTTCTTTCATTTTCATCTTCAAAGTGTGTTTTCCACTATTTTCAAAGACTGTAGGGGTAGAAAAATTGGCCACCGCTGTTATTAGCATTAGATCACTCTGTTTAATGACTTCCAACGATGGTAAATGCACTTGAGCATACATATAAAAATACTGTAATAGAAAATTACTAACATATAGGTATACTTTGAATACTTCGACTATTCTCTTAACAGTTTATAAAGAAGTATGATTTCTCACTGTTGTGTAGAGAGGATGAATGTCAAATTGATCATCAAAACCATTGGAAACAATTGGTTTATTAAGTGTTTATGAAATGTAAAATATAATTGTGATTTCTTAAAATTGGATAAGATACGTTAAATGTTCAGATCATACTTTCTGTTTACGTAGGTTGACATATTAGCTTTTTTTTTTAAGGGAGATTTAAATGGACTCTTCATGAGGTCAGGTTTAATTTTGAATTCTTTTGTATTTACTTATTAAGTGTGCATATCTTTGTATGACAACTTGTTAGTCATTTGAGCTACATTGGTAAATATTACAGCTACATATCTTGAACACTGTAGTGTTACACCATGTCGAAATTGAACAAGTAGGAAATGCACATTTTCCTGTATGAAGCAACAACAAAAAATTAGTAACACTCATTATGAAAGTTGTATGAAATTAAAGACTTGGTTTGTGCCAGACAATTATTCAGAGTTAATTTCATACATATTGTGTATCTGCACATAAAACTTTTTATACATATTCATGAGAGTTTTTTTAAAAGGAGAATAAAATGTGGTTAATTTATTAAAAATACATTTTTGATAACCTAACATTTGTTGAAGCTTATGACTTGTACAAAAACTTTTTTTAACTTCTAATTACCTAAATTGGAATAATTAGATTCCTTAGATCTTATTTAGTACATCTACTCAGTCTAAAAACAAGGAATTACCAGTGTTCTTTTCCCATTTGTAGTTGAAATGCTCTAATAAGACGTAAATATTCTGTTTATCCTTTCTTGCAACATCTTGATATATATTAACACAAAGTAAGGCTTTGTAAGCTAACATTTCTAATCGCAAGAATCAGTTTTCAAGTAAGACAGAGGTAGATATGGGGACTTTTCTCTGTCAATTTCAAATAATAGCTTCATATTTTGGAAAATACCCATAATGATAATTTAATTAGGCTATGAAATTATTTTCAAGATAGAGGAATATAAACTACATTTTAAGTTATCAGAATAGCTAGTCCTAATGAAAACATATTTATTTGCAGATAGTATAATGAATCGATCAAGGTTCTGGTTTTTATCGGTGTTATACTGTCAAAAATAGTTTCTATTTGTACTTGATTCGTTGACATGTTAGCATAGTTAAAACAACCAAAACCATACTTTCTTTTTTTTTTAGGTTTTCCATTTTTCTGCTCATGAATACTTTTATACACTTATATTGGTTGGTACTTACATAAAACTACTTTTAAAAACAGTTTGTTCTTGGATGCCTGGTTGGCTCGGTCGTTAAGCGTCTGCCTTTGGATCAGGTCATGATCCCAGGGTCCTGGGATCGAGTCCCATGTCAGGCTCCCTGCTCGGCGGGAAGTCTGCTTCTCCCTCTCCCACTCCCCCTGCTTGTGTTCCTGCTCTCGCTATCTCTCTCTCTCTGTCAAATAATTAAATAAAATCTTTAAAAGAAAAAAGTTTGTTTCAGTTTACCTAGTTAAAGTTATTACCTAGTTAAATCATTAGTAAATGATACTCTTTTGCCTCTTTTGGAGACAATATTTTTATTGTCTGGTTCTGAACTATATAACGTAATTGTAAATGAGTATGTTACTGGTGGAAAATGAAAAATAAAACTACTTTTCAAGTCAGTGTTTTAATGTGTCTTCATTTCTCATTGATTTTAAGTATTAATTTGTCACTAGACATTGATAGCCAGAGAGATTAAAATTGTTTAAAATTAAATTTATCATCTTTTTTAAAAGATGAGGCTGTAGATTGGTTTGTTCCCTACCTATTTTGTATTCTCAAGGAAATGCATGAGGCCAAAGTAGTAATGAAAAACTAAAAAGTCAGGCCATAACCTTCTGAGTTGTAAGTTTTCATGGATATGGAGACAGAGTTCCTTAGAAATCTTGACTTTAGTCTGAAAAACTGCAAGTAGTAGAATCACTTCCCCTACCTCAAAGGATTCTTATCAATTTTTACAGTTTGTGGTTTAAATCTTCCATATTTTTATTTTGAAGGCGCTTCTGATGCTGATGATTTGAATGTTCCCTGTAACCTTTTTGTATTGACATATTCTTCTCAGAAAGACTTATTTATTCACCCTGTTAGTATTGGTGCTGATTGACTTTTGTGTTTTAATCTGGTTCTCCTAATACTCATGTCAGACTAAGTAGAAGGAGGCATATGTCCTTAGAAATTATATTAAATATTTTGTACTTTTGTTTCTGAAAAATCATTGCCAATAGATGACACTAAGATATTTTTGTAAATATGTAGATATATTCTGGATATCTTAGGGCTAGTACATAGTCTATATAATCATGATTTTCCTATTGTGTTGATGTCAAAATTGTTTTTTATTTAAAAAAATTTTTTTACACTCCTACCTTTTTTTTTTTTAAGATTTTGAGAGAGAGAGAGAGCAAGAACGAGAGCACATGAGTGGGGAGAGGGGCAGAGGTAGAGGAACAAGCAGACTCCCCGCTGAGCAGGGAACCTGCAGCAGGGCTCAGTCCCAGGACCCCGAGATCATGACCTGAGCCGAAGTCAGATGCTTAACTGGCTGAGCCACCCAGGCGCCCCTAAAAATGTTTTTTTAATGTTCATCAGTTAAAAGGAATGCTGGCAAGTCTATAGTGTGCAAAAATAAATACAGTAAAATAAGACGATCAGAAACACATGTCATTTATTACTAGGTCATTTTGTAAGCTTAAATGCTTAACTCTTTGGAGAACGTGAGAGATTAAAATGAGCAAATTTATGGTATGAAACCAGAATGTGGAATGTAGATTAAAATAAACTAAGTACTGTGTTTATTCTGTATTACTGCATCTTGTAGAGAAAATGATGAAGTTAAAGCTCAAGTTTATTTTTAATTCAGGGTCTTGACTGAAATGTAAAGGCACTTTAAGCCACCTACCTATTTCAGAGATGGTATGGATAGACCACCTGCTGTTAACACGCTGTAAGGAAAATGGAGGGATATAAATGAGTTTTGGTGATTTGCCTGCCTCTGAATATAAATGAAGCTGAAAATCTTCTGTCCTATGCTCTCAATAGTGAACTACTAGACTGTTCAAATCTTTGTGCAAAAATGAAGGCCGTTATAAGGGATTACCATTAGCTTCTTTTATTTTTTTTTATTATGTGAATACTTGTTAACACTGGATAATCAAATATAATTCGGTTGTAATACTCTTTAATATGTCTTTAAATATGGTACTTGGTGAAGGTGCTTTGACATATCCTGACTGAAATGTAGGAAAAAACATTTTATTTGAATAGCATTAATGATAGATCAGAGTTATGGCTAAGAATGAGAGAAAATGGAGTAGCCTTTACAAGGTATACAAAGTCAGCCTAGCTAAGGTAGTGAAAATATTTTTAGAGTTCAGATGCCTTCCACATGAGACAAGACTGGTAAAATTTGCTGAGTATATTAGATGGCAGGAGGCTGGAAATTTTTTGAAAACTTGGATAGTATATTCTATGAATAGTATTGTAATATTTGAGTAGAGAATGAGGGAACTTGAAATAATCACATGATTCTTAATTTCTCTCCAATATGGAAATACCTAATTCTTACCAGTGAACACATCCAAAGTGCTGGTGTTGCTGAAAAGAATTTCAATTTTGTTTTAGTTATCTATTGATAAAGTTTACTATAGGTTCACATTCCTTCTGTGGTTATATATTAAGATCAGAAAAATGTACAAAGCTGTTTAATTTTAGATGTAGGTAAAAAGATGGTATAGTGAGAAATTATATTTGTGAATAATTCTTTATCTCCAGGTTTCTGTGTAACATTTGGGTGGTTTTATCCTAAGAATCCATAAAGAGTTTCCTAGATCTTTTCCCACTCATAAACTTTCAAAACCACAAAACCATGCTTCATTTTGGATGAGCAGCTGCTCCAACATGCCCTCTTCATGCTCATCCATGGCATCAAAAACCTGCCATTCCACTCTTTCTGCATACCTCTCTTTGGAAACAACTTAATTGTATGAGATTGTCATAATGTTGCTTTAAGTCCTTCTGAAGATCATAGGTCAAAGTGAAAATTAAAGGTGAGCCTTGCTTTATAGTGTCAATTATACCTTTTGGAGCATTGGTGGAATATTGATCAAACATTTTAATAATCAGTTTCAGTCTGGGTTAATTTATATATTGTATAAAGTTCATTAAACATAACAATGAACATGGAATGAAATTGTGAAATTTTTGATCCTGGAGGTCCCTGCCTTATTACCCTTAATGAAATTAGTCATAAATGAAATGTTTATTGAAATTTAAAATAAAAGAACCTATAGCATTATATCCTCAAGTTTTCCAAAAATGTTTCTCCAGTTGCTGTTTTCCAGATCTGAACTCCCATTGTAAAATAGCAGAGGAACAACATCTTAGTATTTATTAATATGTGCTTCTAAATATTATTTTGTGATTAAGTCTTTTATACAACTGTCATGTAAATTTAAAGGAAATAGGACTTATGGAAAAGTCATAATTTCTGATGTAGCTTAATTTTTTTGAAATTAGTATTAAAGGAGAACTGTTTGACTTGCTCAATGAGCAAAAAACTTTTTCTGTAGTCGTGATTTGCTCATGCTACCAAAAGAAAAATACCTGGCTTGTTTATGTTCTGAACTCTTAATTCTATAGGTTGCACATCCTTTCTTCCCAAAAATCCCTGCAGTAAGTAACCTTGTCAAACAAAAGTGGGGAATAATGGGCGGCAGCCCAGGGACAGTGGCTCATTTACAAGCAGCTGTTTGCTACTGTCAGAACAAAGGCAAATCAGAGTTGCATTAAAGGGATGTGACAGGCAGAGTGAACAACTGTCCCAACTGCCAACCCACTTCCCTGAAAATACTTATCTTTTACTGTTTGGTTGAAAAATTCACTGGCTTAGGTAGTTATTCATAAGGGAATGGGGTGAAAATGGATAAGAAAATAAAGATCCATTTCTGTCATTTAAAAAAATACAGAATTATGGAGTAAAATTTATTAAAGCACCTGTATAATGCCTTTGAGTGACAGAAACATTATGAATACATTCCATTCCATAGACTTTTAATTGCATTTTTCTTGTTACATAGGATTTGAACTATGATACAATTGAATCTTTAATATATTACCAAGTTGTGATTAGATTCTTGATGTACTTGTATAAATTTGGAACAACAGTTAGATCTTATTCCTTAAAAGAGTAATTGAGCACAGCTCCCTTCTTACCATGTTCACATGGGAAAAGATTTGCCTTTTATTTGTGTCCTGATATATACTCTCCCTTTTTGTTATTGTTTCTTTTGCGGGGGGGACTTTAGGTTTATTGTGACTTGTGTGCTGATGTGAAATGGAGAGCTTTGCCTGTATCCAACATTTGCATTTTTTAAATATTGCTTTTAAAATGTTCCAGAGAGGTACATTTTCTTCCACCCTGCCTCTTTAATGCACAGCTAGTAATATGTCCTTCAGTTGAACTTTTCCCCCATAAATCAATTACGCATTTGTGATAGTAGTTCAACTTTTTAAAGTGCATAAAGGAGATTACTGTATATCAAGGGCTTGTGAAAAAAGTCTTTATTCATTTGAATAAGAATCTGGACCTTGAAAATTTTCACATTTGTGTCCTTCACTGGATGGTGTAGGTAGTTTAAAAAGTTGACGTTTTCTAAAAATTAGCACATTTGAGCTAAATTTTTAAATATTTAAAGCTAAACTATCAAAATGCTTTTCACATATGACTTTGCAGGATATAAATGCATTCAAAAATATAAAAAGTTTTTAATTCCTGGCCAAAGAGGAATTGAGGTTGGTTGTCTCCTATGCTTTGAATATGATCTTGAATTATTTTTTTAAAGCAAATACAGGTCTATTTTCTCATTTACTCATATCATTACTTTGTATTCTACCTTGAAATAATATTTAAGAACCCCAACATTTGTTAAGGCTTTATACCTTTGTTATATTGTTTTCCATTATTTTCCTGTAAAGATCTTAATGATACTAAAATGGACAACATGTGATCTTTTTCACTTATTCAGATATACTACAAAATGACTTTTTTTCATTGATTCTGTTAGACCATTTTGGACCATGAGAGAAATCCTCGATTTACACTTAACAGAGCTTTTCATGTTAGAACAAGTAGAGTTACCTATCAATAAATGCTTGTTTAACTTGAATGATAAAGATAAAGACTGCAGAATTTAAAAAGAACTTTGGAGATAATTTAAATCCTACCCTTTCATTTTTTACTTGAAGAATATTTCATGACTTGATGTTTGTTCAGGATAGCAGTAAGTTAGTAGCAGATTCAAGGTGACTCAAACCCTCAGATTGAGAGAAAAAATATTTAAAAATTCTTGACTTTCATTGTTATTCCTTGCCTTTGGTTTTTACACAGCTAAATCTCCTGATGGAGCTCAGCTTCTAAAAAACTCTCAGCCGTGGTTTCTAAACTGTGGACTGGTGCAGGTTATATATCATCAAGCTCAGTCTCTTACGTAGTGGGATTGAAAGTCGAATTGATTTCCTTTTCTGAAACAAGATTCCCTGGGTGCTCATCTTAACCACTCCTACTCAACCCCTCATTCTACAATATTGAGTCTTAATTCCTATTCCTGTCTCCCTAATCACCCTTGTTTATAGTTCTTGTTTGCTTGTTCTGAGTGCCAGTGAAGTAACAACATTTTGTTGTGATAGATATTCTCATTTTAAGATGACATAAATTCTCAGGATTGATTTTCAAACTAAGAAGTGTTTGCCTTTTTCGCTGTGCATCGGAATTTATTGCTGTGATTGACATGACCAAGGTGGCATGACGGTGCTTACAAGCACGGTCTGGGGCTGGAATGGTTGACATGACCAAGGTGGCATGACGGTGCTTACAAGCACGGTCTGGGGCTGGAGTGGTTGAGTATGAATTTCAGCCTGTTCAGACTTAAAAACAGGAGTACTCTCTTGTACATGACCTTGGGCTGCTTCCTTAACCTCTCTATGTCTGGTTTTACTTATCTTTACATGAAGATTGATTACAATAGCACCGTTAGGAGGATTAAAGAAATTAATATTTATAAAGCACTGAGACATTTTGTTTAAAAAAAAACTTGGTATTTTGGGGAGAGAGGTTTGAGATAGATCTTAAAAGAAATTTTGCCACCAGCTTAAGCAGAAAGCTATAGGGATATCTTGCCCTTAGAAGTTACTGAGTGTGGCTTACCTGCTTAATAGCCATCAGAACCACTGGAAATGTTTAACACGTGTTAATCACGAGTCAGGCTGACAAAGGCAGTTTAATTGTGTTTGAAAGAAAGAAAAATCTCTGTAAATCATGTTTACAGATTTAAAAAAACAAACTAGATGGGAGTATTTATAAAAATCTATAATTTTCCATTTGTTTTACTATATTAGAATATTATGTAGTTTTAATGAATAAGCATTTACAGTTCCTGGTCCTAAAATTGTACTACAATATGGGGGGGAGGTTTGTTCTCCTCTGGTAAGCTTCCCTAGAGATTCAGGGGATCCATAGTTTTCCAAGTGAGTAAATCTCTTACGTTCAAAGTCCATCCCTTAGGCACAGGAAGACTATATAGTGGCCTGCCTTGCTCCTCTTCCCTAACATAACCTGATATGACGCAGTTTCTCATTAGGTACACATCTTACATACTTGTACAGGTCCCATACTACACATACATAGAAATTACTATAATAGAGATCAGAAATCTAGTTATTAATTGATTTGACACTCTTAAACAATTATTTATAAATAAATACTACTTTATCCCACTCAGTACCGATGACACATTTTTGGAAAAATGTTTCAAAATATATGAAAATATAGTGGCATATAAATTTTAAGTTATTATGCGTATGTTTTTAAAATTATATGTTTGGGTGATATTTATGTTGGGGCCATAGCCTAACTAGGTATGAATAGATGGTGAAGCTATCACATGAAAAGAAATGATAAGAAGTTTGATTTTTAGTTGTTTTGTTAATGTATTCTTGACTTAAAGTAAAAAATAGACTTCAGAAGATTTATTTATTCTTTTCATTAAAGCAGGCATTTAAAAATTATTCTTTTGTTTGGAAGCTAAATAATGAAAAATGCTTTTTACATGGCACTGAATCAGTCTGTTAGTCATACTTCTTTCCTTCTCATAGCAGAGGAGGACCTTTATTCATTGCTTTGCTGAATAGTCCTAACACACTAGCAGATGGTATCTTTCCAAGGAGTTTGTCTTCAAAAAAGAAATTGAAATATTGTAATACCAGAGAGAGATGTTGTAATGTGTCCCTTTTAAATTAACTGGTTATTTCCAACTCTTAAAATTACGAACTAGCTCAATTTTACATAAAAGGCTAAAAACTAGAGTAAATGGAATTATGGGAAACTTGGAACTATAGGTTTATAGTTCTATTGTTGAATGCACTAGGATGTATTTTCTTAAAAAAATAGCATGTTATATACTATAATTGATTCACAGGAAAAGTTAGCAGTTTTAAATTACAAATAAATACACATTCTGAAAGAAGATACTTCCCCTAAAACCATTTAATTAAAACAAATTTGATAACCTCACAATGAAATTAAATATGAAAGTAATTTCTCTGTTTCTTCCTTTTACTCATACCTGGACCCCTTCAAGGAATGATCTGTACGTCTGATTGACTTTGAGACCATTGAATTATTTCCAATGCAGGACCAGACTGTGGGAGTCTGTAGCACTGTAGGATTAGAAATGCATCATATGGAGAAGTAGATTCAGAGTCCGTGTGATTAGGAAATATCTGGAGAAACGGAACTGTTCTTATAACATAGAGTTATTATTGAAGAGACTTGGGAAAAATCTCAAAATACTTACAACTAAATGTTTGAAAAACTAGAATCATCACAGTTGAAAGTATATCATTTGTTTTGACCTTTTCCTGCCACTAATGTGCCCCTAAACATATCCTTGGGCAGAGACTTACTATTTCTGGACTATCGTTTCCTTATCTGGAACATTACCTAATTGGATTATACAGTTCTTAAGGTGTTTTTAAAAGCTTAAAAAGTATTTGATTGGTGGGGCGCCTGGGTGGCTCAGACGGTTAAGCGTCTGCCTTCGGCTCAGGTCATAATCCTAGGGTCCTGGAATCGAGCCCCGCATCGGGCTCCCTGCTCCGGGGGAGGCCTGCTTCTCCCTCTTCCACTCTCCCTGCTTGTGTTCCCCCTCGCTGTCTCTCTCTCTCTCTCTGTCAAATAAATAAAATCTTAAAAAAACAAATTAAAAAGTATTTGATTGGTTATTATTTACTCAACCATAATAAAAGATTTAAAATGAATTTGCCCAAGTGAGACAGGTATATCTGTAATGAAATGTAAGGAAATTCTTATAGTGACTATTCTTCATGCTTGCGGTAAAAAATCAAATGTTATAGAAGCGAAAATACAAAACAACTGAATTTGATTCCCAGTTCTTTTTTTTTTAAGATTTATTTATTTATTAGAGAGAGAGACAGAGCACAAGCAAGGGGAGAGGCAGAGGCAGAGGGAGAAGGAAACTCCCCGCTGAGCTGGGAGTGGGACGCGGGGCTCCGTGGGGCTCGATCCCAGGACCTGGAGATCATGCCATGAGCCGAAAGCAGACGTTAAACCATCTGAGGCCCCCCAGGCACCCCTGATTTCCAGTTCTAATTTCTAGTACTGTGAGCAAAAACAGCCCTTTAAATGTGCCGAGATTTGTTTCCTCATCTGAACACTGAAGATAATACTTCAAGTTACCTCACCGTGTCTAAAGAAATTCCTTGATGTTTTTATTTTTTTCCTTTTCCATGAGTGACTGTTTGAATATATTGTTGGTGCCCTTGTTAGAACGCTTTCTATTATATTACTTAAACCTCAGATACTGCCAGGAGAGTTACTTCTCAAGTACTTGGACATTCTCTGTCTCTCTGAGTAAAAGACATGAAACGGCCTCTGATTTTTACAGATAGAAGATTAAGTCAGCCTTAAGTTCTTTCGGCAATGAGAGTTTTTGTAGAAAACAATTTTAAGATCTCTTAGTCTTACCCCTTCAAATCCTGAATTTAACCAATAGCATCTTTCAGTCTTTAACATTGTGGTGGGATGACTCCTTTAGGCCCCCAGCTTCATTTCTCCATATATTTTGAAATAACCTGTGTACTCAAATTCCTATATTATGGGATTAAATAGGTTTATATGTTAAGTGTGAAACTATATATTATTATGAAACAGTATGGGGATTGATGGATATGGCACTCAAAATAAAGAATAATAGGACTTTTTTTTTTTTTTGGTAAGGTGTTAATTCCTCTGCATTTTAAATATTAACCCCATGCTAATGATTACATTGTTCCTGTTAAATCACTTTTGTTATTTTCAATGTTGTTACAAATAGCACATAAGCTAGACAGACATAAGAAAAGGAAGGGAGGGAGGGAAGGAGAGAGGGAGGGAGAAAAGAAGGAAGAAGGAAGGAAGGAACAAACCTACTTTTAAGACTGTTCTTAACTCCTGGTTGTGTCATCCTTTCTGTATTGTCTCTCTGCTCATCCTTCAAAGTTAAAATGAGATTTCCCCTCTTCGTAACATCTTATTTCACTATAGTAGTTCTCATTAATCTTTCTTTACTCCCAATTTTTATACCATGTGCTGCATAATTGAATGAATATATATGTGTAGTCTTTGTATAGATCTCTTCCTTTGCTCCCCAAAATTATCCAAGGTGAAGACAATGTCTTGTCTTAATCTTGCCCTAAATCCGCCTCAGACTGTGGTGGTCAGTGGATACTTGATTGATTCACATTTTCTTTTTTTTTTTTAAGATTATTTATTTATTTACTTGAGAGAGAGAGCGAGCGAGAGAGAGCGCATGAGCAGGGGGAGGAGGCAGAGGGAGGAGAGAGAAGCAGACTCCCCAGCTGAGCAGGGAGCCCAACATGGGGCTTGATCCCAGGACCGTGAGATCATGACCTGAGCCGAAGGCAGATGCCCAACCAACTGAGCCACCCAGGCGCCCTTGATTCATGTTTTCTTTTGGAGCGGGTGAAAATTGTTTAGAGACCTACCCATTTGTTCCTGAGTCTGCCATTTCAACTGACCTCCCTGCTTCTCTGATATGGCAACATAGATAGATGTACTGTAGAAGCCTTTAGGTTATACAGAATTTGTGCAATTTGTCTTCTGATTTTAGGTATTAGGAAAAATGATAGAAAAATGATTCTAACTAGAAATGAGAAAGGTGAACAAACAACCAAAAATTAGGTTGGTGCCAAAGGTGGAGATGGTTTTTCCCCCATAATCCTTGCGGTTTGCAGAGTTTACTGGTTTCTATAATATAGCTAAGAGACTGCTTTTTAGCAAATCTATTGAAGGATTTTGATTATGCCAAATATACTACCAATAATTAAAATGTCCTACATATTTTCTTGGCCCTTTCAGTATTTATCAGAGTGAAAGTTAGTTTTATCTAAAAAAATTATAGTAAAAACTTTTTTTTTACAATAAAAATTCATGCTTCCTGCAAAAGCACATTCAAATAACTAGAATTGTTTATGTGGGTAATGACATAGTAAACAAATGTGAAAGCAGTTTGAAAAATTACAACATTGTAAACATATAAACTAGCTTTATGGTTAGAAGATAACCCTGAAGGAGAGATTAAATGCCTTTCGTAACCATAGCATCTTTTAAACTTAAAAATACAGAGTCTGTTCTCATAGTTTTTAAGGGAGATGCTCTATTTACCCCTTTCAGCTAGGTCTGGTAGATAATTAAGACCCAACACATCCATTTTATGAAATGAATCAACTTCTTTCCAGTGCATTTAGAATAGCAGAATTGGGAAAAAAGATTCTCAATCACTTTATGTAGGGCTTTATTCTCTTGTGGAATCCTACTTGAGAAAAGCTAAAAAATTTTTTAAAAAATCTCTTGTAACCTTCTTTTGCATAAAACATTTCCCCACAAATATGTTTCTGTGAGCTTTTCCCTTCTAGATTATTCTTACTTGACCCAACTGGTTAGTGGTTAAGATGTATTGATACATACAAATCTGGTTGGCCTTATTTGTTTTTCAAAGTTTTAAATTTGTAGCCATGTTTTATTGACAGCATTTTTTCTACTTAGTTATGTCTTTTGTTGACAACTCAAACTGTCTCTATTTACTCTTATTTAGAATACAGCTGGTAACAGCATTTTGTTTGTGAAACCAAAGCACATAATTAACTTACCCAGTTAAGTTATGGTGTGTTTCAGTGGGACAGAAAGGATTTCATGGGGTGTGTTGCTTTAGTCTGAGAAGTTATGCAGTTTATTTTCAGGATGGTGTATTTTATATGAGAGAACTTAAGCAGAGAATAAGAATCATGTGTAACATCTTAACACTTCTTGAGTACTAACTAAAGTACTACAAAAAGTACTTTGATTTTTTTTTTAAGTTTATCAGTTGCACCAAGAAAATCAGATACCAATATTCAGTGTAACTTTGAATTAACATGGTGTAGCCAATAGGAATGTTTAGGATCGTGTTCTTTTCACATCTAGTTGCATGATTACTTAAGCTTTGACTATATTGCTTTGATGCAGATGAAATGTAAATACCTTCCTGCCCCTCCTTTGTAGTTACTAATTCTAAAAGAAAATACGTAAATCCGTTAATTTGAAATAAGATAAAAATGGGGAGAAAATATTTAAGCAATAAATTTCATATTGTGTGATTTCTTAACATCCTGGCTACTTGCCCTGGGTTTCTCCTGATACTGTACCAAATTTTGATTCCAGATTCTTTTCTTCCAGGTATCAGCTAGTTCAACTTTATTATTTTTCTATTTCTAAAGCTCTGCCTGAGTTCCCATAATTACTACACTTTATTCATTAGTTTTATTTAACTAGTTACTTTCCATGCTTAGGCAAGACAAGGTTTTCTTTCTTTCTTAATTTCTTTCTTTCTTTCTTTCTTTCTTTTTTTTTCTTTCTTAAGATTTTATTTTTAAATAATCTCTATACCCAATATGGGGCTCGAACTTACAACCCCGAGATCAGAGTCACATGCTACACCAACTGAGCCAGCCAGGCGCCTCTACCTGTCTGGTATTTTAATTTTGAATTGAAAATGGGGAAATTCCTAATGATGTTAAAAGCTAAAATTTACTGAATGCTCTCTGACTAAACATGCATTGAACAGAACTAAACACTATGAATGCATTGTTTCATGTAACACTCAGAAACTCTTAAGACTTCTTATGATGTAGTCAGTGTTATTATCTTTATTGCTAGGTTAAGTGACCAGCTCTAGAGAAACACTGAGTTTAAGTAAATAAGACAGAAAAGATTGAGGACACTGAATCATGGCATTTGTCCTCCTGATGAAGAAGATCATTTTGATTTTGAGTGTAGACTGATAGAATTTAAAAATAGAATGGTAATATTGCTTTTGTACTATTTAGTCGTGGAAGTGAGTAGAGAGAACCTCAAAATTTGAAAACGAATAGAACTGTATTAGAAAACAAATACTTTTAAGGAAATAAAAATAATAGAAACCAGTGGAAGCAATGTATGGAATTAGGGACATAAAACTGCCAATTTATTTCAGCATTTTATTTTAAAATAGTTATTTGAACAATGACCAATATAAAAAAAAATAGGAGAAATGAGTTAAGTAAACCATTTTGAGCTGGTTAATACCTATTTGGCACTGTGTTTACTGTTTTACTAAAAATATTCGGTTTACCAATATTAAATGTACTGTTTTGGTATATTTGTGTTTCAGACCTATTATCTGATCTTTATTTTCAGAGGAATCAGAGAATGATATTTAACTTTCAGACATTAATGATTACTGGTTCACAAACAGGTCTTCTGATAATAAATTAGTAAATTAGTGAAAACTTCCTGTAAACACAGCTGCTAAGACCTACTAAGTCGCCTTGGTTCCATTTTTTATCTAAAGCTTGATAGGAATATACTGCTGCTCACTAGTTAATTACTGTCTCTAGATAGAAAAGGAAAGGCCCTGAATTCAGCGTTTGTATGGTCGCATGGCCCTGTTCAGTCAAGCTCAATGCATGTTACATGATTGCCTGAAAGGAATAGAAAAGCTACTTTCTCAGTCTGACCAGAATGCATGATAAGGTTTGGTGTCAAAAAGGGCAAGGTGGGGATCACAGCAATTATGGCAGAGGCAAAGTAGTTTCCTTGACAACCAGATTGAGGATTCATTGTGTTTTATTATTTACTACTTCAAAACCTCATTCTGTGATTTAATTAAGCATTGGGATTTCTATAAATTTTGTCTTTTCCAAATTTGAATATCCTGTTACTATTGTTAAAATGTACATTGAGACAGTTCCAAATTGATGTTACTCTAAAACAGGGACAAATTAGGCTTAGCCTGTAGCTTTGTGAAAATCTAGGCAGGTCACTTAGATAACAATTAACTAAAGCTAAATAGATCTTATATTAGGTGATGTTAATCAACACTCACTAATAACTTAGTAATGACCTCCCTGGAAATACTCAGAGCAGCATGGTTGCAACAAGTGAATTTTATCTTTCTTTCTTGAAAGCAGCTTTAAATAGTTTGTACATGATTTATATTTCAGTGTATCATTTTAGATGTAAACTACACATTACTTCTTTGCAGTTACAATCATAATTTTACACCTTTTATATTGTCCAAATTATAGTCTTTTAAATTTGGTAGTAATCAGATGATTTTTAGCCAGAAAGCCAAAGTTCAGCTTCTTAGAACAAGTTACCCATAGATAATTTTGTATTTCCCAAATATTCTTTAGATACTTGTTATCTTTGCAGATGAAGCTCTTAGTTGACTACGTATTCTGCATTATTAATAATCAAATGCAATAAGCCCTTAACATGTGGTTTTTATTTAAACAACAAAACCTACCAAATAAAAATAATTTTAAAACTTCATTGAATTCCTATGCAAAATGAAATATTTGCATGTACTCTTTTTAATTAAAATAGCATCTGCTTAGC
This sequence comes from Callorhinus ursinus, assembly GCF_003265705.2. NCBI lineage: Eukaryota > Metazoa > Chordata > Mammalia > Carnivora > Otariidae > Callorhinus > Callorhinus ursinus. The sequence goes on along the minus strand of NW_027397071.1, from coordinate 33,606,758 downwards.
TCGTTTACATTCTTTCTGTCAGAATTTCTGTCTGAGGATTCTATATATAATTAATGTAAGAAAAACAAGATGGTAATCCCTTGATAGAAAACTGGTAATGGATTAAAAGACCATAGCTCTGAAATTCCAGGAATGTGACATACTTTCTCAGAAAGATGCACTTAGTCCTAAAGTCTAGAGATTTTGAAAAGTGCCCCCTAGTGTAATTAGCCAAAGATAGACATTCTGAGTATATATTGTACGTTTAAGAGGGATTGTTATAAGTAAATTTATAACTGCTATAAAATATGATTTGAGGAGAATCATTACTATGTCAGAGTAGAGCTTTGAGTATTCAGTGGAAGCCTCAGATTTCTTACTGAACCAATTGATAGAATACACAAATATGCATGCTAAGAATGTGTAGAACAGTTGCCTAGGTTAGTATGACCAGTATCTTAGAATATACTGTCCAACATTAACTAGTTCAGGAACCTCAGGGAATTCACATAATGATTATGAGTTCCACTTCTTAATTTAAGGATTTAGACTAGATCAGTGCTTTTCAGATTGTAGGTCGCCACTGATTAATAGTTTGTGAATACAGTATTTAGTGGGTATGATTAGCACTTAAGTGAAAGAGAATAGCAAATAGAATACATTATTATATGAAAATATTTTTCATGAAATTTGTATTAATTGTATGTGAACGTAAGTATATTATGTCTTGATACTCTGTATCAATATGTATATATAAAGAAATACTGGGCTGAGTGGTTTCAAAAGTCTGTCCCAATTCATCCCCAAATGAAATTTTAATTGTTTAGGCTTTTCTGGGATTGCATTTTTTTTTAAGATTTTGTTTGTTTGTTTGTTTGTTTATTTGTGTGTGTGTGTGTGAGAGAGAGAGCCCAAGCAGGGGGAGCGGCAGGTAGAGGGAGGAGTAGACTCCCCGCTGAGCAAGGAGCCTGACATGGGACTTGATCCCAGGCCCCTAGGATCATGACCTGAGCCAAAGGCAGACCCTTAACTTACTGAGCCATCCAGGCATCCCATGAGATTGCATTTTTAAAAAATAGAACTTATCACAGGCAGACACTTTTAGGAATAAAAAGATAAATAAGAAAGATATAACAGTTCATATTCTGAAAGAGTAAAACCTATATAAATTGTAATTATTCCTAATCTCTAAGTGTGATAATTTAGGCCTCTATGAAAGCTGTGAAAGCATAAAGAACAAGTGATTAGTTCTGATTGTCAGGCTCAGAAAATACTTCATGACATTAGAGTATATCCTTGAAAGATGAGTATGATTAGATTCATTTTAGGTAGAGAATTGAGAGAGATGAGTCTGGACACTTTGGATGTGGCTAGAAAGTCAAGAGGCATTGCATACCATACTTAGGCATGTGAAGTTTGTTGTGAAGACCAGGGAGAGCTGCCAAACCTATTAAGCCTGCTCCAATTAGATCTGCTTTTATTTTTTTATTTTTATTTTTTTTAAGATTTTATTTATTTATTTGACAGAGACACAGTGAGAGAGGGAACACAAGCAGGGGGAGTGGGAGAAGGAGAAGCAGGCTTCCTGCTGAGCAGGGAGCCCGATGCGGGGCTCAATCCCAGGACCCCAGGACCATGACCTGAGCCGAAGGCAGACGCTTAACGACTGAGCCACCCAGGTGCCCCTTGATCTGCTTTTAGAAAGAAAAAGGTAGGAGAGTGGAGGTTGAACCGAAGTAGAGAAAGATCTAAGTGTGCAGATGATGAATTATGGTAGAATTTCAGAAGGGCCATTCATGAATTGATGAGGGTGGGGGCTGTAGACAGTGAGAAACTCCTTTTTTGATAAGCAATAAAAATGATTAATTTTACAGTCCTTATACAACACACTAATTGAGTTCTATTGAGTTTCCCAGCACACTGAGTTTCATTTTATTATTTTTTTAAGATTTTATTTATCTATTTGAGAGAGAGAGAGCACAAGCAGGGGGAAGGAGCAGAGGCAGAAGGAGAAGCAATGCTGGGTTTGATCCCAGGACCCTGGGATCATGACCTGAGCTGAAGGCAGATGCTTAACCAACTGAGCCCCCCAGGCACCTGAGTTTTATTTTAGTATTTTGGAAATACTGGAGCAGTTTTCTATACCTTTGCAAAATACCCAAACATATGAAATCTTGAATGACAAATGACCACCTTTGTTGGTTAAACAAAAAATACAGTGAGAAAAATTTAGTTAGTATTCATAGGTTATAAAATGAGCTTGATGTGGTTTTCTCTCATTTTCATTCTGGTGAGATCTTTACCTGTTTGAGTTTGTGTATTGTTGATACTGGGGTTTTTAAAACATTGCTTTCCCCGACGAACCTTCCTCGATGTCCCTTTCGTCAAGACAGTTATCTATCTTTTATGAAGTCATTCACCTTTCTCTCACTGAATGATGTGCTCCCGCTTCATACTTTTAAGACTGAGCTGCTTAAAACTAGAAACTGAAAAATTCACTTTAGTATATTATGTCTCGCGTATATGGTATGTGTATATGTGCCACATTTATGTACTTGTATATGGTGACCGCTCAGTAAATGTTTCAGTGGTGAATAACTGAGCTAACAAAACTGAAATATGCAATAAAGGTAAGGGAATAAATAGGGAATTGAGTTTAAAAGGTTAAAAATAGAATTATCTCAAGGAATTAAAATTTAAAATTTGATCTAATAACATACGGACATATGATGGTTACTGTTGGTATGTTAACATGGATTTAAGTATCCACCCACCTTATAGATGCTGTGATTATGATTGTGAATGGAACAGAAACTATGTAATACCCTCCTGTAGACTTGCCTTTTCATCTTTAGTCAGAAAGCATGTGAATGCAAATTGCAGCATGATGGACACTGAGAAAATGTCATAAAAAATTCCTAATTCTACTTGAGAAGATAGTGGAGTTGCTTCTTAAAGGTGGTTATATAATTTCTGTTGTAGCAGTTACTGACATTAGACGTTAGCACAGTATCTCCCATTTTTGCAGACCGTGTAATATTTAACATTTTGAGTCTAAAAAAGTGAATGGTAAGACTGTTCAGAGGTAGTGGGTGCCATCTGATTATTTTGGTTCAGGTACAATTGTTAGTGAAATAGGAAATTGAGATATAGGGGCTCAGGCAAGATGACAATTCCTACATAAAAATATAAGCACATATTTTCCAGCTCCAGAAAGCACACTCCACTGGGTTCCCCTTAAAGCTCTGTATGGCTTAGGAAGACTTATCTGGGCTTCCTATATAGAATGATCTCTTTCTTTTTCACATCCACAGAGGGCATATCTATATAGACTTTCAAGATATACTGTCTACAAAGTAATGTGTAGGCAAGCATATTTCCTCAGAAATAATGAAATGGATTTTTAGTGAGATGATTAATTTATTCAACAAACTGACTTTGTTCTAGACACTATGAAAGCAAAGGTGACCAAGGCAATAGACCAGGATATATAAACCCTTTTAGTCTATTTCCGTTGAATCCTGCAGAGGTTTTATGCTCTTTGATCATTTGGTTTGGGTAATAAGAATTGCTGACATCTGAATGCTCAGAAAAAAATTGTAGTAATGTTATGTGTAATGAAGTTTTCATCATTATAATGTTTGTTACTAATGTTTGGATGACTTTGAGATTTTCAGATTTCCAAATAAATATTCTACTTGTATAATACACGGATACCCAATACTACTCGGTGAGAGAATTATATATTCAAACATACAGTTTACAAAACAGGTTTAATATAACCTATGGAAAATCTGAAAAAAAAAATCAGTGTGTCCCTTTAGTGTGTGTTTGATGGATTTAAATTAAAAATCTGGGAAAGGTTTTGAGAGACTTCTTAGGGTTGCAATGATGCCCATGGTAAAATAGGCTAAAAGTGTTGAAGTGAAGTGGGTTGGAATCCCAAAAAGTAACTACTGATAGTTGGACTTGACAAGGTATCATGGTATATAGAGAGAGGAGCATTACAGCCAGGCGTCAGAGTTCCTTTGCAGTGATGTGACCTTGGATCAATACCCCAGAGCCTCCATTTTCTGAGCTGTAAAATTAATATCACACTTAGAGTAAGTGTTTCCTATAACCAGGCACTCTGCTAGATGCTTGGGATAAAAACAGGAGTAAGTATTCCTGCCTTCAAGGAATTTTTAGTCTTCAAGGAGAAACACATAGCTAGATAAGCTTGAAGTCATGTGATAAGTGCAGAGAATGCCCATGGATGCTTAGTCAGATTATGATACAGTTAGGAGGTGAAGTGGGAGAGCATGGTTATATGGTCAGAGGAGGTTTTTCCTGTCTCTAATGTTAAAAAGGGATGAGTAAAAATTCACTACGTAGGCAGTATATTCTGTGGATGCAGCCAGGGTTATTGTGATAATTAAGTAAGATAATGTATGCTGTGTCTAGAATATGTTTGTAAGTCCTTACAAGTCTTTTTCTCCTGACCTGTCTACCAATGTACTCTGTGCACACACATTTGCACACACATGCAGTTGAACGTGCGCGCGCGTGCACACACACACACACACAATTAGCAAGTGTACTTTGTGCCCTCAAAGAAACTATTGGGAAGAGAAATGGGAATGACACGGACTAGCTTATTTCTAATGACCTATAATTATGATTTTATAATCTGCAGATTATCTACATATAATGAGTTATTCAATCATATCTGGTTTATAATTTACCAGTTATGCTATTTCCTTAGTTTATTGGAGGTGGAACCCAGAACCTATGACTAGGTATCATGCATGAATCACTTTTTAAGAAAAGTGTGTTGGCAAAATTGAGCACTTAGAGTTGCCGTGCACTGTTTTTGAATACTTTACATATAGTAACTTATTTAGTCCTCACAAAACCCTATGAGGCATACGAGCTATTATTATCTCAATTTTACAGATAGGGACACTGAACTACAGACTTTTCCATCTCAACAACATCACTCAGCTAATGAACAGAGGAGCCTAGGTTCAAATCTAGACAGTTTGTGCTGGGCAGTGTTCATCTGAAAAATAACATATGATTAAGAGGTTCCTAGAAATAAGCCTTCTTGTCCCGGAAGACTAAGACTTTCAAGATATGTGCAACCAACAACTATGTTTTAAAGCACACAGGAAACAAGCAAATTAGCTTGTGCGATATAAGTGGATACTTTCCCTACAAGATCATGTGGCTAATAAGCTCCCAGAATACTGTTGCAAAGCAGAAACTGTAAGTCAAAAGTCACCATCATCAGGGTGGTTGGAGAGAACATCTCACTAAAAGGGCAGAATTGGTTCTTTGTCTCTGCATTCTTGGGGAATCCTGAGGAATATGGATGTGCTGGCTCTACTCTTTGCCTTTTCAGTAAGGCTCAGTATACAGAGTGCATGTGTGTGTGGGTCACTGTGATACCCGGTAACCCCTCCTTTAATGCTCTTGTTCCTTTGGCAATAAATTCTCTTTGAAAAACCTACCATTTATTAGTGTACATTTGTACATTTTAATACATTATGTGGAATACATAAATTATTAGAATTTTCTCCATAACACCTTGATGTCACAAGTACCATTTGCTTCTTTCTTTTACATGAATAGTTAACTCCATAAAAATAGATTATTCATCCACCTTACAGCATGTAAGAATTAATACAAACAACAGCAAAGTGGCACCCTGGGATGTACTTGGAGGAAGTCTGGATTGAGTTGCAGGAAATTGGGAACAAACGGTGAGAAGAAAGTATGAGTTGGGAGAGGTGGGCAGTAGGAAAAACCCATTCAGTCTATAGGAGACAAGCCGCTGCAGGAGCAGAATATTTCTTATTGAATAAGTGTGCCTTGGCATAGATTATCCAAGAAAAATGTATCTCAGATGCAGTGAGGAAATTGTGATGTAGGGAATAAGGATATATGTAGTTTTTGGAAAAACCACCAGGATCTCCCATGTCCACATAGGCCTCTGTTATGCATAGTCTGGTAACTCAGAACCAGGAAGGTCAGGGAAGCACTTCAGTTCTCAGGCTGAGATATGGTATATTTTCAGATTGTTCCCGTAAAGGAGAACAGGATTTCCGTCATCCTCCCAGGCTGAGTGTTTTTTCGTTCACCTGTTCACTTTAACCTGAGTTCTGTTTCTTGGTATCTCAGGGTTGATGGCCAGTTTTCTTCAGTTCCCAGTTGGTTACCATAATGGTCACTGCTATGCCAAAATGGGTTTCCACTTACTGGATTTTTTTTCCTCCTATGCATCTGTCTGTCTTTCTATCTGTCTGTCTATCTATCTATCTATCTATCCATCCATCCATCCATGTTGAAGTAGATTTATAATTCTTTTGTACAGTTTTCTGGGAATACATTCCCAGGTTGTTATTATTTATAATACTTACTATTAGTTACTATATTTATAATATAATACTGTTGATTAGGTTTGCATCATATTCTATTTTATCAGTCAACTTTTAAATCATTTCCCTAATTGGGATCTTTAGTTTGTCTCAAATTTTTCATTATTACAAATATTCAGATCTTTGGCAAATTTTTGGATTCTTTTTAGAGCATATTCTTACAAAAGGAATTTGATAAGTTTATTTTAGAATGATTGTACCAATTTGTAAGGCCTCAGAAATATATGAGGCTGTTTGTTTTATAATAATCTAACAAATTTTTGGTAATTTATAGGAGAAAATTTGACCGAATTTTAATTTTTTGCCTTCTTTTTGTTCTTACAAGTTAAATTGAGCATTGTTATATGTTTATTTGCTGCTCATGTTTATTTCCTTTTCCTTTCTTTTTCTTTACCTACTTTGAAATTAATACTCAGGGGTTTGTAAGCACTGCTTATATAAAGTATTTAACCTTTGATTATTTGTTTAGACAGTTTATCTTGGGAGATGTAATTTTCTGAAACATTCCTGTTGTCATTATAAATCAGATTCACCTAAATTTACTCTCATTTTCTGATAAGAAGCACGGCTTGTTTTTGAGATTCTTATCAAGCTCTTCTGTTTTCTTTTCCTTTTTTTTTTCTTTTGTTTTTTTGCCTTGAATAGAAGGGAGTTTTTTTAAAATCTGGTAAAACTTCAACTTCATAAGGGTGAAATGACAAGTATTTGAGGTTGCAAAGGGAAATAAACTTTTTTTTTTTAGAGTTTATTTATTTGACAGAGAGACAGAGAGAGCACAGGCAGGGGGAGGGGCACAGGGAGAGGGAGAAGCAGACTACCGGCTAAGTGTGGAGCCTGACGCTGCTGGGGCTCCATTCCAGGATCTGGAGATCATGACCTGAGCCGAAGTCAGACGCACTTAATCGACTGAGCCACCCAGGTGCCCCCAAGGGAAATAAACATTTTAAGTACCAGGGAAGCGGCATTAGAGTAGTACACCAGGGCATAGCAGCACTGGTTCAAACAGGGTTTCTTAGAGCCTTTTTCCTGCCATTCCTTGTAATTCGTTAGAATGTCTGAGTCCAGAAGTTGGAACTGCCCTGTTGTCTCTGCACTGTTGGTACCTGTAGGGAGCAAGTATGAAAGACAACAATGGGCTATATATGGAGGGGCAGGGCCTGTGCTGTTGGATCTACTACCATGCTGTTTCTTAGTTCCCTTGATGTTTGGTTTGGCAGTTAAATATGAGAAAGGATGTAATTTTAACTCTGCAGAAAAGTAGTGGTATTTCTTTTTTAAAGCAACATTTTATAACTTTACAATGTCAGGTTAAAGTTACCTCTCTCTCTCTCCCTCCTTGCTTCCCTCCCTGAATGTTCTGGTGACTCATATTTGAGAATAGTCTGTGTGTTCTTTAAAACCTCATCTTTCATTAAAAATTGAACAAACCTCAACAGCCCAACACAAAAATAATAACACCAAAACCAACCATGAACTCAGTGATATTGTCATTTAAGGAATTATTTGACAACCTTCATAGCATTTTGGGAAGCTGTTTCTGTTTTAACTCATAGCATCAGAGTTAGTAGGGGAGTGAGTACTTCTATAAGTCATCTCTTTACCTCAGGGAAGACTTTTACGACTGTGTGGGCTTTCTGTAGTTTGTAGAAGTAGTGGAATTGCCTCCAATCTGAGAGTTGTTAGTTTCTTGTGCTTATTCCAAAATAGTCTAATGAAGGAATTCGAATGTGCTAGAGACACAAATACATAATGGATGAATGAATGAGCAATAAAGTGTTTGGGTGAGGCTGCCAAAGATGTTAGTAAGAGATAACATTACAAATGCAATTTTCATTTAGTGGTGCTTTTGATTATTTTGAGTTTGCATTTTGAAGTAAAGCTCATAAAATGGGCTCACTACTGCATTTAGTTTCACTCATTTTGTCATTTTGCAGTTTTTAATTTGTCCAGGAACATTCATTGAAAAAAGTAATAGCATAATAGTTCACTGGAGTAATTTTGTTTCTTATAGATTGTATTAGCCACTTGATTAGTTGTTTCCATAAGCTCCATATATCCTTTAGAAATTTATCTTTCCACATTGTTCATGAGATAAAAATAACCTTCAGCTACAAAGGATTCTACATGTTAGGAGTGAGAGTCCCGAATTTCAGTTAAAAAAAAATTCACGTAGGGGCACCTGGGTGCTCAGTCCGTTAAGCGTTGGACTGGATTTCGGCTCGGGGCATGATCTCAGGGTCCTGGGATCAAGCCCTGCATCGGGGGAGTCAGCTTGTCCCTCTCCCTCTGCTCCTCCCCCCATGTGTGCATGCACTCTGTCTCTCTAAAATAAATACATAAAATTTTTAAAAAAAGAAATTCATGTATGTAGCATAATTTAGAATACAATTTTAAGCATTATTTAAGAGAAAAAGGTAGGAAATTTTAAAAATCAACTTTGGTGTCATGAGTAGCTTTTTTTGAGGTGGGAAGGTACTGCAGTAAGCATTTTTTCCCCTAGGACCTTGTTGGAAGATCCTTTCTCATTCCTAACAGAAAAGCATTTCTATCATCTTCCATAGTATTACTGTGTTCAGTAAAAAAAAAAAAAAAAAAAAAAAAGTTCTAACTTTCAGGAGTCCTGTGAAGTTTTAGGGAAAGAAGAGTACCATGTAGAGGAATTACATTTAAAGTACCATTTACAGCATGTAGAGGAAAGACATGAAATTTCTCCCTTCTTCAGTGGGAAAAAGGTTAAATGGCTGATACTTTTTAAGTGATCGAAGTGTTAGTGTGGGTGACAGTTTGTGAAAAGTCAAGATGACAGTTGAGACTGGTTTCAGGCTGCATTAATCTTTCCTACCTGAAGTGAGAAATAAATACTTCATAGGAATGTATAGGGCGATATAATGCCTTTTCCTTCTAGGACACTTGTTTGAGTCACCCGTGGTTGAATGTGATTACCTTTGGATTGCTGTTTGGGATTGAGAGAAATGAGTGGGTGGTTTCAGTGCAGTTTCAATGTAGTTAACTCAAATAAGTTTTAGAATTAATTTGGCCCCCTTATTAGATACCTTTAATGAGGAAGCCAGTTGTTACACAGGTAACTTCTTCAAGGCTTTATAGAGTTTATTGTTTTCAAATGAAGGTAATTGACATGGAAATCTTATATTCATTTACATTGTTGTCCCTCTTTGATTCTACTTAAATGTACCTTTTAAAGAATGAAATAATGACTAGTAGTTTTTTGTGTGGCTTTTTTTTTTTGCATTTAAAAATATTGATTATGTTTTAATACACATAACATTAACAAAAAGACTCAGAATCCAAATGTTGACTCTCCTTGATTTGGGAGACCTATCTGGGGAGTACTTTAAATGAGGGCTCCTCCCTAAATAGTTTTATTTGTCAGACTAATACAGTGACAGGAAAGGAATAGAATCTTAGCTAGTATGGCTTGGGGTAAGTCACTGAATGAGGGAAAAATCACAGTTTTGCATTTTTGCTTCTTGTTTAACTGCTTTTAAGAACAAACACTCGAGACTTGGTGGGGTGGGAGTTGCTATGAAGTTTATAACAGAATAGTAAGAGAAATAAAATTGTTAGAAAGTTATATTAATCAATGTGAAAGTAGAAATGAATTGTTTTACCTGAGGAGAGGATGGAATTGTTGTTTTGTTACTTATTCTGTGATTTTGTTGTCAGTGAATAAATTACACAGAATTATTTAAGATTTTTTTTAATTGGATAATCCAATATGAATGATTTGAGAATTGCATTTCTGATAGTAACTTCTTAATGTTAAACTGGTTCTAACTAGTTATAAAAAGTAATAAATGTAAAGAGTGTTTCCTATTTACTGGGGTAGAGGAAAGAGAGGGATAAATTTGTTATTCTGTAATGTTTTTATGTAGATTCCTGGATGATTGTGAACTCCAGCAGATGGTTGGTGATTTAAGGGTGCATTTCATAGTTGAGGTCCACTGATTTGGGGACTCTAGTGAAGATGTCATCTTTGTTACATTTATATTTTTTATTTTCTGATACCTGATTTTTTAAACATCTTAACATATATAAAAAGATACAGTTGTGGTGTATGTTTTTTTTTCCCTTATAAAAACTTCATTATATGTTTCTAGGAATATTTGACATCTTTTTGTATGAGGAATTAAGGTATAAAATACAGCACAAAATAAAATTAAGTAAAAATTGAATGCCTGTTGTGTGTTATACATTGTGCTGGAAACCAAGGATACAAAAGTAAATAGGATTCACTTTTTTCTGTTGAGTAGCTCAGAGTTCAGTAGGGGAGGAATATTAAGTAAGGAGACTGTTAGAAGCATTTTGCCTCCTCTGACAGAGGAGCTCATAATTGTTCATTCACTTAGTAGTTCATTCATACATCCATTTATTTAATATATCTTTATTTCACGCCCTCTATAAAGAGAGCACTGTCAACTGACTGTTAGGTTTTGGCATTATAATGGTAAACTAGATAGATGTGATACCTTACCTCAAGGAGAACTCACTACCCCTGTAAATTGCCCAGGCACAGGGGTCATTGTCATGTTTCTTCACTGTTATTTCTCAATGTCCAGAAGAGTGCTAGGTACATAGTACGTGTACAGTAAATATTTACTTTTTGGAAGAAAGAAAACAGATGACCCAAAACCTGAGCTCAGATTCTCTTTTCCCCATTGTTGGAGAAGGCCTGATAGGAGTTTGGAGAGTAATTGTTGCCTAAGAGAAAAATGAGTAGAATATTCTATACAGAGGGAATAGTTTAAACATAGGCAGTGAGTAGTAAGGGTAATATTGAGGCTTAATACAAAATTCACTAATATCTTTAAGAAGTAGATCAGAATTAAAGTATCCTATATTTCTGAAATTTGAAGAAGTTATAGCTTTTGTTGAAACAATTAAAGACATCTCTTCATGTGGCATGTATTATTTTAATAGACATGCTTATCAGGAATTTTTATTTTAGGTCTTAATATTAAACTGATAGTATTATATAACTAAATTGCTGTATTTTAGTGGCACTTGTGACTTAATCAGTGGAAGATAATTTACAAATTTTTAAGTGGGAAAGATCAATTTCTTTTTAATAAGGAATTTAATCCCAAAATGTTTTGAAGGACTCATAATGCATACTTTTCTCCTTAAAATATCTAGAGGCTTTTCACAAGTGGTAATAATTGAACCTAATAGCTGACGGCATTAGAAAAGTACTTTTACCTTGAGTGTACAAAATGTCCAGAATTTTGTTACTCTTAGCAAGTCCCAAAGATAAAGGTTTCTTTTCCCTTTTGTTGTTTGTATAATTGGATTTAATTATGTATTATTTTTTTTATTCCACATTTATTTGTTAGGATTTTTCCAATGTAAATCATAGTGTCTTGGATAGAAGTTGGATATAAGTAAGAAAGCTATAAATATACTTCTTAAATTTTTTTTGTTTAAAATGTCTCATAATTTAAAATATATCCTCCCCGGGGCACCTGTGTGGCTCAGTTGTTAAGCACCTGCCTTGGGCTCAGATCATGATCCCAGGATCCTGGGATCGAGCCCCGCATCGGGCTCCCTGCTCAGCGGGAAGCCTGCTTCTCCTTCTCCCGCTCCCCCTGCTTGTGTTCCCTTTCTCGCTGTGTCTCTGTCTGTCAAATAAATAAATAAAATCTTTAAAAAAATAAAATAAAATATATCCTCCCCCTAAAAAAACAGCTTGTAAGCCAAAATGACAAGAATTTAAGGCATTTCATTTATAAATGTTGAGATGATTATTTTGTAGTTTCATGATCTTATTTGAACACTTTCTTTTACAAGAACTTTACTTTTCTGTGAGGATTTGATTTGTGTTTCATGCTAATAACCAAGTTTACTTAACAAAAATTGCTACATTTTCAAAGCCAATGTGCTTATGCTAGAAAATGACACTGCATTGCTTTATTTTCTTTATTCTTAGCATGAAAATAAGTTCAAAGGTGAAAGTTTTTTGTACTCTCTGCATGGCAGTTTTAGTTACCTCACGTAAGATGGATAGGTTAAAAGAACTATATTTTAATAAACATAAAAATATTAGATGTTTTAAGAGTAGATTGGTAAAAGTTATTTCTTAAATGGACTAATAGAATAACTAAAACAATAGAGTGATAATCTGTAAACTTATGTGAAATGAGTTTTTAACACATTGCCTTTTCATATACAAAGAAGTTTTTAAATTTTATTCATTTTTAAAGTAAACTCTCCACCCAACATCAAGCTTGAACTTAGGACCCCAAGATGAAGAGTCATATGCTCTACCGACTGAGCCAGCCAGGTGCCTCTACCAACAAAAGCTTTTTTATACATCCTTGATTTTTAAAATTTTGTTTTGATGACGTCATGAATATTCAGAGAGCAATAGAAATGTTGAACCATTAGTGAAGTAAGTTATCTTTTAGGCTTATTTTTGACATTTTCTTTTCATCTAAACTAAAATGAAATGGAAAAAAGTTTTCTGGAAGCTTGTAAGCTGTAGATCAGCCTGGTTGAAATCATGTCCCCTCCTCATTAAGTATTTTATTCTCATTTGCATTTTAGGAAAAAAAAATCTCATTAACATATATAAACAGAAATAAATCAGATTTCAATATGCCAACACTCACAGTAGACTGTGGCTTGCGTTAATTGTTTCAGTAGAGCTTGAAGTCACAGCCTCAGTTCCGTAGAGGTCCTTGATAATCAGAAGGCATGGTGCTTACCGGGACCCTGGACGGCATGAGCATTAGCGTCCATGACAGGGTTTAGTTCAAAGTCATTAAGAAAAACAGTACCAGAAAAGTTGATGTTTTTATATTACAGCTTAATAAGACTTTTATAAGAATGTGTGATTTTACAGAAATGTATGTAAAGGGCAAACTGAATGGAGACAATGTTAGAAAAATAAAGTTTTCATAATCAAGTGCCTAAAGTTTATCACAAGTATAAACTTGTGGCAGAATATACTGTTGCGAGAGTAGCATATATTCTTGCAAAAATGCTCATATGATGCAAAATCCAATGACAATTTCAATTCTGGTCTTAACAAATTTTCATCTCAGAGTGGTGCATCTGTTTATTGGGAGTTATCCTCCGAATGTGAATGATTTCAGTGCTAAGTCACTGCACCTGTTACCAGGAGGTATTTATTCCAATCACTAGCCTAAAGCACAGAGAGTTATTGCTTGACATTTTATAGCTTGGGGGGGAAAAAACCTGTCTTTTCAAAATCATTTGTTCAGAGTGGAGAAAATGGAGCAAAACAGTTCATTTTACTCTAAGCACCGCTATTTGGCGGTATTCACATTTGCACAGCACAAAGCTGCAATATTGATTTTTTGCTCACAGGGTCTCCCACAAGTTTTTTCTTCGATTGTCAGGGCCGCAAGATGGATTGGATTACACTTTGTTTGTTGGGATGCTTTCTTTTTTCTTTGTTGAAATAGAAATAGACTGAAAATACAACTTAGAATAAATGACATAGTAATAGTACGATTAAAGGGCTTTAATTTGGGAATTTCTTTATGTTGATTATGTTGATTGGACAGGTTCATTGAAAGCTTGGCTTTCACTATTACCTCCTTTCTTGTTCTTCTTCCCCTAAGACTGGAAAGCACCCAGGACACCTTATTAACTATGTCCTCTGCAACAAGGGTCTGCAAACCTGCTTCTAACTGAAGAGGCATTAAAGTAACATTTAAGGATATGAACTTGGGAGCTGCATTAATGTATCTCAAACCTTGATTTCATTCTTACTGGATGGTATGATGATGGAAAAAGTAATTTTTCTGTGCCTCAGTTTCTTCCTCTGTAAAATGGTGATAATAGTAATACCACCTAGTCAGTATGGTTGTTTTGAGCATTTTAGTCAGTAAATATTCGTAAAGTCCTTAGACGAATTTCTGGAGATGATGGGGTGAAGAGGGTGGCAAATCCTCTCCCAAAAGAAGTATAAAACTGAACAAAATTGTGAACCACAACCATTTAGGGCTCTGGAAATTAACCAGAGCCAAATAAGAAATTGGGAAGCATTTATTTATGAAAAGCTATAGAACTTCTGATATGAACAGTGGAAGTTCAAAGTCTTCTAGCCTGGGGTTGCTCCTACCCTCCACTCCTTAGCTAAATCTTTGTGGTAGTTTCATTAGGGCAAGGCTGGCCTTGAAAGTCAGTGACTGCTGCCAGAGAGAGCTGGCTTGATTTGGAGTGGAGGATGGAAACCCGTGCCCAGCAGTGTTGCCAATAAAAGTAGTAAACACTGTGGAAAACAGATGGGAAAGACTCACAGCTCTGCTAGCCTGAGATTGTGGTCCCTGTTGGGGAGATTGGAGGGCCAGTCTGAAACAAACCCAGGAAATCTTTGAAATGAAAGAGCCAAAAGTTCTCTATGCATTCTTGACTAAGTGGGAAGCTACACACATGCCAAAGAGATGTGAGAGGAGTTGGCAGAGAGTAAATAACCAAGGCTGACTTGAAAACTGCCTGAACTTTGATCACGCGCGCACACACACACACACACACACACACACACACACACACACACCCCCAACCAATCAGCAGAGGGTGGAGACTGTGTTATGGGTTCATGGTGCTTTCATTGGCTGATCACTAAGCTATGCAGACCGAGGCGATCCCTAGAAAGCCAGGCTAGAAAATAAAAACTAGAATTAGTATAACAATAGTGAGCAGAGATTGCAGCCCCAGGCTGAAGGAACAGATTCTGTAGATTAAATCCAGTCAAGATACTAAAATATTACAGGAGTAGCAATTCTCTGGGAAAGAAAATCCGGATCCGCAGTTGCTAACAGAATATTATTTAAAATGTCTAGTTTTAAACAACAAAAAATTTATAAGATATGCTGAGAAACAAGGAAATTGACCCATAATCAGGAGAAAACACATTCAATAGAAACTGTATCTGATGTGGGCCCAGATGTTAGATTTAACAGATAAAAATTTCGAAGTGGCTATTATGAATATGTTCAAAGAGTAAATAAGTAAAGCTACAAGTATATTAGAGAATTAAGAGGAAATATGATGGCAATGACTTAATAAATATGTAATCTCAATAGAGAAATAAAAACTATTTTAAAAAGGCCTTGGAGAAATTCTTGGCACTTATTAGTTATTATATCAGTGTGTTGCAAATAAATTAACATTTTCCTTCCCAAATACAGATACCCAGCTTTATCTGAACCCAGAGATTGTGATTCAGTAGGTCTGGATTAGGGCTTGAAGATCTTTTTAAAAACATTTACCAGCTGACTCTGATGCAAAATCATGTTTGGGAATCAATTATATAGTCCTGGCAAGTGACTTAAAAAAAAAAAAGTCCTAAAAATACCCACTTAAACAGATAAGAATTACATAATATACAAAGGAAGAAAGTGTGTTTAAGAAATAGTAGCCATACCTGTGATGATTTATTTCCGTGATTCAATATAGTAAGTTATTAATGTAATATAAATAAAGGAGTAAATAAATGTATTTAGGAATAAGATTTGTTCCCTTTTTTCATCACATTTTCTTAGTGAAAATGTTGAATTTTAAAAATTCAAAAAGAAGGCACAGCAATTTACATTTTTCTAAAAAAATTATGTAAATTTTTCTTGTGATTACCATGATTGACCCATGTTTATTTTATCCCTTTCATTGTCTTTGATTAAAATAGTTTATCCAGGAAGATGTCTACTTATTATTTGTGTGAACACTGGCTGCCTGGTCATCACACATGCTTTCAAGAATTACCTTGAAAGTACTGTATAAGCTACATGGTTGTGCCATAACATATCCATGTTAGCCTTCTTGTGTATGCTTATATTTTAAAGAAATAGAGCAAGTAATATATTACTTGGTAATCACTTGAAAATGTTAGAATAGCATATGTTACCTGATAAAAAGGAGGTTGCCTATTTATAATCATAGATTGATGAAATTTGATGCAACTTTGAAAGGACTTTAATTCTTCAGAAAAAGAAATTAAAACCCAGAAACATAAAATGACCTAAGCCAAATTCGCAAGGCTGACCCAGACACATATACTTCAGTATTCCGTACTTTTGCCATGTGTTCATATTTGAACAGCGTAGATTGTGTTCTTTTTATATTTATGGCACACTACACTACATTTCCAAAAATATAATTTTCATTATTATCTATATGTTTTGTGACCCTTTCCCATAATTGTGCCCTGTCAAATTTACTAATATACATTGGTGGGTTTCAGACGGCGTGAAAATTTATAAAATTATTATCAATAAGGTGGCTTGAGAAGGCACACAATCCTTTTCTGTTTGTGGCCACTAAGAAGAGCATGAGCTCAGAAGTCTGAGAACCCTGTGTGCATTATAGTCAAACTCATAGTAATCCTTGAGACTCTGAACTTTATGCCTTGGTTTCATGCTCTGTAAAGTTGGTATTATAATAATAACCTACTCCATTGTTTTTTGTTGTTGATGATGTTGCTTAGCATAAAAAAAGTGATCCATATAAAGCATTTAGCACAGTGCCAGAACGTATTAATTGGTATGTAAATGTTAGCTATTATAATAACTTTTCTGTGTCCCTATTTGAATTTTTGTATTTCTGATTGGAAAAACATGGTTTAAATAAATTAAAGTTCATAAACATGTTAGCTATCTTTGTGAGGAACACTAATGAACCCAGCAGTACCTAGAAAATAATAAATTGGTAGAATTTTTTTTCTTTTTTGAGGATGGCATATCATTTTCATTGATTATAAGTGGATTATCTGTTTCTAAATGCTAACTGTTTTTATTTCTATTACCCAAGGAAATAGGTATTAAGGAGGGGGAAAATTGCAATTTTTTATGGTTTTAACAAACACTAGTTTGATTTAGCTTTGGTTTGACAATACTGGTTAGAATTATGTGTCATGTACCCACCTAGGCATTGGAATTATAACTAAGAACTCTATCATCATAGTCTAGCAGGGAAGATATAAATTAAAAATGAATATGCATAGTACTGTATAGTAATAATAAGCACTTTAGTGAAGATGTATAAAGTTCAATGGAAACAGAGGGGAGAGGGCAAGAATTTATAAAGGAGAACACTTATGATTCGAAACAACAGACACTGTAGCATTTAATAAGGCAATATTCACTATTAAGAACTCATTCAGTTCTCTGCAGTGAAAGCATAAGTACCATGATCTCTCTTCTCCAGAAGATTCTACATTAGAAATCTAAATTATTAAAGTATACTGATCTTTCTCTCCTTTTCCTTTTCTTACTTTACCTGTTTGTATGACTATGGCCAAGGTTTAAAAATCCTCTCTCTGAATTACCAAAACAGTAGGACACTCAACAATACAATTCTTAAATATCTTTCAAAGGCAGAGGAAAATTAACTTAGAACCATAACTGTAATCCTGCAAACTATCAAGAACAACAAAAATTAAGGGATTATTTTAAAAACCACAGTGCTTCATAATCAATCCTATATTTTTTTATTTTTTTAATACTTTTTTTTTTAAGATTTTATTTATTTGACAGAGAGAGACACAGCGAGAGAGGGAACACAAGCAGGGGGAGTGGGGGAGGGAGGAGCAGGCTTCCCGCCGAGCAGAGAGCCCGATGCGGGGCTCGATCCCAGGACCCTGGGATCGTGACCTGAGCCGAAGGCAGACGCTTAACGACTGAGCCACCCAGGCGCCCCTCAATCCTATATTTTTGACAAGTTGTGAATTATGGCTCCAAGACAATCTTCTAATAATGTGTTCTAACAGTCACAGTATTTTCTAATAATATGATTTATTCTCATTTATTAAGGATTTATAATTACAAAAATATCTCTGCCTTTAAAATCGTCTGTGCTTCAAAATTTTGTATGTTGCTTGTTTGAATTCCCACAGAGCTTTTGCCATTGAAGTAAGTGAAGCTCTAAAGCATATGTTTTTTTTATTTATTTGAGAGAACGCGGGGTGGGGGACGGACAGAGGGAGAAGCCGACTCCCTGCTGAGCAGGGAGCATGGGGCCTGGAACTCCAGGATCATGACCTGAGCCGAAGGCAGACACTTTACTGACTGAGCCACCCAGGCGCCCCCTTAAAGCGTATTTTCTACAGAAACAAATATAAGAATAGTAGTAAAAAAAACCCCACTAGTTTAAGTTGAATTATAAAATCAGTTTAGTACAGTATCAGGAAACAGAAGAAAGCAATAATAAACGTGTAAAAGTTTATTTATGAACTTTCACAAATAAACTTTTTAAAAGGTTGGCTTATATCTGTCTTGACATTTGTTTAGCTCTATTTTTTTTAAAGATTTTATTTATTTATTTGAGAGAGAGCACGAGTTGGGGGTGGGTAGTGGGGAGGGGCAGAGGAAGAGGGAGAAACAGACTCCCCACAGAGGGCCGAGCCTGAGGTGGGGCTCAATCCCAGGACCCTGAGATCATGACCTGAGCTGAAGTCTGACCCTTAACCAACTCAGCCATCCAGGAGCTCCTGTCTAGCTCCATTTCTGTATTCCTTCTTCATAGAGCATCTCTCCACATACTTGTAGTAATCTCATAAGACCATAAACCTTCTTAGTAAAAACCTCCCAAGTTTGGGGTGGGCCGCAATCCTCTGAATATTTCTGTTCTCCAAGTTGCGTCCTTTTCTGCTCTTTTCATTCCAATTACACCTTTAGTTTTCTCAGTAGAACTGAGAGCTCAGCCATGTCTGAGAATTGGTGATTTTTAAGTCATATCAAAGTGTAACCCAGTCACCCTTCTGGAGGATTATTTGTCTGTTAGAAAGAAGGTGCATGTTTTACCAGGTGACTTTTTTCCATTGAATTAGTGAGAGGCATTGTACGATACAGTTAAAGAGAACAGATTTTGGCATTGGATTGACCTGGATGTAACCCGGTTTTATGAACTTGAAGTTCGTAACTTGGAACTGTTTCCTTCTGAATGTCAGGTTTTTTTCTATAGAAGGGACACAAAGGATAATTTATGTGATGCAGAGTAATTAAAAGGATAGAGATAAGAAGAAATACTAAAATTATTGCTAGTTTTTATAACAGGAATGCTTGAGATGGTGACAGGTTAGAAAAATGAAATACAAAATTGAGGTAATGTTGAAGTTTTTGATAGTGGTAGCTAACCATGGGTAGAACACCGGCACAGTGAGGATGGACTTCACTCGCACATACTTCTGGCTTTCTTTGTGTTTACCCTGTGTCCTGTGCTGTGTTACTACTTCATGGGTCCCCTGGTTGAAAACTTAAAATTCTAATCTTTTCTCCCATCTGGGAATCTTTTTCAGCACTCATGAACAGAAGTTGTCTATACTTTTTCTAATACACCACACTTAAATTCATATAGCGCTTTTAATTGAGCACTGTTATGTACATGATCTTATTTTAGAGTCACACAGGTAGGAAAAGTCACATCACAGGTGTTTCATCTCGGTTCTCTAGATGACAAAAGTGACACTTAGACAAATTTTGCCCTTCCTGGGTTATTTCAGCTTGTTGGAGACGATTGGAGCTGTGCTGGCGCCTTTGAATGCCCAACTGCTGCATGCTTCCATTTATGCCAATTTTAAATAAAGTGTCTATAAATTGACATAAGCTATTGTGCCATGAGTATGTTATTGTAATAGTATCCGTTTTTTTGGCGGGGGGAGAACTGCTAAGAAAAAGAATTTTTTAAGATAGTGCTACTAACAGCAATTAATATGTCTACATTAAATGAGACCTTAAAGTCAGTGTATATCACAGCTTTTATTCCACTGCCTAAATGGTTTCTTGATTAGTTGTTAAATTTTGTATTTGTAAAACTTGTCATTATTTATAAATCCATTGATTAAATTGGTCATTTTTCTTTGGATTTACTCAAAATGAGTCACTTAGTTTCTGATTGTGAGTAGATTATACAGAACATATTTTGTTTGAGTAATTTTAATTTGTATTTACAGGTGAATAGTTCAGCTAAAGATATATATTTAAAAAACTAATAAATTCTTGACAGGTAGTAAGGAGTCAAGGAATTATTTAATAAATGTATGAATGGATGACTTAAAAAACATAATTTTTGTGACACCTCTTGAGTATAGACATGAATCATATTACTTGAAAAATGCCTTATTAAAATAATGTATTTCATAAATATGTTGATTTTAATTTTTTTTCTTTTTTTTTCTTTCATTTTTAAGGTTTCAGCAGAGCAGCTTTACCATTCGGGTTAGTTAGGCGAGAATTATCCTGTGAAGGTTACTCTATAGATCTGCGATGTCCAGGCAGTGATGTCATCATGATTGAGAGCGCAAACTACGGTCGGACAGATGACAAGATTTGTGATGCTGACCCATTTCAGATGGAGAATACAGACTGCTACCTCCCAGATGCCTTCAAAATTATGACTCAAAGGTAAATACTTGTTTGTTAATATTCCATTTTAGCTACCGCATCCAGACTGGTAAAATTATTTTAATAATTCCAAAGTCGATGAATAGAGTCTGTATCTCAGCCCATTTATTAAACTGAATGAGGCTTTTACCTACTAATGTTGATTTCTACTTTTAAGCTTTGGACATTTAAATCTCTATCATTTTTATATAGTTTGACATATCAGAAGGAATATGTAATACCTATCTTTGATTTTTATATGTCATAAAATACAGAGTAAGAATAATATTCCAATGTAATCTTCTTTTTTATGTCTGCAGAATTTTAGAATATCTTTGTAACTTTAAGAATGCTTAACTGTCTGGGTCTTTGGCAGTAATTGGTCCTTAATTTTTTTAAAAAGATTTATTTAGGGGCACCTGGGTGGCTCAGTTTGTTAAGCATCTGCCTTCAGCTGAGGTCATGATCCGAGGGTCCTGAGATAGAGTCCCTCATCAGGCTCCCTATTCAGTAGGGAGTCTGCTTCTCCCTCTCCCTTTGCCCCTCCTCCCTGCTCATGCTTTCTTGCTCACACACACACTCTCTCTCTCAAATAAATAAAATCTTAAAAAGATTTATTTATTATTTTGGGGGGAGGGGCAAAGGGAGAGGGAGAGAATCCTCAACCCGACTCCCTGCTGAGCATGGAGCCCAACATGGGGCTCCATCTCGCAATCCTGAGATCATGACCTAAGCCAAAATCAAGAGTCAGTCGCTTAGCCAACTGAGCCTCCCGGGCACCACAGTCCTTAATGGTTTGATTAATATTTTTTACAGCAAAAATAAGCAGAGAAAGTACAGAGTTACCATACTCCTCTTGCTACATAGGCACGACCTCCCCAGTTATCAACATCCTGCATCACAGTGGCTCATTTGTTACCATAGATGAACCCACATTGACACCTCATTATCACCCAAAGTCCATAGTTTATGTGAGGGTTTATTCTTGGTGTTGTGTATTCTATGGGTTTTGACAAATTTATGATAGTGTGCATCCACCATTGTAGTATCATACAAAGTAGTTTTGCCATTCTAATAGGTATGTGGTGATATGTTATAGCTTTGATTTGCATTTCCCCAATGACATGTCATATTGAACATTTTTTAATATGCTTACTCGCCATTGTATATCTTCATTGGTGAGGTGTCTGTTCAGGACTGTTGCCCATTTTTAATCAATTGTTCATTTAAGTGTTCTTTATATATTTTTGGTAACAATTCTTTATCAGATAGGGCTGTGGCAAATATTTCCTATCAGTCTGTGGTTTATCTTCTCATTATCTTGAAACTTAGCTTTAAAAAAACAAACAAAACAGCAAACTCAAGTTAAGAAAACATATAGCGTGCTTTCTGTCTTTCTCTCCTTCCATATATTTATCTCATTGGTTAATATTGTATTTTTAAAATGATGTGTTGGAGGGGCACCTGGGTGGCTCAGTAGGTTGAGTGTCCGACTCTTGGTTTCAGCTCAGGTCATATCTCAGGGTTGTGAGATCAAGCCCAAGTCTGGCTCTGAGCTCAGTGTTGAGCCTGCTTGATATTCTCTCCCTCTCTCTCTGCCCTTCCTGTTTCTCTCTCTGTCTCTCTCTCTCAAAGAAATCTTAAAAAAAAAAAAAAGATTTTCTAAAAAAAATGTGTTGGAAAGTGGTTTATAAAATTTAAAATATGTAAATGATATCTTTTAATGGGATAATTGCCTTCCTACATATAGATAGAATACCAAAAAACTGCTGAGGATGGGTATTGCTTTTCCTCTGCCTTAATATAGAGCACCTAACTCCTGGCCTCTTTTATTTTCTCAATTTTGCTACACTTGGCATCTTAATGAAAATTTTCTTATATATAAGATATTAAAATCGTGGTTAATTATGGTCAAACTATACAATAATACCCAGCATATGTAGTTATTTGGAACATAGAAACTCTCTGAAGGAACGTTTAAGTATCACAGAGTTTATTATACATTATTGCTTTTGTATTTTGTTTACTAGGAAAACCCTTCATCTTTCTATTCAAAACCTTCACCCTCTTCTCCTGACTCATTTCCCCCTTTGGACACAATATTCTGTCTAACTTTCTAGCTTATTTATTAGTGTACCTTAAAGTAGAAGAGCAAATTTTCTAGACTGGGGTCTGGTTAGTGTAGGAAAAATGAAAACATCAAAAGGTAATAAGAGGCAATGAAGAAAAAAAATGGAAAAACTATTTTTAAAAAATCCATGCCATAAGAACATGGGTACAAATTGCTGTAAAATTTCTGATTTCACAGAGAATATGTGTTAGCCTTATTATAAGTAGCACATTTATGTAGTTTTCTTTAATGTTAATACTGGTCAAGATTTTTTTTTTTAAGAAACCAGAGAACATATACAATACTTTTAAAAAGATTTCCATCAAAATGTTTTTATTTTGGGGGCACCTGGCTGGCTCAATCAGTAGAATGTGTGACTCTTGATGTCAGGATTGTGAGTTTGAGCCCCACATTTAAGATTACTTAAAAAAAATAAGATCTTTTTAAAAAATGTTTTAATTTCAGTTCTTAAAGTGTTCTTAAAGTTATTAAAAAGCTATGGCAAAATCTCATTTGCATAAGTGGGACTTGAGAAAGGTTTTTAAAATTTAAAACAGAAGTTTGCTATGGATTGTGTAGCATTTGGAATCTGGCCTGTGAAATAAACCTTTTAAAACATAACTAACTTTCTTTGGAAGAATAGATTCTGTGCTCCGTAAATTGTAATAGAACAATTTGCACATAGTGTTTCAAAATTGGGGAACTGCCCATGCTAAGGAATCAATAAAGGCAGCCGCTAATGATGGACCATTTTCCATTCTTTACATGTTGAACTGTTTAATTGTAGTGATATTAGATGAGTATTTAGGAGTAGGTCAGAGAGAAGTGGGAAGTAAAGAATTATTATGTGCAATTACCTGTTTTTACAAAGTTGACAAGCAAAAATCAGAGGCGTTGGTGCAGAGAGGGTCTGGAAGAGCAGTCTTGAGGAATTCTACATTGTAGGTAACTTATCATTGTTTGTGGATGTCTACATTTAAATACGTTGTCCAATATCTAACAAAATGCATAAGTCTTAATCATTTGTATCTATTAAATATAATTACGTATTGTAGAAAATGTACAAGATAAGTTATTTTCATTGTTTCATTATGTTATAAAAGCAGGGCTGCATTTTTGATAATACTTTAAAAGAAACTAGAATTTTGGGGGTATTTAAATTCCGTGGAAGAACACAGTTGTTCACTGTACCCTTGTTACCAAATCTCCAAACAATTTATGATGTATTAGTGCAAATAAGGGGTTAATTCCAAAATTAGCTGTAGAATCCCCATTTTCAAATTGTTGTATTATAGTGGTGGCTTATAATTATTTAGTCAGCACAATAATAATCTAAACAAGAACACTTTAGTGACAGGAAGACAATGTTAAGAGGACTTAAAAATGAGTTTCGCAGTGGTGGCTTATAAATACTTCATTCTGCGTATGTCAGAATATAAACCTTTAAGGAAGTCTGCCATATTTGACTGGTACGCAGATTCAAATAACTGTAAGAAAATATGTAGACAATATTTTTGCTGCTGAATTATTACTGAATAATGATTGAATGCCCTGTTTTTGTTTTTGTTTGTCTGTTTGTTTTTTTAAAGTAAGCTCTCTGCCCAATGTGGGGCTTGAACTCATCAAGAGTCTCATGCTTCACCAGCTAAACCAGACAGGCACCCCATTTTTTAAGTATATCCCTGTTTTTTATTGAAAAATACTCTTTCAGTGTTTACAAATAAAGTAAAAGTTATTTTTACCATATTCCTAATAATTTAGCAAATTTTCTATTTATAATTGTCAGAAAATGTGATATTTGATAATGTAGAAAAAAGAAACTTTTTTAAGATAAAAAAATTTCTCTCTAGAAAGCTCAAATAAAAGCACTTGAACTTTTCTATTAAGTTTCTAAACTATAATGATGGAGATAAACACAAATTTCAATACCATTGAAATTAAAATATATTTGTATTGTATTTGAAGGCTTTTTTACCCCCTCCCTCACTGTTATCACTTCAACACTGAGAGTCAAGTAAATAAATACACTTGTAATTTTGTGGCGGTGGTAAAAGTATTAATAATTGTTTTTCATTCTTCACTTTCTATTTCCTATTCATTCAAAAGTGTGAAACGAAGGATCTATTAGAAACTGACATGACACTTGTCTTAAAGTACAACAAATGGCTTATCTGAGAAAGTGAGAAATGAAATTCTTCCCTAAAATGCTATGTATTTTAATACTTTATAAAATAACCAGCTTGCGCTTTCTCTCTCTCTCTGACAAATAAATAAATAAAATCTTAAAAAAAAAGAAAAGAAAAGGGATGCCTGGGTGGCTCAGTCAGTTAAGCATCTGCCTTCGGCTCAGGTCATGATCCCAGGGCCCTGGGATCGAGTCCCATATGCTGAGCAGGGAGCCTGCTTCTCCCTCTGCCTGTCGCTCCCCCTGCTTGTGCTTTCTCTCTCTCTCTCTCTCTGACAAATAAATAAATAAAATCTTAAAATAAAATAAACACCATTAGAGATAATGATTTAGGACTCTTTGAAGATAATTATAGTGAGGTACCTTAAAAAATTGTGCAACAGTTTTAGCTCTTTGATTTCATGAAAGCAACACAAACAAAAAACCTTAGTACTATTCTGAAGTATTTGATGAATAAGAAATTAGAATTTTGCTAACAATATCGGGTTTCTGCGGCACACTCAGGTACAATCTAGTTTCTTAAAGTGATGTGCTAAATTGTATCTGAGATCATCTTCCAGTGTTATTTATGACTGTCCCTTTGTTCATGTTCTTTACTCTGAGAGGCTGCCCATTCTGATCAAGGTAGTTTGCTGCCTTAAACGATGCTTTATATGCCCTTACGTTTTTAGCACTTCAGTTTAGAGATCTGAAAGTAAATATGTACTTTTTTCCAATATTTAATGTTAGGTTAATGGGCATGGGTAGGTGAGGTTTTACAGTGGATGAGTTACAGAGTTAACTCTTACTATCAGATATGCATCAGTGTACTTCTGTCAGTACAAAGAGGTTCTGAAATTAATAGGTATTTTCCTCAAGAAGCTAGAAAGAATACATGCCTCAGTGTTTTCTTATGGTAGGATAGGTATATTTTGTGTAATTGATTCAAAAATAGGCTGTTGTTGTTTTGAAATTGCCCTAGGACGATAAAGGACGACCCTAGACATGGAGAACTAGCTCCTTTAAAACTTCTGGCTGGGGCGCCTGGATGGCTCAGTTAAGCGTCTGCCTTCGGCTCGGGTCATGGTCCCAGGGTCCTGGAATCGAGCCCCGCATCTGGCTCCCTGCTCAGCGGGGAGCCTGCTTCTCCTTCTCCCTCTGCCTGCCACTCCGCCTGCTTATGCTCTCTCTCTGTCAAATTAATTAATTAATTTAAAAAAACTTTTGGCCAAAATTTTAGCCCACATGTAGACAGCCAGCATGAACCTCATAGCATAACTACATGATGTTTCTTATTAATTTAAGTTCAGTATATTTTTGGCTGTTACACTACCCATTTAAGTTTCTTTAAGTTTATTTGGGAACAAGCTTGCATATAAATAAATAGTTCAGCAAGCAGTTGTTTATACAGATTTGGCACTCACAAGAGTAGTGAAAGAACGTATAGATGAAGCAAACATAAACGCAAAGTTGACAGTTGCTGGTGAATAGATGATGTCATTCACAGAGGTTCTGAAGTTTGAGCATGCAAAAGCTCTAGAGAACACCTGAATATAAGGGACAGGTAAAGTTGCCATCAAGGGAACCAGGACAGGCACAAGAAGATAATGTCTCATAAAGCTAACAGCAAAGTTAATAGTAATAGCAATAGTAAAATAATAATAGTAAAGTGTAAAAGATGTACACTTTTTTTTATTGATGTTGAAGATTTTTATTCTATCTAGACAGCCCAAATAAAAGAACACTCAGGGTTTTCATGATAGAGTTTCAGAATAGAAATCAAGAAATTGGCATTCAGCCTTGCCTAGACCAGAAGAATTAGGTATTTCCCTAGTCGCAGAGCCCACGATGAGTAAATACATGACGTAGATTTATAAAGTAGGGGTACAATTCAGGGACTTTTGTCTTAAAGGGAAAAAATCTTCTAGAACTTGGGTACAATTTCATTAAATTAAGCTAAATAAGTAGGTGACAAAACTTATTTCAGAGCCTAGATCCTTTCCACATTGGTTGGGATTATAGAAGTAAGCTCAAATATGTAGGAACCAGATTAATCTATTTTCATCCTGAATCCCATTCAGTAAATTTTCTATCCTTAAATTTCCCTTTTCTAAACCTATCGGTGTCCCAACCTATTATCTCCGAGCATAATTACATTGTATTTAATATGTCAATCTAACAGCAACTCAAGTAGTGACAGTTTCTTGTGTGTATGAGAATTTGAAGAAATGTATTGTTGTCTATGTATGTGCATTACTTTTTCTGTTCAATGCCTCATTCCCTAAATGATGGAATGTAGATGGACAGTAGATGCAAAGTGAGTCTCGAAAATGTAGTGCATATTCCCAGCATGCAGTTAGAAGTAAGGCTCCATGGAGAGGACCATGCATGCCTTAGTCTGGAATAAGCACAATGATCTTTCCCTCTACCTTTCCACCTCCCATTCTTGCTACCCGTCAAGGCACATACCTAGGGACCCTCTGTGGGGTCAAAGCACATACCTAGGGACAGTCTGTGGGGTGGGTGGTGGGGACATAGGCAATTGTTTCTATTTCAAGAGAGTTATTGAATAACATGGTTAGAACCGCTGAGGAACTTGGGACTCATCATATTCTAGTTCACTTTCATTACATCAGGGAATAAACTATCATTGCATTCAGTACATTTTGTGCACACTGCAATATGTATTTTCTCCTCACTTATTTTGAAAATATCCGTGGGAAGGTGTGATTACATGATATCCCTCTTTTCACTTTGGTGAACCTTTGGAAAGGTTGAATTATTTGCTATAGGGGCTCAAACTTCAATTTGTCTATACCTAGAATCTCATTAACTAATATCTTAGTGACATGAAAATTTGTTATTAAGTAATAATTAATAACTAGTCTTAATAATTCTGTTATCTAGGTTTTAAAAATACACTTGTGCTATTTTCAAGCATACTGATAAGATATTAAGTGTGTGTAAAATATTTAAAAGAGATACTTAAATACACACACATATATGTAAAACTTTCCTATGAGAACTGATGAATATTGGAAGCTTCTCAAAATTTAACCAAGAAAATCCATTAGAATGCAGTCACAGTTCTGCCAGTATTCTCTGGGAGACTTCATGATTATAGATTTCGGTGTGAGTATATTTTCCTTGACATACAACCCTTTCAACTTTTATATCGATCATTCAGTCTTTTTAAAGAAGCTTTGTATCCATGTCCGAGCTATATGAGAGTTTAATTATTTTTCTGTTTCCTGATCTCTCTTTATAGGTAACAATATGTTTAAAACCTGTCTTTCTAAGATATTCATATCCCTTCCTCATTAATGGAACATTTTTAGAAGGAAAAAATAAGCCAAATCTGCCTTTTCACCTAATTTGATATTTTATAATATTTTGGGGTTTTGTGTATTTTCTTCTTGCATTATTGTAAATACTGGTCAGGGATACTTTTCTCTTGCTTAGTATATTTATTCATTGAAACTATTCATTCTCCTAGGATTTAAGACTGCCATTTCTGAAGAACTACATTCTTACCTTTGTGCTGTTTATCCCAAGTGCTTTTATCTATCTGTGGTGTCTGATTCATCAGCCATTTGTCCATTAAGATGAAATGTTATCTGGGGAAAAATGAATAACTCAGATGCTACTAACTCATCATCTCTGTGCAGTATACTTAGGTTATTTTCTGTTAGGTGATGGATTTCCACTAATGCTTTTACTCTTGGCCGAGTTGCTTTAAGACAACGAACTGGAATTATAAGCATCTCTCTTTGGCCAAGGATTGGGAGGTTACTAGTATAGACCCTTGATCCTTAGTATAGTAATAAATAACCATTAAAGCTCTAATTGGTATATCTAATTGGACACATACTTTGCATGTCACTTACTGATGGGCATTTAAACCAAAGCATTCATTATAGGAAGGGGAGACTGTTGGCAGTAATAAACATGAAACATATTAAACATTCACATTTACTGTGCAAGAAAGACTAATAAATTATAAAATGGCTTAGAAGACAAATAATCTAAATATCCCTTACGACCCTGCTTATCAAATGTAGAGGAAAGAAACAATGTCACATCAAAGATTCTGCCCTACAGGGTCCTCTGTTTCTCCTTTTAAAATGAAAATTAGTAAAACAATCCTACTGGATAATGAGGACTGAGAGAATAAGTGTGAATTGCCAGTTTTATCTGATTCTTCTGGTTAATACGTGGGTTTTTAACCCTTTATATTATGTCTTTTGGTTGAGGAAGCGAGGACCAGTTTTTCTTAGAACAAAACATTACTGATCTTCAGTATTCCCTAAGGATTATTCAGTGAAATAAGAGGTTTGAATAATACTTTAAAAGTTTGAATTTGATTTGGTTTCGGATTCTGGTCAGATAAGGGAAAAGGAAGTTAGTTTTCAAAAGGAAAGACATACCTCATTTCAACTCTGGTGCTTTTGCTTCACTTTTTATTTTTAGAAGTTGTCTTTATTTTTGAAACCAAAGTGGAGAGGTGAAGAAATAAAAGAAATGTGAACATCAATTTGACATACAAATTTCAGTATTATTGTAAATAATCTGTTCATAATGCTTTTCATAGTCTTAGGTATTATTTACCCCAGCTTTCACTAAAATATTGGTTTCTCTTTACAAAGTCAATTTAAACATTAATTATGTTAATTGACAGAAACCAAGTCCAATTTAGTGTTATAATTACCTAAATGTACTACATAATCAATGTTAAATAACTAAATGAAAGCACACTATATCTGCTTACATAAGACTAGTTTCAAATACCCAGCTGAGTACTTTGTTTTGTACGTAAGTGTGATTTCTTTTTAGTGTATAGCTGCTCTCTGATAGCATACTACTAGTGTCATATATAAATATGGCTTACAGGCATCCTTTTAAGAAAATGTCATACTTTAAACAAATAAAAATAGATGCTTAATCAGTTATAGAGAATAGAAATGAAATTTTACTAGATTTTCAAATCAAAACATATTCACTCTTTTTTCTTTTATTTGGCTTTCTCTTCCCTTTCCCCACCAAAAATCCATAGCCAAATGCTACTGAAACGCAATGTAATACATATTTTCTACCCTTATAAAAAATAAATTATGAATTGTAAATTCATTTAAAAATTTGGAGTTATTTTTTATATGTAGTTCAGCTTCTTATCAGCATATTTATTAACAGAAAATTAATACATGTATTCATTAAAGCTTTGGAATAATTTCACTGTCTGAAAATGTACTGTTTATTATTTAATACATTTTATTATGCAATAAATAATGATAAAATCTAATTTTGAGTGAAGATGAGAATCTTCCATTCTAACTATCCTTTTTGTTTTATTGAGATTTTTAAGTAAGTAAAAAAAATCCTATATGTTATTTGGTAGAGAAAAAAATCCTTAGTCATTGTTTTATTCCAAATCCTTACTTTATTTTCTTACTAGCAGTTGAGGAGCTCTGCTTTGCCACCCAAAAGCAGGTAGCAATTGTGAATCAGTATCATTTATAATACATTTATTGGGTAATTTTATCAGATGAAGAGAGAAAAATATTTGGTATTAAATTATTTTAAAAGAGCTTTGCTGTCATTTATTAGGGCCTTACTAATTTTTCTATATATCACATAATGTAATTGTACCTAGACTATATTAGTAATAGCAGCAGTAACAAAAAACACTGGTATCAATACACTACTTTGTACGTAGTCTGAAGAAGATTATTGTGATTAATTAGGTTTTTGATAGCATTATGAATTTATCTGTCTTACAGGTTTTAAAGACCTATTCTTTTTACTTTGCTATGTATTTTCTTGAAATACCGTATAGCAATTCAGTTATGGTTCTTAATGCTGCTTGCTATTCCACAGTAGGTTTGGACCTAATATTTCTGACGTTTCTAGGAAAAATCAGGTGTTGAAGAAATGAAAAGAAGTGAGCGATTCTATAGTCTTGATATTTATTTCATATAAATCAGTCAAATATATTGTTTAACTAATACATTTCCCCATTCTCCCAATATTTCTTCACGTCATATGCAGCCAACACAGACATGCTTTTAGAACTCACCTAAACCTTGGCCTTAAAGAGAGTGTCTGAAATGATAGTCACTCTGTATAAGTTGTCTTGAGATTATAGCAGTGGTCTTTCTTTTCTTTTCTTTTTTTAAGATTTATTTATTTTAGAGAGAGAGTGGAAGGGGCAGGGAGAATCTCAAGCAGACACCACACTGAGTGCGGAGTCTGACTTGGGGCTTGACCCCATGACCCCAAGATCCTGACCTGAGCCAAAACCAAGAGCTGACGCTCAGCCAGCTGAACCACCCAGGCGCCCATGCAGTGATCTTTCTGTTCATTTTTTTCAGACCAGAGATCTGTCATTGTTATTGAACTCACCTGTAATTTGTGAAAATATTCCTGTTTCTAAAATTGGATTTACCATGAAGCTAATGAATCTTAAATGTCAGAGCTGTTCACTTGCACAGGCTCTTCTAGGCATTGTTAGGGCCCCAGGCAGTGTGCTCAAAGGGTCATATGTTTTTGTAAAGTTTCCTGAAGTATGATATTTAAACAGAATCTTTTAAGGTTTTGATTTCATTCTCTGACTTCTTCTCTGTTACACTTTCCCTCATTTATGGTCACTTAGGAGTAGCCAGGAGCTACTGGGATTCTGTTAAGTAGAGGTTCAGTTGGTGATAAATTCAGTTTGGATATAGTGGGGTATTTTTATGTGGTTTGCAGACACTCGTGTACAGTTATTGCTAGCTATTCTGGTGAAGAAATGGCCTCCAGAATTACTCCTATTATTCATTATATTGCCTTACTGATTGTGACATAAATGTGCAAGGCCAGATGTCATGTTACAATTTGAATGTGTCCTATGGCACCTGAAATATGTGGCAAGTGGAGGAGAAATAGTGTTTGAAATGTATGGAGCCAGAAGCTAGTCTGTGGAATCTTTTCGGTCGTTAAATGTGTTAAACAGTAAGTGGGGGATTTGGTTCTCATCTATAACTAATCAAAACAGAAGTTCTCTCCTATATATTCTTCGGGGGGTACACAGACAACATTATCAAATGTAGTGCTTACAGTTATAAAGACAACATACTGTTCCCCTCTTTCAATAAGTATCAGATAAAATAGAATTTATCAGAATACTTGTATTCGTGGGGCATAGGCTGTAGCAATTCAGCAAACATGAGCACCTCTGACATTGTACACTTTATGTATCCTAACCATCAGTAATAAATAACACATTGTGAGCAGCTGTTCTAGAGGAAAACCAAAATTATAGAAAGTGACACTGTGAAATTGTTATATATGAGACAAGGGTAAGATTTGTGGTAAAAAAAATTATTAAGGAAAATATAAAGGAATGCTGGCAATTAATTTATTAAAATGTTATTTCAGTTTTCTGGATTTTCTTGCTTATGATACTTGTTGGCTTTTAAAAATGAGTTGTTTGTTGTGATTTTTTTTTTTCCTAAATAACTATTCACTTTGGTACCTAATTTTCTACTTGTAATTTTTGTTTTTTGTTTTTTCATAAAAGTGGTACCCCTAAATTTTATAAGCTTTGGACCTCACAAAACTTGAATCTACCCCTACCAGTTTTATTTATAATGTGATGATTTTGAGAAATTGGCAGTGTTTTACTCGACATTCATAGCTTGATATATGCATTTCAGGACATTTCATTGTATCTTTTTTATTTTATTTCATTGTGTCTACATTATATTCTAAAGATTCAGAATTTGGGATGAGAATTTGAAAAATTAAAAATTTAACAAATAAATTTATTAATGGACATTAAGTAGATAAGATAACAAAACATTCATTTACTCATTAAATAAAAGATTTAAGGTAAAAAAACCATTTTCACAGTTTACGTTAAATAAATGCTTTGTTTAAAACCTTTCTATTATGTTGTAGGCTAAACTAGGGGAGTTTTAAACTAAATGAGGTTTAAACAATTTTTTAAGAAATTGTACAAATGGGCTTTATTTTTACACTTTTCTCCATTCTCCCCACTCCCCATTTTTGGAAGTTTCCTTCACCCTTACCCCACAGTCTTATTATAGCCTTTATGTGGAGAAAAAAATAACATTTTTAATTTACTTTTCTTTAGTAATCATTTCAGTGGGTTTCTATAAGATCCATAATCAAAAACTGTTTTAGTAAATCAAACCTTTTTTTTTTTTCTTATTACTTTTGAAACTTGCTAAAACAATACAGCAAGAAGAAGCAAGAGAAAGTATGCCAGTTTTTCTAGGATATGTTCTAATTTGTGGGGTTTTTTTCATACACTAAATTATCTTATGACCCAGTCCTAAGATGTTCTCATTGTTAATTCATGGATTTCTGTATATATAATTTAAAAAATGTTTATAAGTAACTTTTGAAATCTATTTGTGGGTTGTTAGGTGAATGAGACTCTGCTATTTGAAAATATATATAAACAGGTATGTTAGAAAGATAAATAATGGTCATTACAAATACAGTATCTGATAAGTTGTTTTGAGACCTTTATATGTGCATTGCCATTTATTTCAACCCTTGACGAGTAGACCTTTATTAAGCTGTGATGATTACTGAATATGAAATGTAACCAAGATTATTTATTCAAATATAATTTAAATATTCATCAAAGAGGAGTTATGCTTGAGACTGACAGAGACTATTAACATCAAAAAATATAATTAACTGCATTGGGTATCATGAAGCAGAGTTAGCCAAATAGCCGAGAGGTCTAATTGCTCTAGAGTTTGAGAAGCAATGGTTTTATTTTATGCGGTAGCTGTGGAATTAATAGTAATGCGCTTGCCTATGTGGGCCAATTAAAATCTGCCTGTTAAGGTTCATTGCTCTATAGGAAACCCATTGAATATCGCTTAGTAAACAGGATTGACATGTCAGTGTGTACAAGAAGATGAAATACAATAAAATCTGTGAAAATGAGAAGTATCATTAAAAGAACTGTTTTTGAAAACAATTCATTAAACTCTTTACCAATAACAGTGTGTTAGGTGATGTTGTGGTATGCCCTCAGACTCCCCATTCAGGACTAGCCACTCTTTCCTCCAGCCGCCAAAGGAGTTGCAGGCTGATGGACTCCCAGTGAGTCCCCACCCAGGACTGCCGCGGGCTGAAGGGATCTGAAACCCTTCCCCCCAGAGGCAGCCCTCATCGAATGCCAGAGTAAAAAGGCTTGGCCTCCTCATCCTTTGCTTCATTTGGAGACAGCTCTGAAGGGCCCTCCCAACTCCAGAGCTCCCTCCCTGAAGAATTTGCGGGGCCTTTATTGCAGCCGCATTAGACTTCTCCCCAGTTGTTTCCCTCATAGTTCCAAGAGCACCATAAGCCTCCCAGAGATCTCTGCCTCAAATTCTGCTTCCCATGTTACCTAACCTAAGAAAGGAACTAATGATAAGTATAAAACAAGTCTTGTCCGTGGGACTGGCTACATACATTGTAGGAATTTGGCAATTTAAAAACTAAAATAGTTTTAACCACCCCTCCATTGCCCAATTCAGGTCTACAGATAGCATTTTATCTTTGTCATGTGATCCTTTTTCTTTAATAAAAGTAATATTCTGACCTTTGTGGCGCTATTATGTTTTTTAGCTGAATACAAAAAGAAAGCACTCCTGATTGAACTCAAAAGATTTTGCCTTGCCCAGACTGTAGAGATTTAAAAGTGGGCCGACATTCTCATGGCATTTTGACATTAATGAGGTTGTTGAAATGGAAAAGTTGAAGGGTCAAAGATAAGAACAGTAGCAAGCTCTTCTAGTGTTTCTTTTTCTTAATAGTGATAAATATACTTAATAAATTGACTGTGATTCCTAACATAAAATCTGTGATGTTATGTGTTAAATATAGTACTTTCAGGATTAGAAGATTTTTTCTTGCAAATAAAAATAATTCTAACACTCCCTAGCTATAAATTACAAACCTCAAATACAGTTTATTAAATTAAGATAATATTATATATATCTGTAACTTTTATAAGATGTGTAACAATTTTAAATAGCTTCATAGATCTTAATAAGTATAATGTAATAAGGTATACATTATGTCTTTAGTCTACAATGATAAAGATGTTTTTCTAGTCATTCATCATTGAATATGCTTACCCTGTTTATATCTGTGGCCTAAGACTGCATGTCAGCTTTCAGAGGAGTGATGTTGCTGCTTCACAGCACACAGCCCTGTATTCCCAAAGCCTGTACATGATGTTAGTGGTATTAAAAGCTCTTGAGTCTAACAATTTATAGGTTACGAAGAACTGAGCCTTTCAGACAAGTTACTGTTACGAAGCTAATTAAGGCTAGGAATATAACATGGAAGGGAAGCCTCTTCCTGCTTTGTAGTTTTTAAGAACTTACACGAACCATGTAAATCAGAAAAGTTTTAATTTGGTTTCTGTCATATGAGTATGGAACTATGCTTGACTTCTGAAAGTTATAGCTTATCTTTCATTCATTGATTTATGCTGCCAAATAATTACTGAGCTATATGGTGTCCAAGCGAATGTGCCAAACACTGTAAAGGTATTTATGAACAACTGGTAAGAATATATATTTGCAAGTCTACAGACTGATGTTTATGGAGTTAATAAATTGTGGAACAAGGCACAGCATTATGCACTGCATGTTTTCAGAGATTCTTAAAGCCGGCATGAGCCCCCCAAAGATGTAGTCTGGTGAAGAAAATGAGATGTGTGCAGAAATAAGTATGTTAAATCTCTCATCACAGTAAACTTCTAAAGACTGATGGAGAAAGGAAAGTGGTGAGTAATGTCCTGAGGTGGGAAGATGTACTATATGTTGAGGGAATGCTGAGTTAGGTCTGTTAAGGGAGTTATTCAACTTCTGACCTCACCCTTTCAAACTTTCTATACCATGAAGCATCTTATCAGCTTTCTTCTTCCTTTCGGGCACTATAAATTCTTTTCTTGTACTTAGGCTAAGGAAGAAAGGATCTTTCAAAGATTGTGTTCTTTATGTTTCTCAAAATTCTATAAAATATATTTTAAAAATAATTTTTAACCCAGTATTGTGAATATGGAAAATAACACTAGGACTTCAGGTCCTCTATATTAATTCTGAAACAATGAGTTCACTCTTTTTATGGCAGAGAACTGTAATACATAATTTCATATCCATTTGTTCATTTTCTTCTGCATATTGTTTCGATGTGGTATATTTAGGGTATTACTATGCTTTTAAAATTGTAGGTATTTCTACACCTAGAATATAGCAGCTTATGTCTTATATTGCTGTTTCTAGTGCCAGAATCACAGGTGGATATAAAATTTTGATTTCCTTCCTCCCCTTCTCCCGCCCGCCCTCCCTCCCTTCCTTCCTATTTGTCCATCTTTCTGTCTATCTATGTATCTCTCTTTCTGTTATCTGTCTATTTTTAGATAATTTATTGCCTTTGAGACTGAGATGCAGCAAGAGGACACTTCCCTTGATCTGTGCTTTTTTTTTTCTTTAAAGAGCACTTTGGGTTAATATGCTGACAACTGAATGCTTATGAGTAGGTGTTCAGTTATCGAGAATGCCATGAGCAATGCCTTGTTACTTTCTTATCAGCTACTTCCTGCTGTCAGCTTGGCACTTATTTCAATAGAAAAGGATTTGCATCAAATGTAATGTCTTATTATATACAGCTAACATGGGGTTTTTAATTGTGCAAACACATGAGACTCCTGCAGTGATAGTCAATTTGATAAAAGGATTAGATTATGAATATTTTGTCATGATTAAAGATTACTTCTGATTTATCATTAGTAAGCCAGTGAAATTTGCCATATTATTTATCAGTCAGGTGAGACTCCATTAATTTTGAGAGTGTATGAACCACACAGTATCCACCTCTTTATAAAGAGCCTCTAATGAATTTATTTATATTCAGATTATAGGTATTAAGGATTGTTTTTAGCCTTCCACACCTGCTCTTACTGCTAGGAGTATCCCAAGAGTCTATGGTTCCAGCTTTTTGTCTTTATTGTTTTTCATCTCTTGTCTTACAGAACAGTTAGGTAAACATCTATACAAAATCTCCAGTTTTTATTAAAGAAATGACAACTGGTATGTATCAACAGGACATTTTGAGTTGTCCCATTGATTAAAAGAAACCCTTAATAAAATAATAGAAGAATGGGAATTCTGATTTAGAAAGTATTTATTGAGTAGTACTTCTTGCTGTAAACAGGACTAGGCATTCTGATGGATTTAAAAGAAGCTGGAGAGATCAGACTAGGGCCCTAGCAACAACTAAAGGCATTGAATGAGACCTAATACAAATAACTGCTCCGCACTCTTAGAGGTGTTTGGGAAAGAATGTAAACAAAAACATAAGGAGTTTACCAGTTAATTCTAAACATGAATATAGTTGCTGAATTAAATAAAAACTAAAATGCAAAATATACAAGAGACACCACAAAGCAGAATATGATTAATTGCCAAATTAGTTATATAGACAATCCCTGCTATAGGGAAAGGAGACAAAAATCACTTCGGGTTCCATTAATCAGGGATGACTATAATACTGTTTGGCCAGCCTCGTTTGTGTGTTAGCTTTCTTTATTACCTCCTCGTTAGCTGATGCTTCCTGCAAATGTGTGTGCCTCCCTCACACCTAAGTACATGGCAGCGAGTTGCCTAGAGGGAACCACCTTAAGATGGGAAACAACAGTTCAGCAAACTAGTAGCCTAGTGTCCTCAGCTCTAAAAATGTTCTACCTCAGAGACTTAAGGTCCTTCAAATGGTCTTCATATTAAGAATGAAATAGTTCTAGAAGTATACATAGTCATTTCTGTGAGAATTCTGTTCTGATGCATTTTTCTAGATGGGAAAGAACGACATAAGGAAAACACAGATAACAGTGTTTATGGGGTACAAAATTAAAACGAGATAACTAATAGAAACATATTTGTAACTTCTAGAATAATTATGTACCACTTTATTTTTGGAATGAGGGTGTTTTCAGTTTCTTGGCCCTTTGGGGAAATATTAACTCTACGTATTTTCCCTGTTCCAACATTACTCTGTTAATTCAAATCATATTATTAAGACACTGCTCGGTCATACTTTTGCATCCCCTTTACACAAGGCCTTCCTTTATTTTTGTTTATAACCTATGTCACATATTTTACTACCAAATGTTTCACAAGTTGCATGAGGAAAATAAATTACTTTAAAATAAAAGCTATATAAGAAAAGCGTATTGAATTGAAAAATTTTCGTGAGAAAATAATAGTAGTGAAAGATGTGAAAGATTTTATGCCAAAAGAATTCACTTCAGGTAAAGAATAGCTGTGCTTTCTTGCCTCATGATTAAAAACCAAAGCAAAACCCAGGCACTTATAGAATAGAGTTATTCTAATAAAAAAATGAAAAACTTCTCCTGAGTCAATTAAATATTTCAGCAGAAAGTTGTATTTAGTCTTAAGTTTTGCATAGATGGAAATTTTTTAAAAGCCATGCTATCAAGTCTTATGATTTTATTTCTTTGCTTGCAGTTCGATTTGTATAGTTCTGTGAACATTTGTTGCTGTGCTGTAATCAAAGTGAGGTTTGTAAAGCTGAAATTATATTAGCCATCAATTAGATTGGATACTCGTTTGTTTTATATGCAGAGATCTATAATACTGACCAAATGATGCCTCATCAAACATCTTGGGAGGCAGAAAAATATATTTATGGCATAATTTTCTTGTTTTTCAAAATCATATCCAAACCAAGGGAGTAATCTTTTAAGGTGAATTTAAAATAGCAACGACAAAAATCTAGTTTGCTCAGTGTTGTCCTCTAAAACTCCTTTTAGTTGCAGGTTCTTTTGCATTATTTCAAACTCTAATCCTCTGAGCGGGTAATTAACAGACCAGAAAAGCCATTTGTGAAAAAGAAGAGCCATAAGGGTGGAAATATTTCTTCACCGAATGATCTTTAAGAAGTAAATAATTACAAAAGAAAAAGATTTGGGATGACCAATCTAAATCTGAAGATAATTAGAAGGAATAGAGTATGAAAATCGAAATGCTTGGCATGTACAACAATTCTCATATCATAACAAGACTAATTAAATATTTAGAAACCAAAAATCCCCTCACAATTTGAAGAAAAATAACCCACGACAAAAGGGTCTGCAACTTTGCAGATAATTAGCAAGGGTTATAGGAAGGAAAAACATCACAGATTGGCTCCAAGGCTCTGCAAGGTCATGTCTTATTACGCTGTGTCTTTTGTATGGTCTGGTAACAAGTTTCTTGCTAATTTAATCTAACTAGGGCATCCCATAGCGATTTCCCATTTCCCTTGTTAAAAATGTGATAGTTTCTACAAGTACAAACTGTAGTAGGTTAACATTTTTATAAATAATTGCTCTTAATTGATACAGGTCATAATATTTTTTG
The DNA here is from genome assembly GCF_003265705.2 of Callorhinus ursinus. Taxonomy (NCBI): domain Eukaryota; kingdom Metazoa; phylum Chordata; class Mammalia; order Carnivora; family Otariidae; genus Callorhinus; species Callorhinus ursinus. The sequence goes on along the minus strand of NW_027397071.1, from coordinate 33,567,297 downwards.
AATTATTAAAAGCAGAGGTCTTGAAAATTTGGACACAGAAATGATATTTTTTAAGTATTTCAAAATTTTACAGTTTTTACCCCCTCTTAAATTTTCTTATTCTTTTCATTAAGTAGTTAGACCTGATGACCCTGTGAATGAAACTTAGTCTCAGTGGCATGCTTTGTAAATAAATACTTCTTATTTTGCTAATAAAAGCAAGCACATTTATGTTGAATGTGCATTTCTGCAAACAAGAGATTCTGTACTGGATTAATAGGTCTCTGAGTGAGTCAAGCCTAATTTGCAGTAAACTGACCCCAAGGTCCAGTAAAAACTGCAAGGAATTTCAGAGGTTTCTAAAACATAGTAAGTTGTTTTTAGCAAATCAGCATTGCCATTTCAAATGCTTATTTTAGTAATTAATGTGGAATTTTTGAGGATTATTAAGTTTCTAAGATGCAAATTTAACTTGCAAATATTAAAGTATGCAAACTGTCTGGTTATAATTCCTGATAGAGTATTTTATTCAGACACAAAATGATTGTGGAAGGTATCACTTTTATGTTATTCCTGCTTTTAACACACTGAAAAATGGAGTGACAATATTTTGGACATGGGCTTAAACAAGATTTTACTGTCAAAGCTTTGGTTGACTTGCTGTAGGTTACTTGATATTTGGTTTATTTTGGCTTTCTATTTCTGTTATATACTGTACACTTTTCAGTCAAATAGGTTTACATTTATATATTGACAGTACTGAAAGAATTTTATTTTGTATTTTTGCTTATGGTTATTTAATAATAGTCTTTTTCTATACCTTTTTCTTTCAAGTACAGTTGCAAAGATGTAATCACAGTTGCAGTTTTTTTGGAATCAGGATTGTATTTAAAATTTTTGAAAACACCAGCATATTGGAAACTGAATGGAACAGAAATTGTTATTTTTCCAAATTATGTTTTCATATCATGTACCAGTACTCAAGTATATTTTCCTAAAGATTCTACTAGTAACTTTATTTCTATAATCCAACTTTATTTCAGTGATTTCAAAATAGTTCAAACAACACATACTCTGTAAGGCTTTGAGTATAATATCTTAACATGCCTAAAGAATTAAATGCTATATGATGGATAGAAATCTACTAGAATACACAAATTATTAAATAAATTATGAGAACATAGTTATGTGACAAATGGGAACATTACTATAGAACACCTCTTCTTTTCCCATAATAATTACACACCATTTAGCTTCCTAATGTTATGTTTACCTAGCAATTAGTTAGGCTCACAAATCATCATTAATAAATATTTAAAGAAAGCGGGACCCACTTTTCTTAGCTTTACAGAATGAAAGTTTAGATGCTAAAAGAGCATTATACAATAAGAAAATAAGAGGTTTGCTGTAACATTCACCTCAGTTTCCCTCTTTGATTTGTGAGGATGATTGTCACCTTTTATCTTGGAACATAACTTCTTTTTATCCCCTCAGTTTATTTGATTACTTTCCTTGAATAAATCTATTCCACATTAGAACTTACCTATTAGTATTTTAAGGTCATTTGCTGTGTATAAAAATTTATTCTCAATTTGGACTCAGAAGGTCAAGGGTTCTAGTGCCTAGAGTACCGTACGTTCGTTCCTTGGTCATTTGGAATTGTTAGTGTATATAGTGATTTGGAAGTTTAAAGGGTACTTTTTTCCTCTGCCTTCAAATAGCCTATCTCCTAAGTGCTGTATCATTGGCTTTCATGATACAAAATTATGTCCAAATTGACAGAATTCTCTGAGAATCAGGTACAGCTGATTAAAGCAGAATTGGATGTCTGGTATTTATTTTCTACTAACTGTGTTTATTTATAATCATAAATAGCCAGGCTAACTATTCATCATTTATTTCATTCATTCAAAAACAAATACTGAATTTCTGTTATGTGCAAGGCATATAATCACCTCCAGTAAAAATGTAGAGGTTGACAGTGTCTTTTTTCTTTCATTTCTTTTTATGTTTTGCCCTTTGAGGTAACATTTCTAATTTTTTTAAACTGGTTTACTTGAGTAGAATAAAATTTACTTATAGACATATAATAGGTTTGTTTTCTGTTTTGTTTTTTAGTAATTGAGACTCAGGAATGAATATCGTTTCTCTTTATTAATGAGAGAATGGATTCAGTTGGAGTAATTGAACTGTAGCTGTTGCATTCATTAAGAAGAAATAATCCCCCATGTGTATGTGGCTTAAACTCTTTCAGGGTATTCTTGTGAATGTTCTGCTTATATATGGCACTTTGGAAAAGAGTGTCATTGCATGATAACCCTGGTACCTTGAAAGCAGGTAGTTTGTCTCCAAAAAAGTGAGCAGTTTTAACTAAGGTAGAAGATTACTCAGGAAAGAAAACAGACCTATTATTGCTAGTATTTTATAATTGAATTTTAAAAAATAACAGATGCCATGAAGAGACAAAGTGTGGAAGCAATCTTCACTGAACCTACAGGCGCAATAAAGAATTGGACTAGTTCTAGAGGGTGACTCCAAATTTCAGCAAACATTAATTTTTAGTTTCTGTCATGATATACTGACCTTTTCTGTTGAATGCTGGAGTATTTGTTCAGGTTGGTAGATTTTGCATTTTTAATCTTCCTTAGAACTGTGGTGAATAATGGCCCCTGGCAGGAGATAATGAAATTTTCTTAATTTATATTTTCAAGCAGAAGCTTCAATTGAAAATGGCATCCTATGGCCTGGAGCCCTAGCTCTAGTGCAAGTTTCAGGGGAGACGTGATAATAATGCAGTGCCATCAAGACAGGGAATGATGGGACAGTGAAGAAGTAATTTAAGGAAGAAAAGAGAATGTACCAAAGCTTTATTGTAGTATATCTAATGATCTGCTGAAGATTCCCAATGGTTTTTGGAGCATGACTGGAGAAACTAATGTTATCTTGCCAAAACAGAAGCCCCTGCTTAATCAGCAGAACAAGACTATTGATTAAAACACCTCTCATAATAGATTACACATGGAATCTCATCTCCATACTTTGCACTTGGTAAAGTGTAATAATGAGCATAAGATAATCAAAAGAAGGGTAAACGCAATTTGTTGGACATGGTACAATTCAAGATTAGGGTTGGGAAGGAAACAAATTTGCATGAATAGTTGGCCTGTTTTTAAAGTTGTACACAGGAAATCATATGCTCACTATAGGAACTACTCTGGACAATAAAAGGTATTCTGCCCCTTTAAGGTTTGCAGTCTATGCCCATCTTATATAAGGGAGTACTTATCATTATTGATGTTTTTGGTAATTCATGTTTGTTGAGGCATTGTGCAGAGTTTGCCTGCATTATCCCATCTAACCTTAAAGACAAACTTCGAAAGAAGGCTATAAGGTTTAATACATGGCTTATGGGCTCATAGTTAAAGGAAACAGACAAACTGGAATTGAAACCCCAGTTTTTTCTGATCCTAAAGCCTCTGCTTTTAAACAGTAATCTTCCCAAATAGCAAATGATTTTGCTTCTGACCAGAGTCAAATGATACGCTATATTGTTCATTTTTATACAGTTTATTCTCAGATTATAGGTTATGTGTGCATTGAGCCTTCTTTCATTTACACTTTTAAAAGATTAAGGAAAAGCAACATATTAATAGTTTGTTTGCATTATTAATATTTCATTAGTGATGAATCAGTACTGTCCCTCAAATAAAAAAGATAATGTTTCTTCAAAGTACTGCTAATTTGTGCGTGACAATTTCTAAGGTAATTTCCATATAAGTATGTAAATTAATGATAATACACATTTATAAAATGCCTTTTCCATTATGCATTTTTGTGGCAATGTTTAACTTAATTTCAAAAATGATTGTGGATGCCTTAAAAGTTAATATTGAAACCTGAGAATATTGATTACATCTGGAAGATAAAATACACAGTTTTAATACCTTTAACTTTTACCATATGCTAATTGTGATGGTGAAGAGATTCATTAGATATTTTGTATTTTTCTCTTACATATTATGCACAAACCTAGACAATATCAATGACTTCAAATGTTATACTCCAAATTTTGCTGAGAAGCAAAGATATTGGCATTCCTTTATTCATAGGAAGTAAACTAATAGGCATTAATCTCCAAAATTATGTGGTTTTATTTCTTCAGCTTTTGAGATGTACATTTGGCTTTATTCCCAAATAGAATTTTTTTTTTTCCATTTAGAGTAGAAAGACTTGCAGGAATGAGTTTAAACTAATTTTTAAAATTCAGGTTTTTTGCTCCATTTAAAACAGCTTTATGACCTGTAAAGTAGGATTTAGGATTTTCTTCATTGTAGATGATGGACTTTATGATAAAAATGTAAGTTTTATGAATATTAATGTCAGAAATAGTACTTTCTTCTGGTGTTTGAATTTGATAATGTTACAGAGCATTTATTATTGGATTTATTTTAGTTAACGTGGAATTCTCAAGATGAGTGTTGTACTCTATATATTTTAGATTAGTAAGAAAATTAATGGAAAAATATTTAAAATGATAGTCGGAAAGTTGTAACCTAATGTGTAGAAATAATACATAGGTGTTATTTTTGATAGTGGTTTTAACGCAGTGATGTGAAATAATTAACCTTTTGTCTGTACGTGCCAACTTTTGGAAATTTTTGGAAATGTGCTTAAATATTAAAAATAATTAAATGCTTAGAATTTGAGACTGAGTGCTTATTAGGTACTTTTACATTTATTTACTAGTTGGTGTTAAATCATACATTACACCCTAGAGATTGCTTAGACATTATTTGCTAGGGCTGCCTTTATGCCCTTGAGTTCTAAAAGTGATCATTTTCTTCCTGTAGTTGAGCCACTTTATTAAAACTTATTTTAAATAAAGAAGTCAAAGATTGAACATAGAAAAATTTGCAGTGATTAGAGTGGATCTTTTTTTGTTGTTATTTTTAATGACATCCTCCTAGGAAACGTGGTGTATTTTCACAGATTGTCAAAAACTTTATTTCCAGATTTATTTAGTGTTAGAAATTTTCATTAGCTAGCAAATATTTAGGAAAACATTATACTTCCCTTCTGTTGTTAAAAATGGGCATACATGCGATGTACCTATTTTAAAAAAAAAACGTATTCTTCTTCCTTGTTCTCATTCATACTTAATTTTTTATGCTTAACATTTAAGAAAAGTGTAGATTTTTAACAATGAATCCATATAATATGACCAAAATATACCAATAATCTAATAGTTAATAGAAGCCATACCTTTACTGATAAATCTTTTTCTATTGGGGAAGAGGGAGAAAATCATGCCAGGAAGTATGCTCAGGACTGGGAATACAAGCAACTGAAGGCCTTTCTTTTCTTGGCTTAGTTGTAACTTTTCATTTTCATTAGGATGAACACTTGGGGCAGAGCAGTTGGTGAGAATTTACTTTGCTTCTGTGGCTAAATTGCTTTCTCTTTCCCTATCATCTTAAATGATAGCAGTTTACAGTTTTATAGTCTTAATAACAGTATACTGGTTAAGGAATTTTCAGATTTTTCTCAGTCCTAACAGCTGACATTTGGTATTTTCTTTCCTCTTATGTCCCCACACTTACTGAATTTGAAAACTTCAGGCTCTCGCTTCATTCATAACTGAATGTACATAATTGTATCATTTAGCTTAGGTATTCTTTCCCATGAAAGCAAGATACTGGTATGCAAATCTGATAGTCTTAGGCTTCTAACAATTGTGTTCCTCTTCTTGCTGACCCTTTTCTGTTTTAGCCCCCAAATTACACTTTTTCTCAAGATCAATTTCTAGTATTTCCAATATATAAAATGAACATTTTTGACATCTTGGGAACCTATGAATTCTAGAAATCTATATAGTTTTATTTTCAGGAACTCCATTAAGTTTCCTTACTTTCATTTTACTTAAGAATATAGCCCTATAACACTTTTTGCTATCATAAAGTGTTTTGTACAATGTGATTATTAAAAGAAATAAAAATCATTTGGTTGATATAAATTGTAATTGCTTTTGACATTAATTTGAATTTGTAGTTGTGGTCAGATGACTAATGCAAAAAAAGTTCAGAAGAAGTAAATATGAACAATTGTTTTTCATTTTATGGTGTTGGTTTCTTTTAAACAAAATGTAATAGAAGAAGGAATATGTATCCCTTGTATACTTCTTGCAGACATCCTGTGACATTGAAAAGTATGAAATAAAGATATTTTTTAAAGATTTTATTTATTTGAGAGAGAGAGCACGAGCAGGGGGGCAGGGGCAGAGAGAGAGGGAGAAGCAGACTTTCCGCTGAGCAGGGAGCCCAATGGGGGACTTGACCCTAGGACCCTGGGATCATGAGCCGAAGGCAGATGCTCAACTGACTGACTGAGCCACCCAGGCACCCAAAATAAAAGACATTTTTGACCCCATATTATATTCACATTTATTTATAGGATCCTCTGGGGGGAAATGGATAATTGTCAATGTATTTTTTTTTAAAAAAGATTTATTTATGTATTTTGGAGAAAGAGAAAGAATGTATGAGTCGGGAGGGGAGCAAAGGGAGAGGGAGAGATAGTCTTAAGCAGATTCTGCGCTGAGTGTGGGAGTCTGATGTGGGGCTCGATCTCAGGACCCTGAGGTCATGACCTGAGCCAAAACCGAGTTAGCGGCTTAACCAACTGCACCACCCAGGTGCACCAATATATTCTTTATTTTATTTTATTTTTTTAAAGATTTATTTATTTATTTGAGAGAGTGAGAATGAGAGAGAGAGAGAGCACATGAGAGGGGGGAGGGTCAGAGGGGAAGCAGGCTCCTCACTGAGCAGGGAGCCCGATGCAGGACTCAATCCCGGGACTCCAGGACCATGACCCGAGCCGAAGGCAGTCGCTTAACCGACTGAGCCACCCAGGCGCCCCAATATATTCTTTATTTTAAAAGAAAAAATGATGTAAGTTCCTAAATCCTTTGGGCTATATCCTCCTTCACCTTGGTTCAAAATCCTTCACAGTCTTGGTCCATGTCAACCTTAAGTACCACCCCCTTAACTCTTGCCATGTTTTCCCATGGCAAGGTTTTGTCGAGTGGCTATAAAATGTACACTAAGGGAGTATATAAAAGGGATGTTTAACTCACAGGAGTTTAGAGTTTAGATTTGTTTCTGAAAGATGTGGGAGTGAGAAAATGGGAAGATCCTTGCAGGTGTATATAAATATAAGGAAGGAAATAAAAGCACTTTAGTTTTTCATAAGGACCAGGTGGTGGTTGAGGATTCCTGGGAGATCAAGAAACTAACAAAGTGGTGAACTCTCTCATTGTAAAATTTAAGAAAGAAGAAAATGAAACAGTTGAAATATTAAGTACTGATATATTAACAAATCTTAAATTCATCTGCTGTTTAAATTTTTAAGATATAAAATTGGTTCTGTGATTCACGTTAAAATAATTCACTTACCAAATGGAGAACCATTGGCAAATTTCTTCAAATGACTGAACCAGTTTAAAAGAAATACAGATAATGGGAGTAAAACATGATGTTGCATAAGAATGTGACACTGCACCATTTACATTGTCCATGCTTTTGAAAATTATTCTATATGGTATGTTTTTAAAAATATATGGCATACAGTATTCTAGATAAATTGTGATAAAACATCATTAGTTTAATATCTGTACAAGCAATATTATAGTTTATGTAATATTTAAGACTTTTGTTTGAAGTTTATTATATATACTTTGACCTATAAAATTTACCCATTTGATACTGTAGAAGTTTTCAAGTCTTGCTGCTCTTCAAGGATGAATCCACCTGGTTTGAGTTGAAATGGCTCCAAGGGTGCATGACTTAACATACCTACCCCTCTTTAATGCATGTCTCCTTCCACTGTCCTTCATTAGTTGTCGTGCTAAAAGAAACCGAGCTGGTTTTACATTCTTTATTTGCCATTTTATAGTCCAGTTATTTTATGCAGTATAGAATATCTGCTATTCAAATTGTTAAATAAATTTTGCTATAATGCTCTTGTTCTTCTTGCTTTGCCTTCTTAATTTATGTACTATCAGAAAATATAATAAAACCCTGCAAACATTACATTCCCGTTAAGTTGCAATGAAAGCAAATTATAAAGGGAAATGGTTCTTGCCTTTATAAAGCTTATAAAAAGATCATTTTGAAAAATTCATAGAACTTAAATAAATATCATCTTGCCTAAAATTCTACCTTAATCCTAATAATCTTGATGAATAAGTGACAACACAAAAATAAAAAAGTATTTCCAATAGTAATAAATAGGACATTCTAGGCATCATGTTAGGGCCCGTCTTTTTAACATTTTATTTCAGAGAGTATTAATTTAGAAGAATCTAGGTTCATAGTCATGTCATATTTAGTATAAGCACATGGTGATCAATGAACATAACAAGAGTAACAACAGTCTTAGACACAGTATGTGCCAGGCACTGTGCTAACTGCTTTAAATGTGTTCTATCATTTATCAAGCCAGGGCATGGAAGGTGTGATCTTTTGGTTTGGAAGAGTGCAGAAAGTCCCTGTAACACAAAACTTAACACAAAACTGGATTTAATGGATAAACTTAAAAACCTGGCTCCTCCTTTGTTTTAATGTGTTTTCAAAACTTACATCCAGGCTATTCCATTTATGACTGTTTCAGTTCAATCATAGTATCATTTTTTAAATTGTTATTTTAGTTCTTAAACATGGCAGGTATACTGTTCTTTTAGTACATGTTGAATATGCTAAAAATTCCAATTAAATGTATAGTAGAATAATAGAGAACTGTTATTTTCTTTTTACTTTGAGTGAAAATTTAGTGTGGCCCATGATACAGAAATAGTACAACATAAAATGGGATTTTTATAGCTCTTTATTTAATAATGTAGAGCAACCTAATATCAGTTGAATTTTTTTGTTTTATGGTACTAGTTGCTTAAAGAAAATATGAATCAGTTCTGCATTAGTTTTCTTCATTAAAAACAAACAAATGATTATGTTACACCAGTTTGATTTGTTTTGTTTTCTAGGTGCAACAATCGAACACAGTGTATAGTAGTTACTGGGTCAGATGTATTTCCTGATCCATGTCCTGGAACATACAAATATCTTGAAGTCCAATATGAATGTGTCCCTTACAGTAAGTATGAAGTTTGTGATTTTCACTTTTTCCAGCATTCCTCCTTGATGCTGAAAGACTACACATGTGAAAGAAGCATATGTTTATGGCCTACGAAACCATTATGCATGCAGAGCACTAACAGACTTGGGCCTCCAATTAGCTTCATGAAGTGTGGAAGGAAGCCATAGTGTGATGCTGGCCAAGTGTCTGTCTGTGTTCTTAAGTGTTTGGCTTTTAAGACTAGTGTTTTTCCAGAAAACAAACTTGAATTAGCTATTCAGTAGGGCAGATCGAAATCTGTACTTTTGCCCAATACCAGTTGCTGACAAATTGGTTTGGCTCACAGTTTTCTAAAGAAGGAATTGACTTCGGTTTTAATCGTGAGCTACTTGAATGGCTACCTGCTGTTGTGGTAAAAGCTACCATTGTAGTAACTGAGGCAAGTGCTTTCCTTTTTGTTTCCTTGTCCTTACAGGAGCATTTCTTTTACCAGATTCAGTGTCGAAATCTTAAGAATAAATAAAATAGATACAACCAAACCTTACATATACTTCTCTTTTTAATTTGACAACATCCATTAGATCCTGTAGAGGGATATTTAAAATTCAGGTGGGAGTTTCGTAAGTAATCTTTAGCTAATGCTCTAATTCTGTGTAGTTTTCCTCCTAATTTCAGAATTCATACTGCTAAATTGTATCCTGCACTTTCAGTAGAAAAAAGCATTTTAGACAACCAAAAGTTTCAATATGTTAGGTAATTTTCATAAGCTATTGTTTAATAGTGTTCTTGTCTTGTTCTTACTTTTTTAAATTGGAAAAAAGAGGGATCCTGTAACCTTGATTCATAGGCATTTGAATTGAAAAGTTTTTCAGCAGCAATTTAATGATTTGAGAAAGTTTTGTACACTTCCCTCCTTAAAAAAGATGACTTTAAACTAAATAATGAAATTGCCTTTTCCAGAACCTCAAAAGCTAGATCACTATTCCTGATAGATTTCTATGTCCAAACTATCAATATTTCTTAAACGAAAGGGCTGAATTCAGATAAATATAATATGTCCATTATGATAGTAATATATTCTTACACATTCTGTGAAGGTGCGGTCTCTCTCTTCTCTGCCCACAGTTTTGATAAATTGTTTTTTTGTGGGTATCAGTTAAAGGCCAAACACAGATTATCTTTTCTTTTCATCCCTGCTCTGTGTTCCTGTGTTACTGTGAAATGGATGCTTTTTATGTTTTCAGTATTTTCTATACCATTTGTAGGATTGGAAGCCTACTGAGTGCACTGATCTTTATATTATTTCTCTTGTATGTAGTGTTGGTGGCTTACGTAATCATTCTCCTGTGCCACTTAGAGGAACATTGTATTCTTTTGAGCTAACCAAAATTTTGTTCCGTAAAGTCGCTTTCATTTGAATTTATCATGGTTTTTGTCTTCAAATTAGAAAAGGAATACAGCATCCATTCCCAAACAGTGGAATCAGTCAGAGCTGCCAAGAATTGTCTTTCTGGAGCCAGTTCCTGTAACCTAGTCTATAGACCAAGAACAGTGTTAAGCAAACATTATTTTCAGACTCTTAAGTTATTTCTTGTGCTGTTTTAGAAAGGAAAATGTGGATATCTTCTGGAACATCTAACTTTCAAAATTTTACTTTTTCAGTTCTCCAGAAGTATTGTATATTGTGCACTTAACTTGCCAATAGCTATACGCAGAGAAGTATTTGTTCTTTTTAGTTTTTGTCCTTAAAAAAACAAAAACCTGTAATTAATTTGCTGTTACCTTTCTAGATGTTTGCACGAGGCAGAAATAAGTCTGGCATTTTTTTTCAAATTATTCCATGCTAAAGAATAGAATTATAATTCCTATATACTGTATAGTAGTGACACACTATATATTATATGATTTTCACTAATATTAAAATTTAATGCAAAGGCTCTTTTTAAATTGCTTTGATATTTGGTAGGATTGTGTAGTTATTTATCTCTTTTCCTCATTTTCCTCTCCTTTTGTTTCTTTATGTTTCTGTTATACCCATCCCTTATACTTTAATTTTAAGCCTGTATTTTTCCCTCCCCCTTGTTTTAATAGTGTTTTTGTACTTTGTATCATTTGCAAACCCCTTTTAAACTTTATGTAGTTGATAAAAATTGTCACTATAACATTTATTATATGTCTTTTACCACCTGGCTTTATGCCAGTTTCTATCCAGAGCAAATGCTGTAGGAGTTTACACATCTGAAAAACATTTCCTCCTTCTTAAAAAAATATCCAGAAATTTCCCATGGTATTTGAAAATTTTATAATAAATTAACAGAATTTATTAGAAATGCCATTGTTTGTTTTACTTTTTATGTTTATAGACAGGCACATGTAATATTACATGTGACATTTATACCTACCCAGATAATGCCTGTGTCAAAAATGTGTGTTTCCTGGTTATCCTTTATCATTAACAGAAGTGTTAGTATTTGAATGTATATGTGTTTAAAAGAAGTGATAAAGCTCTTATAGGATAAAGGAAAATAATTATTAGAATTTCATACCTTACAAGCAAGATTTGGTTTGATATTTGTGCCCTCTTTTTCAAATTATCATTAAATTATACAAATTATACCATAATTCTAGCTGTAAGTTTTGTTTGATGAGAAAAAAAATAACCATTACTATTAATTAAATATTTTTAATGAATCAATGTGAGATTATTCAAAGTGAAATAGTGTGTCACTTCAGATACAGAGTATGTAGGCTTAAGTTTCTTTGGGTCAATTTCGTGTCTTGCACATCCATGTAGTCTTCCACTGATGTTAGTGGGTCGTGTATTTATGTTTGGTCTATAGAATAGTAAATGTATTGTTATGAATTAATTCATACAGTCTTTTAAGACAAGTTGCAATATACATTTGGCATGTGATGAAGAATGCTAATTTCATTAATTTTATTGTATTTTTATATTCTCCTGGGTTGATGGAGTTTTGGCTGGTTTGACAGATCTGTCCTTTGGGTTTTCATAAAAATCATAATGTAAGGACTTTTGTTTTCAGTATCCACATCTTATGTGATTCATCAATCATCAAAGGTTTTAATTATTTTTTATTTTTACATTTGGGTGTTACTTCTGTTTTCATCAGAACTATAAATTATACAGTTTCTATACATTTTCTTTTCTTTAAACAATCGGTTAAATCACAAAGAAAGACTTCCCTATTTAATATTTTGCCAAGCAAATGCACTGTCATTTTAGTGCCTCACATAATAAAGCCTGGCCATTTTCAGTTAATGGAAAACAAATATATTTTATACATTCTGTATTGAACTTGTTTTAAGTTCTGTTTTGAATATGTAACATATTTTAAAATGTATTATTCCCATCCTTCACATTTAATTGATTGACTCAGTAAAATCATTCTTTCCTAAAAAAAAAGAATACAGCTGTATATAAATACAGTCTGAGAAGTCAAAACACTAACGATCTCTCGTATCCTTACTTTCCCACCACGCCCTTCCGTTATCGATTCTAAGCAGGTATAATCTTGCTCTTCACTGAGGAATAGGTTTAGACCTACTGGTTTATAAAAAAGAGCTGTTTCATATCAGTAACACCAAACTTAATTTTTACTGGATATAATCAGAATTACACATTATAGGGCAAGTATGTTTCCTGAAAGTGGTCAAATAGACCAAGTTGGATGGGGAGGTGGTAGCTTAATGCAGAGGCTTGTATGCTATTCCTCTGGCAAAAATATTTGTACGGTATTTCTCCCTGAGGTATTCCAGGAGGTCAGCATTTAATATTGAATTATTGTAATTTTTAAAAAATTAATCAAGCCAAGACATCTTAATGAAATGTGCAACTACGGTATCTTTGAGTAATCAGTTTGGAGATAGAGTATTAGCACACCCTAATGCATTTTAATAAGGAAAGAGGGAGAATCACAGACATTAATCTGGTCACTTTATGAAATTCAGGCAGCATACTTCAAAGCCTACATACGATCTAAAATAGCGTTTTATGGTTTGTAATTATTAGAATTCTATTTACCAGCAAGAATCTTGTATAGCACCCTTCCTAACTGTGTAATCCGTGTCTTTAGACTTCTTGAAGGGGAGGATTTTTTTTTTTCTCATTTAACTGTACTAATCAGGTTTGTTTTATGAAAGCATTTACCTTTTATGAGGTCTGTGGAGTCAAGGTATTTGCTTTGAATGCTTGGTATGATTGTTGCATGCATGCCAGCTTGCTTTCTGTGTATGTTGATGATGGTAGACAATGTCATAATAAGCTAACCATAATTCTTTCTTCCTTTTTCTCCTTGCCTACTGTGCTTGCTTTTTCCTTGTATGTATTTTGCTTACTTTTTTTAAAAAAATAGACTTAATATTACAAGTTTGAGATATGTAATGTACGGAATTTAGTAAGAATTTTATAATGTAAAGTATATATAAACCTAAGTAAGGAATTTACTAATGCTTAGTGGGGAAGAAAGGCACTACGTTACCTCACCCTTCAAAATCCCTACTGGGGTTGCAGGGGAGATTTATCTATTCCTGAAAAGGAGGCATTTTTTCTTAAGATGGATTTTTCTAGAAATAGAAAATAATAAAAAAATTGAAAAGTACTAAGATGCATAATTATATATTTGTTCTTACATGAATGTCTTTGGGAAAATGTTAAAATATAACCATATCAATATTCATGAAATTTGACCTAAGCGCCAAAATTGAGTTGTCATTTTTGTAATATATTTTCCTGTTATGCTTACCTGATTTTAGTCAATTTAATAATGAGTTCGTAGGATAATATAGTATGGGGATGATACACCTTTGCATGCATTTGTGTCTGTAGCATACATATATAAAGTAAAACTGGATAAAAATGCTGAGTAACTTTGGAAAGGCAAGAGTATATATACCATGCATTAGTGAAGAGTTTCATTATTTATTCAGGTACACTAAGTGAAGCAACATGCCAACATATTTGTATTGCCTCCTTAATCTACTAAAATGATTGATCCATGTTCTTTTATGTAACTTTAGAATCTTTCTCCTGCTAGGTTTTCCTGTTGTGTGTTTCTCTTTATCCAAAGTAGTACAGCTCTTATTCTTCCTATATTTAGCATCTATTACGAATTCGGTCTTAGACTAATAGTCTATTTATTTTAATCTTTTTTCTTTTTTCCTTGCACTTTTTTTTTGTTTTCCTTCCGATGCTTAAAATAGAAGTGGAGCAAAAAGGTAAATAACGTATACAGTCTGAACCCCAGCTCCCTGTTATGTGCCTTATGGATGTCACCTCCTCCCTTCCCTCCCCCCACAACACTCCTGACATTAAAATAATCAGCAGGATCTCATAAATGCACCTCATAAAGAAGTCGACTGTTTACAATGAAATTATATGACTGCTAAATCTGGTGATGGGGTAAAAATTCTGAAGTCGGCGAGGGGGAGCTGCTCCTTTCTGTGTTTCTTTTTCACCCTTTATCTCTTTTTCTGACACCCTTGGATATTTTATTATTAAAGTGTCATCTTGCCTGGCTTCCAGAACCCTCTCCATAGCATGCCATGGTTACAGGGTCTCCTGGTCGTTTCATCACTGCTTTCCTTGTATTTACTTTTCTCTGTTCCTAATTACATTTTCTGACTATTTATGTTTCTTCAACTGAAGCACCTTTGTTTTCAGTCTAACTTTTATAAAAGTTCTAAATAAGCCTTCACATTGGGTTTTTGTTGTATTTCCTTTATTTTGGTGTTTTGCTTTTGAGGGTTTATACGTGGGCTAGGGGAGGGAGGGTACAAAGTTGGGACTAAAATAACGTACTTTGTACACTGTTACGCACAAAGCTCAAAGTTTTAAAGTATAAATTACCACATTATAAGATTAAAAACACATAGCAAAAAATTCACATTGTCAGCTCAGTTATGAATGATCTTAAACTTAGGTTTGTATTTGTGAAAATCAACCCCAGCCAATTTGTATGCTGGTACATTGATTATTGTAACTTGAGGAAAGAAGGGTGGTACTTGTATTAAGTATAAATTTTGGTAAAATCTAATGTTAATAAAACACATTTTTTCTCTTTTGATTTATGATCATTAAAATTTGTGTTTGCCTGTTTAATTTTTTAACTTGGCTTAATTATTGTCTTTTCTCTGTGCTGTTAGTTTTTGTGTGCCCTGGGACCTTGAAAGCAATTGTGGATTCACCATGTATATATGAAGCTGAACAAAAGGCAGGTGCTTGGTGCAAGGACCCTCTTCAGGCTGCAGATAAAATTTACTTCATGCCCTGGACTCCCTATCGTACTGATACTTTAATAGAATATGCTTCCTTAGAAGATTTCCAAAATAGTCGCCAAACGACGACATACAAACTTCCAAATCGAGTAGATGGTACTGGATTTGTGGTGTATGATGGTGCTGTCTTTTTTAACAAAGAGAGAACAAGGAACATTGTGAAATTTGACTTGAGGACTAGAATTAAGAGTGGAGAGGCCATAATTAACTATGCCAACTATCACGATACCTCACCATATAGATGGGGAGGGAAGACGGATATCGACCTAGCAGTTGATGAAAATGGCTTATGGGTCATTTACGCCACTGAACAGAACAACGGAATGATCGTTATTAGCCAGCTAAATCCATACACTCTTCGATTTGAAGCAACGTGGGAGACTGTGTATGACAAACGTGCTGCCTCAAATGCTTTTATGATCTGCGGCGTCCTCTACGTGGTCAGGTCAGTTTATCAAGACAATGAGAGTGAAACAGGCAAGAATGCAATTGATTACATTTACAATACCCGATTAAACCGAGGAGAATATGTAGATGTTCCCTTCCCCAACCAATACCAGTATATTGCTGCAGTGGATTACAATCCTAGAGATAACCAACTCTACGTGTGGAACAATAACTTCATTTTACGATATTCTCTGGAATTTGGTCCACCTGATCCTGCCCAAGGTAAGAATGTTTGCTTGCTAATGCTGATGTCTTTAAGCTTACTTTTAAAAGACTTGGGAGTTCTTTTCCTGCAGGTTTCCTTCTCCTTTTCATAGTTAAAGCTCAAAGGATAATGTGATATTTCATGCTGTCACATAATGTGTACATTTTAGCCTTAGTTTGGCCTATTTTCCTTCTCTGAATTTTTTCATTTACATTTTGATGACGAAAAACTGGCATCATTGGTCAGTTTACTGTTTTTCATTGCTAAAAATATAATACCAGCTACAAACCTGTTAGCTTTGTTTTCTTTTTCTTTTTTTTTTTCTTCTCCCTGACTTCTGAATTGATTACAGTCTATGTGCAGACCTTTTAACTTCTTGGCGCCAGTGGTAAGGGAAATGTGTGTTAGGAAGTCCCAGGAGAATTGCTAGGCTTGATGTACAATGTCAGGCATAAGTGTTCTGACGTTTTGGTGTCTGCTCTCTGGGTAGGAGAGGGAGTCATCCAACATCTTCCTAGCAAAATTACACATTTTTATTTCCTGATAAATTAGTGATGGTTTTAAGTAAATATTTCTGTGACTTTAACTGTCACACATAGACTAAGCATTAAATGATCCCCAGTGATGATTTATGAAGATGGATCAGCTAACATTTTCGATTTGTGTTCTCTTTAGGTATCTTTATGGAGGATCATTACTTTAGAAAGTAATGTAAAATCTCTGGAAATATATTTTAGTTGATCAAGTGAATTCAGTTCTGTGGGAAACAATTTATGAGGATAAATTAAATGAATATTTCATTAAAACAAGCTTACCTCATACTCATGATAAAAGTAAACTATTCATATGTTGTTACAGAGCTTGTACTAATTATAAGTCATTTATATTTGAACAGTAATATTTGTGTTTTAAAGATCTGAATATTTAAATTTACTGAGTTAGTTGGAATTTTCCAATTATTGAGTTACTTGAAAATTTTAAGAACCAGGAAGTTCTTTGGAGTGATTAAATCAATCCCTTCAACAAGGTGAAAAAGAAATTAGTATCTTTTTCTATCAAAGCAGTACATACACTCTGTACACTAAAACATAATTACATGTACCTAAATGTATTTTAAGATATACTATTACTGGGCACCAGAGTGGCTCAGATGGTTAAGCGTCTGCCTTTGGCTCAGGTCATGATCCCGGGGTCATGGCATCAAGTCCCGTGTCGGGCTCCCAGCTCAGCGGGGAGCCTGCTTCTCCTTCTGCCTCTCTCTCTCTCTCTCTCTCTCTCACTCTGTCTCTCATGAATAAATCTTTAAAAAAAAGAAGATACACTTATTACTAAGTTCTAAATATTGTAATATGGTCAAGACCTTAAAAGTGAAAGTCACAACTTCTTATAGTTGAATTTCTAATTTGAGTCATTATAGTATACCAAAATATGTGATTTTTATTTAAAAAGTAAGAGAATAATGACATACTGACTTAGTGCAAGACCCCTTTAATTCATGTATGTCTGGAATTTTTTGCCTTAAAATTACAGTAGTAATATCCATTGTTAAATTTTTAGCAATTAAATCTTTTAAGGATAATATCATAGAATCATTTACTTTTTAAATTTTTTTAAAGATTTATTCATTTATTTTAGAGAGAGAGAACACGAGTGGAAGGGGCAGAGGGAAAGGGAGAGAGAATCTCAAGCCGACTGCACTGAGTGCGGAGTCTGACATGGGGCTCTATTTCATGACCCTGAGATCACGACTTGAGCTAAAACTAAAAGTTGGACATTTAACCGACTGCGCCACACAGGCACCTCAGAAACATTTACTTTTAAATTTAGACATATCTTTTTTTTTTCATAAGACCAGCAATTTGGGATGTTTCTTGTATCTCAGCTGTTTTTCTAAAAGCTAGTACCATCCTTCATCCTTTATCCTGTAGGTTTGTCAAAGGCAAAACTTCAGGAACTGACAAAATTTGACATTGTATATTGATTGTTGTGTTAATTTTTTTGTAACCTGTGTTACTCTCACAGCTGTTACATTTGTTTTGGGCGGCAATAAATCTCTTCCCCGTCCATTAGGAGAAAGAGAAATAAAATACTTTTAAAAATGGAAATTCATAATCAGGCAACACCTGAAAGATTGTGAATAAATTGAGTACAGACTCAATTCAACAAAGAATCATTGCCCTTGTCTACTTGTCACAAAGTACTTCGTGACTACAAGATGAGTAATAATGTCATTTTCCATATGTGGCTTATATTCTAGTAAATAATTTGATCCATTTCAGATGAAAAAGTCTTTGATAGTTTAGATATTTTTTGAAAGAACAGTTACCAGCTTTGAAAATGGGGAACTTAGACATATTTAGTAGTTGTGTTCCTACAACTGTGTTTTGTTATCCAATATACTTACTCATTCTTAAATATTCCCAGAAAATAAAAATTCATATTGGCCCCTAATTAAACCCTTAGTGATACAGAGTTTTATATGACCTAAATCTCTCTTGCTGCTGTTTGAACCATATTCTCTTTCCCCTCTCTTGTAATTTATCTTCATGTGCTTTTAGAGACTCCTGTCTCTCTCATCCAAGATCTATGCTGATATCTATATGCATGTAGATGGGGCCTTGCAGAACTATTCTGGCCCATCAATTTAGGTCAAATCAATAAGCCACTGTCAGCTTTTCAGAAGCAAGATCCACAAAACTGATAGAACAGAGCAATCAGAATTCAGGTCTTCAGCCGTCATAAAGCAATGATTAACTGGTTTGGCTGTAATTTAGTCTTATGTCCTGGATTTTCTACTGTGTATGTTTCTAAGGTATACGTCGTGCTGTAAAATTATCATTCCTTTCATTTTTTGTTGTGGACTGTTTCATAGTATATTAGCTTCAATACTTTTCCCCATTTATAAACCCAAACCTTTGCCTTCCTAACAGGGCAAGTATATTATTTCTTTGCTCTAATCATGATTTTCAAATACATCTTTTTTTTCTTTCAATCTTTAGCCTTATGTTATCTCTACACAGTTCAGTCACTCCATTTCTCTAAACTAGTTCTGTTTTTCCTTTTTACATTCTCCCTCTCTAAAGTAGACTTAGGAAAAACGCTTTCGGTCCTATTTTAACTCTTTTCTGTTTCTTAATCTGAATTGCTTTATATTTACTTTGCCTGCAAATTTGATGTCCCAGATACCAGTTTTCTTAAAGATTTTATTTATTTATTTATTTGAGAGAGCACACACAAGCAGAGGGGCAGAGGGACATGGAGAAGCAGACTCCCTGCTAAGCAGGGAGCTGACATGGGGCTCGATTCCAGGACCCTGAGATCATGACCTGAGCCGAAGGCAGACACTTAACTGAGCAACCCAGGTGCCCCTCCCAAATATTATTGAAAAAAATATTGTGTCTTGGGTTTTGACAGTTCCTGAATATTTGTCTTAGAATAATTATGAAGTAAGACACTTCAGTAGTATGAGGAAAAATTTGTATCAAGAGAACTACTTAGGTTTATTTATTTGGGAAGTGTTGAGCATAGAATACACATTTCTTGAAACATCTTTCCACTGATAATGATTGCTCAATAAAAGATAATCGTTATTTTTAGACATTGAATAAAGGTAAATTTAATGAATACACATTTTTGCCTTTCCAGGCTACAGACTCTTTGTAACTAGAGTTCATTCAGTGAACAATGAGTGAGTTCTTGGACCTGGGTGAGGGAAGTACTACCCTTAGCATAAATGGGTTCTATTGGTAGTAAGCACTACCATAGTAAATTGAAGCATTCTGTATGTGTTTGTTGAAATTTTCAAGGGTAGTTCTTAAATATGTTTATTAGCATTTTATTAGTACTGTTTTGGGGTCTCTATACTCAAATGACAAAGGTAGGCAGAATGCTAAGTCACTTAATCTGGATGCTTGATACGACATTCTGATAACTCTGGGACAGAACTTTGTAAAATAAGGTTTAGATTTGAGATACAATTCTATTGTGAATTGCCATGTTTTCTATTACCATTTATAGGATAGTCTTGAGTTTTGAATCTTTTGCCACATAAGTTAGATTATGAAACTTTTTATCAACTGTTGCTCTAGTATTTTATGTTATCTTCCCACACCTTTTCTTGTTTTAGAGATTTACACAGAGAGGAATCAGTTAAATGCCCCTAAATAAGGGCAGATTGCTTTGTGGGATGCCATACTTTCCCAGAGTCTGAAAATCTTTTGCCTAGAAAAGTAAGATCATAACATTCAAGAGTATGGCCAGGTGACCTTGAACAAATTGCCTAACCTTCTCCATGGCTCAATTTTCTCATCTGTAAAAGGAAGATAATCATAGTACCTACTTCATGGGGTTGTGGTAAAGATTAAATAAGATGATCCGATGATCCATGAATGGTGATTAGCGTAGCATCTGGTACGTAAATGCTGAATAAGTGTAGCTTTTTATCATTATCAGATGCCCTGTTGGGACCTGTCTTCACTTATGGAAGAAATGTTAATTTTTAGAAACGGCCTCTACATTTGTGGCTTCATCATTAGAAAAACATGCTTTCTGTAAAGTTGCTGAACGTCAGCTTTGCAAAATTCCAGAAATTCTGATTGTCTTTCAAAAGGGTTTAATTTTGCTACTTAGAAGTTTACTTTCATGTTTTTCATGATGTCCCAATATTTCATTGATTTATCTTTGAAGAAGATCTATTCCCTTTAAACTTTTGACGAACAAAGAGCGCCTGAGTGGCTCAGTCGGTTGGGCGTCTGCCTTGGGCTCAGGTCATGATCCCAGAGTCCTGGAATCGAGTCCCGCATCGGGCTCCCTGCTCGGCGGGAAGCCTGCTTCTCCCTCTCCCTCTGCCTGCATCTCTTCCTGCTTGTTCTCTCTCTCTCTATGTCAAATAAATAAATAAAATCTTAAAAAAAAAACTTTTGATGAACAAAAGGTGAAAATGTATGAAATTTATTCTCAAAAACACATACAAACAGGCTATAGCATGTTGCAAGAAATTTTGTGCATATACTAGAGGTCATTTTATTACCTACCTTGACTCAGTTATTATGAATCTTTCCTGGTGCTTAGCTAACAGATCACTAATTGTAGTACTGTTAAGACCTATTTCAGTGGCTTAAATACTTACTAATTAGTGCAGTGTCAAGAGATACATAAGATGGTGTGTCTCTAAACTGTGTTGCTCTGTCCTTTTCATTTTTGCTCCGATTCCCCACTACTCTCTGAGATTTGATTCAGAGGCAGTCATTTGACACTTCTGTAAAAAGAGTGTGATGCTTTTGACAAATGTTAATTGAGAAAGCCCTGAAAGCCTGGCTGCATTGTAATCAAAAGAAAATTACAGAGGTTTAACAAGATGTCAAGCAAGTGTTTTACAGAGAAAGATAGACAGGTTTGAATAGGTTTCTGCAGCAGCTGGCTAGGCATGATGTTTGACTAATGTGCACAGCATCTCTCATATGGTCAATAAATTATGCCCTGGAAATAAAACACATGATTAAGAAATTTCTCTTGAGATAGAAGGGAAAAAGGTGTAGAAAGAGTATGGTATGCATTTATTGACCAGAAGAAGTTTCTCACTCCTAAAGAACTAGAAACATGTGCACACACTACTTTTTGAGATGGACTTAGGATATTCTGTCAATAACAACTACTTATGGACCAGAACTTAAAATAATAAACATATTAGTGATAACGTGAACTTGTTTTCTAAGTTTTAATGTTCTGGTTTGTTTCTTACATTATAGAGAAAGCATAAAAAAAGTTAATGTTTTTATCAGACTACTTGAAAAAATAGTTCTTTTTAATATGCTGTACTCTATTAAATTTAAAGCATCATAGATAAAGGTTTCAAGAGCCAGTTTTCTATAAATGTTGATAAAACTTTAGTGTGATCACTTAGTAGATTTTAAATGATAAGATTTAAGTTTTACTGACAGAATTTTAGTTGTTTAAACTAATTAGATGGCAATTAATGAAGGAAAATATTAAGCTAAATTATTTTTTTAACCTAGTAGATTAAACAGTTTGAAAGTAATGCTGGAAATCAAAAAGAACCTTTTAAAATAATTTCAAATGTGTAACGGTAGTTTCTTATAAAGTGTCCGTATGGTTTGTAAGGTTGGTTTCAGATTAGGCCTGATTTGATCTAACCCGTTTTCTTGCATTATAATCCTCTGACCAGAACTAGTTGCTTTTTCTACTACATTTTCAAATGTAAATGTGCCTAACGAAGCCTCAGATGTTTTCTTACTAACACAGCACAAGCATGCCGAGCTATTCTTCTGTTTGGATCTAATCAGGCATGCTCAAAAATCTCTCAAGCAAGAATGGCTGCTGGGTGGAAAGATGTCACAGTATTTATTTTCCTGCAAGATATAGAGTGGGTGACTTTAAATTTTCTATTGTCCTAACTATATGTAATTGTCAGATTTTTATTGATGCTTTGAATTTGATTATTTATAGGGTATGCATTTATATTAAAAAAGAATTTTTCTGTGTTGTTTCATAGTAACATATACTTGGTATAGACACTGAAACTATTTAAAACTGTCCTTCAGTTTTTGTTGGATGATAAATGATGAAATATACTTAAGCTGTATTATCAAATATGTCATTGAGAAGTAGACTTAAGACAATGAGAGTCATACAGAAAACTGTACAGTAAAGCCTAAACTTCCTTTACTTAGCCAACAATATGAATAAAGTGGAACAAATGAAGGGATTTATTCTTTCTCCAACCTTACTGGTGTTCTCACTAATTCTCATGTTGCTGGTTTGGGGGTAGTTGGATGGTGCGGGGTTTTGGGTTGTGTGTGTGCATATACATATTCACGTGTGTGCCTGTATGTGAGTGCAGGTGTGTGTTTGAGATTAATATACTCATCTTTTCTCCATAGTGCCTACCACAGCTGTGACAATAACTTCTTCAGCTGAGCTGTTCAAAACCACAGTATCAACCACAAGCACTACTTCACAGAAAGGCCCCATGAGCACAACTGTAGCTGGATCACAGGAAGGAAGCAAAGGGGCAAAACCACCTCCAGCAGTTTCTACAACCAAAGTTCCTCCTGTAACAAATATTTTTCCCCTGCCAGAGAGATTCTGCGAAGCCTTAGACGCGAGGGGGATAAAGTGGCCTCAGACACAAAGGGGAATGATGGTTGAACGACCATGTCCCAAGGGAACAAGAGGTAGTTCTTGTAAAATGCCAAATGTACATTTTTACGTTTAGTGTGAGTAGGTTCTGAATTACACTGAAGTGACTTCGAGGAAAGAGAGACATTTACGATAGCTAATTTTGTTACTGTTTTTGTTAACTTTGGTAATAGAGCATTGGTAGATAACTTAAAGGCTCATAAACGGTAAAAGTTATTTAAGGTCAGGCCCTGAAGTATACCTCTCCCTCTTAAAGACCTAGGTCAAGCCTGACATTTTTTGCCCATGGACTCCAGTGAGGCTTCCTTACAGCTGCCTTTCTCATTACAAGTACCGTTTTGGATGAGTCCCAAGAAAATCAAGGGCTTTTTGTTTGTTTGCTGTAAACGTCTGATATTTCTATGCTGACTTTATATTTACTGTTTATAATATGCATTATACCCTGTTCTTTGTCAGATATTGTCAGCCACTTCCATTAGCGTTTATTCAAAATTTAACATGCAGTGTAGTATCATTGTAGCTGATTTCCCGAATGCATGCAGAAAAATGGTTTCAATTTCTGTTGTAGGAACTGCCTCCTATCTCTGCATGGTTTCCACTGGAACATGGAACCCTAAGGGCCCTGATCTTAGCAACTGTACCTCACACTGGGTAAATCAGCTGGCTCAGAAGGTTGGTTGGAACCTTTTAATATGATACACATTGGTGATTAAGGGCTTTAACGTCTAACATAAATAATTTAGCTTTGTGTGTTAAAACCGGCTTCATCGCTCTTTGTTCAGTACAAAAATAAAAAATTATGCATAGTTTTGTCTGTAAACTATTTATTCAAAGTTACATGTTTTGGGGCATGCTGTTTTCTATGTTGAGCTTTTTAATGAGTAGATACTTGCTTCTTTTTTTTTTTAATTTCATTCATATTCAGTTTGTTCTCTTTCTTTTGATGTTTGTAAGACAAATGGTCCATTGGCCTAATAAATCACATACCATTAAGTTTGAAACTGAATCCACAGAATGCAAGCAGATGTTTATATCACAGATGATTATGATAGAATAAGTAAAAACGACTTTAAAAGGCATTAGTAACTTTAATATTACAATGCAATGCAGTGACATTTTAGTTTCTCCTTCGTCATCTACCTTTCTGAAATGCAGGCAAGCAGTAGATAATAACTCCCAGTATCATACTGATTACATTCTGATTTAAATTTCTGGATCATTGGAAAAAATAAATAAGATTTTTAAACAGCAGTTTCAAATGGTGGCAGTGAAATGAGAAAGCTGTCTGAAAAACTTTAAAAAAAAGGATTTCTGTTTTTTTTTCTTTTAAATGTCTGGCTAAGAATTTCTTTTGTGTGCTGAGGATCTAAGACCCTTTAATCATCTGAAATGAGGAGAAAGTTATTGGTCTCAATTAGTTGCAGATTTTGACATATTTGCAAATATTTCTCTCACCACAACAAAGATACTCAGGAAAAGAACAAGAAGCTGCAGACAGGGCAAGAAATCATACTGAGATAATATAAATTGTGATTTCAGATCAGAAGTGGAGAAAATGCTGCTAGTCTCGCCAACGAACTGGCTAAACATACCAAAGGGCCGGTGTTTGCTGGGGATGTGAGTTCTTCAGTGAGATTGATGGAGCAGTTGGTGGACATTCTTGATGCACAGCTGCAGGAACTGAAACCTAGTGAAAAGGATTCTGCCGGACGGAGTTATAACAAGGTAGGTAGGAATTTCCTGTTATTTAATCAGACATTTTGTATGGCAGCTCTTGATTCCTCTAGCAATGGACTGCCAAACCTTTGCCCCCCTTGACATATACTCAGAAACAAAATTTCTAATTTGGTCAATTTCCCAAGAAAGAATTAACAGCTGAGAAAGGAACAACATGGCAAAAAAAAAAAAAAAAAAAAAAAAAATTAAAATCTCTGAGGGAGATTTTAGTTGATGGCAGACATTGCCTGATTGTGTTCAGTACTCACACTTAAGAATGCATTATCTGCACTT
Source organism: Callorhinus ursinus (assembly GCF_003265705.2). Taxonomy (NCBI): domain Eukaryota; kingdom Metazoa; phylum Chordata; class Mammalia; order Carnivora; family Otariidae; genus Callorhinus; species Callorhinus ursinus. Next base: position 33,542,072 of record NW_027397071.1, on the reverse strand, counting down.
GGAGAGATTATGTGTTCTACATCTCATATACTCTGTACACTAATACATGCAACTCATGTTTCCACTAAAATTGCGACGCATAGGGGAATGTTAGCCACTGTAATACTGCTTTCAATTTCAGGTTTTGGGAGAAGGGCAAGTTTCCCTCTCTAGGAGGATAGTGTGTTAGTGCTCTTAATTTTTCCTAATATGACAAAAATTTGGTAGTTATTTTAACCACACTATAAAATAAGCATAGGAGATTCATATTAAGCCAAAATCCATGGCTAATATGGTGTTACAGGGTTAAAAAAATAGACATTTTTGTTTCTTATAACCACATATTTTGTCTCTGGTTTTATCATGATACTTTGGATTAGTACACTTAATAAAATGCAGCTATGAACTACAAATAGGCAGTTTTGGCAATCGGTGTAAACTCAAAAAAATCCAAAGGACTACTGTGCATAATAACCTTTGAAGTCAGGAATGCCAGCCTAAGTTTTGAGGATTTCTTTTTCCCTCATTTTCAACAGATAAAATCTAACCTCTGATTTTCTTTTCTTTTACTAAAAAGCTCCAAAAACGAGAGAAGACATGCAGGGCTTACCTTAAGGTATCTCTCCTGTGCTGTCACCCTGCTTTCTCCCTTCTTCAGCTACCTGCCACGCTTTATCATCTTGCTGCATGATCCAATGTATTTCAGTCTTTGATAATTATATAATGTGCCCCATATCAGCTGTACAAATGTTGGCTCTTCTCAGGTATATTACTCTCAGAATAAGCAAATAATTTACCTTTATAATTTTTGCTCTTTTTCCATTCATCCAAACATACAAGAATTTTAATGAAGTGTCCTCTGAATTGGAAAGTAATCATGTCGTCTCTCTGTTTCCTGTTGTCATCTCTATGGATTAAAAAACAACTTGAGTAAAACAGCTATGATATATTCTTGGCAGTTTATCATATCAAAGACTGTATAGTCATAATGTATGTGCATGAAAAAGTCACAGCTTTCTTATCTCCGTGGTGTACTCTTAAATAAAATAGGCTTGTCCTGAAATTTTTAGGAGTCATTTCTAGAATCAGGTTGATATGGGGATGGGTTACTAGAAATGAAATATAAATAATGTGACAGTGTTATCATTGTATGTTCTATGTTGGTTTTTATCAGGCTAACAGAAACAGAAAGCCACTGTTTGGCTCAGAATCCTTGTTCACTCCAGCCAGTTTTTCTCCCTGGTATATCCAAGTAATACGAAATGTGCTGAGGCCAGCAGTGGACTATGCCATGCTAGTTCTGTGGGATAGATCAGAATAGCGTTACCAGCTTGCGTTTTGTTTTATTACGTGAATTTTAGACGTTTCTTTTGGGGTGATAGTTATTTTCTAATCGTCCTCATCTGAGGACCATATCCTTCATAAATCCAGCCTTAAAGAACTTACCCGTATACATATGACAAAAAAACAAAAGAAGCTTGTAGTTTTGTAGAGTAGCAGTTATTCAAAAGCCATAACTACCAGTTTTGGTTGGCAAGCTCTAGGAAAAAAAAAAAAAAAAGCGGCATATCACTAGTTTGTAATAGACATTGTTGGACCTGAGAACTTTACGAGAAAAGGTGGTGGGAAATTCTGTTTTTAGGTAGTAATATTCTGAATGTTCTTTTTAGCCTGTTTAATGAGGGCAAAGAAATAACTGCTGGAGTGTATAGAATTTGTCATATTGAAATTTTCAGTTCACCTTTAAGGTATTAGTTAATGTGTGAAATGTAATAATTGGTATGTTGCCCAGTTCATATAGCTCAGTGGGAAAAGAATAGCTTTTTTTCTCTGGCAGGGAGAGACTATTTAAGGAATATGATTAGACTAATGATCATTTTTGATTCCACTAGAAAAGTACAAATGGTAATAAATAAGGAGTGTTTCAAATTAATAAAAAGCATGTCATCAGCGAGTTATGTGTGTATGTAGTAAGTTTCAGCATGACCTTAATTTCTGACCAGTGTCATTTTCACTATCTCTCAAATGAGCTTCTCTGCTGAGATAAGACTAATAAAACTCCTTAAATTACAAATCAGAAGCTGACTTACACTATGCAAATGAAGCGAATTCCCACTTTGTGACAGAAGATTCATTTGTAACTTAGATTAGAGACTCCAGTCTGTATTTCTTGGTGACTAATGAATCTGGCCTTGGCAGACCAATTTCTGTTCCACTCTAGTTAATGGCTGCATCAGTATCACTGTGAACATTTTGACTATTCTGTCTCCCATTAGAGAGAGAAAAAAGCCTTTAACGCCACTTGGAAGTATCTTCCACCTGCCAGGAAGGTCGTGGTGGCTCACAAGGCAGACAACGAGGATATTAAGATGGATTAAGCTAATTAATCTTACTCTGACAGTAGCTTCAAACAACTTTTCCCTCTGCTTACTTCAATATCATACCTCAAACTAGTAATTTTTGTTGTTGTTCTTTGTACAATGTATGTTCTTTTCCCTCAGTGGATTACCAATAGATCAAAACAATTTATATATGGTCTTAATGACGTATTATGACTAGATAAATGGGATAGAGTAAATAAACTTAGTGATTTCAGCTATGCAAGGCATAGTCCATGAATAACTATAGTATCAGAACAAAAGCCTGCCTTCAATTGCTTAACGGACTGTGTTTTATTTTTTATTTAATGTTATTTTGCATGGTAATAAACTAAACCTACAAATATGAACATGTACAACTTGGATGTTTATGACGACCTTATTCTACTTTACTTAAATTATTTCATTAAAATCTTTCATTAAATTATTGGTATAGGCTTTAAATGTTTTGATCTCTTGATTCTTTTAAAAACAGATCATTGTTTATGAAGGTATGTTCTCCAGTGTTTTCTAGCTGGACAGGGAATTAGAAGAGTGAAATATTCACAGATAATATATAAACTTTGAAATCAACTTGTTTTTTTCCCAATGGTCGTAATTAGACAATGTTATAAGGCATAATTTTGGTTATTATTTTAGTTCAGGTTCCAAAAAACAGTATGGTGTAACTTTCAAGCATAGGTATCAGGCTATTCCAGAGACATCAGTGTTTTCTATTTAGAACATTTAAACCTTGAGGTTATAAATAGGAGTGACTATGCATGTACCAGTAATACCTCAGGTTAAGAGCTGACATTGGTTGTGCCTCTTTGACAAGTATCAACAAGCCATCTTTTCACATTTATCCTTTATAATCTAATAGCAGTCTGCTAATCTGCAGTTAGTTTTATTTTGAGATGGTAAGATTATGTTCCTAATTGGCCAGATATAGGTGTTCAGGTGTTCTTCCATCTTGAAATAAGAGTAAATCATCGTGACAGATAAACATTACAATTGTCATTAGTCAGTGATTGAAAATCATCTTGGTACTAGAAGCAGTCAAAACTAATGGTAGTTTTCTAACGGATGCAGGCAATTGTGGACACAGTGGACAATCTTCTGAGACCTGAAGCTTTGGAATCCTGGAAACACATGAATTCTTCTGAACAGGCTCATACAGCAACAATGTTACTTGATACACTGGAAGAAGGAGCTTTTGTCCTGGCTGACAATCTTGTAGAACCAACCAGGGTCTCAATGCCTACAGAAAATATTGGTAAGTGAATACATTGTCAGGGATAATTTTGATTTAGAAGATATATGTGTAAGAGAATGATGCTTCCCTTCTGAATCTGTTCTTTCCCAAGGCCAAACTTCTCTTTTGTCAAATTATTATTGATCCCACTTCATAAAATTAATGCAAAAGCCAAAATCTGTCTCTATCTTTTAAAAGTTGGTTTTATGTAGGTTTTTTTTCCCCCAACTGAAAAATCATTAAAGGAAAGAAGCTTAGAGTACTTAAATGCCAGAATATGGATTGCATAAGTAATGAAAGTGCTTGCTATGGAACTGTGGCAAATGCTTTTCCATTTTATATAATATGTTCCTAATGAATTTAAATTACTTTCTGGAATGTGTTCTCCCAGTCAAATATTTTAGGCACACAGAACTTGAGCCAAATATTTATACTAAACACAACTGCCTTCAGGTGAAAATGTGGTCAGCGAACTACATCTCCCATAATGCAGACTATACATGCTTCATAGATTGCAAAATAGCTGCAGATAGTTTTGAAGCATTTAAATTTAGAATTTAAATGCTGGCCATGAGAGGTAGGAATTCAGTTTTGATGATATTTGAAAAAATATAGTAAATACAGTACAATTATATTCATTTAGGCTTGACTGATTTAGAATTGTTGGTTATTCAGGGAGGTTGAACTTAAATGAAATTTATAATATCTTTTAGTAAAGTAAAAAAGTTTCCCAAGCATTAATGTAAAAAAAAAAAAAAAGCCAAAAGGGAACACAGATGACTCTTCCCACCAAAAGAGTGCATCGGCACCACAGATACTGAATGAGGTATTGCTCTGAGAGAGGCCATATCTCATTGCCTAATTGTGCCTGCCTAAATCATGGGACTTTGTATTTTAAGATGCAGAAAATAAAGATGTATAGAATCAGATTATGATAACTGAATTTAAATTCAAAACCTTAAGTTTATTTTAAATAACTGAATTTTTAGAAAGAAAAAAACTATTATTAAAATGATGTTTTTATGTACTATGAGTTTTGGGGATGATAAATAACTCAATAACTTCAAATTAAATGAAGTCAAGATACATAATTTGGCTGGCAATGATCTGGGATACCAGTCATAGGGAAAATGATGCTCTACTATAGCTTTAGTAGTAATACAAAATGAATAAAGCTCCCTGTTTCTGTCTAAAGCTTTCATTATATTTGGTTAATTTATTTGCTGGTCTCATAAAATTCCTAGGATGTACTTTGAGCAGTTCTTCTCAAATTTTCCCAGCGATGTACCTATAAGGATAAAAGAGTATAAACTTGATCATCTTAGAGGATGAATCATAGAAACTATTATCTGAAGTGGCGTGTTTTGGCCTACATTTGTTTTCAGAATCTTCCAATGGCTATTTTTAAAAAAACACCTAATATTTCCCTCCTACACCCTCTCAAAGTATGCAAGAACATTTGATGGGCCAGGGTGACATGCTATGCCCGTATCAGCTTCACATATACAGGACACACTATTACTAGATATCTGAGATATTTCTACACCAGTTTGAGATGGTCTAAAATGTAAATGTCCAGGAATATATTTTTTCTAAAATCTGTTTTTCAGAATTCTAAAGGATTAGTCTTCACACTGATTTTTTTAAAAATTTTGATGAAAAAAGATGGGGCACCTGGCTAGGTCAGTCAGTAGAGCATGTTACTCTTGATCTTGGGGTTGTGAGTTTGAGCCCCACATGGGGTATAGAGATTACTTAAAAAACTAAAAAAACCTTTAAAATTTTTAAAAAGAACATTGTGGGTAAAGATTCTTATAGAATGTAGTACACATTTTACTGACTTCTCAAAAATAATGCCCTGAACTTACCATATGCATGTAGATTACCCAAGAATTGTCAGTACAAAAGTCATTTTACATCTTCTAGTGTAGTTATGTTTTTGTTTTGTTTGTTTCTAAAATACAATTTTGTGGCAGATATCATCCATGATTTAGAATGAGGAAAGCATTTACCTTTTTCCTAGGACTTGTTCTTTTTTTTAGACATGAGGACTAAAATAGTCTATTATTCCTTTATCTCCTCACTTTCCTGAAGCTCTTATCTAAATTTAGGGCATGGCTACAATATCTTAGGTTATTAAGACAATTTGATTTACTCCTTAGTGATTTCCCCTTGAATCCCTAGTTTAACTTCATTGTGTGATTTACCCTTATAATACATGACCTCATAAAAATGGTACAATTATATCTGTTATAAATATATCTGATTATAGCTTTTTAAAGTCAACTTGGAGATATAGTCTATATACAATACAAGCAGTTGTCGTAAGTGTGCAGTTGATGAGTTTTGAAAAATGCACACTATGTGACCAACAGCATGGCCAACATTCTGTCACCCCAGAAGAGCCCTTTATTCTCTTGTTGTAGATCTCCTCATACTCCCAGCCCCAGGTGACCACCGATCTGTTTTCTGTCACTGTAATTTAATTTTGCCTTCTCTGGACCTTTAGTTGAAGAGTATCATACAATATGTACTCTTTTTGATCATGCATTTTTACACAGAATAATGTTTTTGAGATTCATCTGTGTTGGTAGGAGCATCTGTAGTTCAATCCTTTGTTGCTGAGTAGTATTCCATTATAAGGAAACACCACTATTTGTGTTTTCACTCTATTAGGTGCTTACATCATTTCCACTTTTTCACTGTTATTTGTAACGCTGCCATTTTTGCAAGTGGTTGTACAATTTCATACTCTTAACTGCTGTGAGACTGCCAGTTACTCCACATCCTCACTAACATTTAGGATGGTCAGTCCTTTTAATTTTAGCCATTTGGTTTGTAATGTCATCTCATCCTGGTTCTATTTTGCATTTATAGAATTGCTAAGTTGCTTATTGCTGATAACTATTCAACTCTTATGTGCTTATGGGCCATTCGTGTATCTTTTTGTGAAGTGTCCATATATTTTGCCCACTTCTAATAGGGCTGTTTTTCTTCTTAATAATGAGATTCTTAATATATTCCTTATATTAAGTCTTGCTGGATATATGTACTGTGAATATTTTCCCTCGGCATGTGACGTTTCTTTTTATTTTCTTAATGACATTTTAAGAGGAGCAGAAGTTTTTCGTGTTGCTAAAAAATTACCCACCTTCAACAATGTCTAGTTAATCCTATTTCACTCATTTCTCACCATTGTATTATAAAGCAAATTTTAACATATTATTACTGTAAATACCTTACTATGCATCCTATGCTTTAAAAAAAACCATGTCATTTTCATACTTTTAACAATTAGCAAAAATAGGTTCAAAAGATAACAAAAGTATGTTTAAATTTACTTCATTTTTGTAAATTTGTTAATACGTAATTTGCTTTGACCAGGATACAGACAAGTCCATGTGGTACATTTGATATGTTGCTTAAGTCATTTCTCTCTACATCTTTTTTTAAAAAACGTTTTCCTTTTTTTGAAGAAATTGAGCAGATGATTTGTACTATGAAATTTCCCACATTCTGGATTTGGCTGTTTTCATCCCCGCTATATCATTTTACATGATTGATATATACTGTAATTGGATCTAGAGCTTGATCAGGTCAGGTTTAAGTTTGTTTCTTCATTTGTTTTCTCCAAGAACTTTCCAGTGCATCCTGCAAAAGAGGCACATGTTAGGTTGTCTCTCTTTGTGACCTTATGATTGATTAGGTAATTTAGGTGTTATCAGCCTAATCCATCCATTATAAAATTCCCTATCATTTATTTTCCCAGTGTGCTTAGCAGCCAACATGATTGTCAATTTAGACTTAGTTATATTGTCGTAAAAACCCCAAAGACACAGCAGCTCACAGCAGCAAAGGCTTACACTCCTTCAAGCCACGTCACCATTGAGGCTCGACTTTGGCTGTGCAACCTGTCATCTTTAGTCAGCTCCATATTGTTTGTACCTTGGATTCAGGCTGATGGAGCCCACCTGGAATGTTGCAGATCTTCTAGCAGAGGTCATAATTTTTCCTCTGTGTTCTCTTTTCTTCCTCTCTCTTCTCATTGCAGCCACTACTCGGTAATGAATTTGAAAAATACAAGGACAGAAAAATATATGAAAATACCATCTACGGCATTGGTTGTGGGGGAGGATTTCCTATGAATGAAGTGTATTCAGTGTCAGGAAATATGTTGTAAAAGGCATATATTATTTCAAGCATACAGAATATATAGATACAGAGAATATCATAAATAATCTGTATTCCAGTCACCCAGCTGAGCCACATCTTAGTATTGTACCATATTTGCTTCACATTTGGGGGGAAATAAATAGTTATCGATAATGTGTGAGTCCTCTGGATCCTCTCCTTCTTGATCAGATCAAGAAGGGTGTAACCTTTCCTTAGTAAGCTTTTTTTTTTCTAATTTTGCTCTACAACTATGTACATTTAACAATTGCTTTTTATGTTCTTAACATTAATGATTTTACACTATAGATGTAGTTGTATAATTGTCCCTAGCCATTATATTTTTATACTTATGCATGTTAATATGTGCATCTCTAGTTCATTCTTTCATTTGATCTAAGATACATCACAATTATTTAACTATGCCAATGATAGGTTTTTTAGTGGCTTATGCTTTTTTGCTAATAAGGAAAACAGTGAAGGGTTTTGTATGTCTTTGTTCTCATATGTATGTGCCTTTCTAGACATATATGAATACACAGAAATAGAATTTTTGAATGGTAGAGCATGCCCACCTTCAACTTTATTAAATACTGCCAAGTTGCTTTCTAATATTGTTTACCAATTTACATTCTTAACTGTTAACACCATTGTTCTCTCCCCATCAGTCTCTTTGCTAAATAACACTTTGTTATTGACATAAATGTTATCGTTCTAATGGGTTGAATTGATCACATTATTGTTTTAATTTACAGTTCTCAGATTACTTAATGCCTTTATTGGGTATTTTAGATTTCTCTCCTGTGAGTTTATTCTCCATGACTTTTACCTATGCACCTGTTTCTCTGTAGTTAATGCATTCTGGACACTAATTCTTTGTAGACTATATAGTTTGAAAACGTTTCTCTTTTTTACTTTGTTTATGGTATATTTTGTTTTACAGAATAATGAAGTCAAATTTATCAGTCTATTCTCTTAGGGTAGGTGCTCTTGGTATCTTATTTAAGAAATACTTTCCTTTTTGATGTCCTCAAGAAAATTTTCTCCACAGTCATACCTGTAACTTTATAAATGATCTTATATAAGCCTTTAGAAATGATAAAACTTTGCCTTTTTATAATTATGTTTTAATCTACCTGGAAATGATTTTTATTTGTGGTATGAAGGAAGAAACTAATTTGGTTTTTGTTTTCTGGGTTTTTGTTGATAATATGTTGTTTCAGTGCTTTTATTAGTTCAACATCATACCTTTCCCCAGTGGTTTGTAAGGATATCTCTTTTGTTTCTATACATGTTAGAAGTGTGTTATGCATTGCTCCTTTTGTTTTTGTTTTGATAATATTATTATCTGGTGAGTTCTTTCATTTCTGCTCCTGGAGGAATTGTCTTAGCTGCTTTTGGCCTGTCTTTTCTGTATGAATTTTAAAATCAGTTGCCAAGTTCCACAAACTCAAAAATCTTTTTTTTTCCCCAAAATGTCTTGCTGGAATTTTTATTAGAATTACGTTGAAGAGGGGGTAACACACCATAAGAGACTCAACTATAGAGAACAAACTGAGCATTGCTGAAGGGGAGGTGGGTGGGAGATGGGTTAAATATGGATGATGGGCATTAAAGAGGACACTTGTGATGGGCACTGGGTGTTGTATGTAAGTGATAAATCACTAAATTCTACTCCTGAAACCAATATTACACTGTATGTTAACTAACTGGAATTTAAATAAAAATTTGAAAAAATAAAAAATTATATAAGAAGAATTAGGCTGAGTTTGTAGATTGATTTTGAAAGAAATTTCACAGATTTATTTACCTGTTAAAGTCTCCCAAATAAAATCTTGTGTAATTCTCCATTTGTTGTTAGGTCTTCTAATAAAGTTCTGTATTTTTCCCATTAATATCTTGCACTTTTAAAAATCAGGTTTATTCTTAGATAACTTGCAATATTTGTTTTCATTGTAAAGTATCTTTTTTTAAAATTACATATTCTAATTGTTTGTTGCTTGGTGTATAGGATCACAGTTGATTTTGCTGATTGCACCCTTGTTAAATTCTTTTACTTCCAATCATATATAGAAGCTCTCTCAAAATTACTATGTAGTTAATTATATCTTCTGTAAACAATAAGTTTGCTTTTTTCTTCAGTCTTTACACCTTTTTTCTTTTTTTTTTAAAGATTTTATTTATTTGAGAGAGAGAGAATTAACAAAAGCATGAGCAGTGACCGGGAGGGGCAGAGGGAGAGGGAGGGCTCCATCCCCAGGGCCCAGAGATCATCACCTGAGCTGAAGGCAGACACTTAACTTACTGAGCCACCCAGGTGCCCATACACCTTTTTTCTTGAATTACTGCAAGGTCTTTTAAAACAATGCTAATAAATAAAACCCCTAAGAGGAATCATCCTGACTTCAGAAAGAATGTTTCTTGAGTTTTTCACCATTGTTTGCCTGTAGGTTTGGATAGATAAACTTTATTTGATAACAAAAATTTACCTGGGCAAGGATTTTTTTTTCTTTTATTATTTTGTAAAGTTTTTTCTTTTAATTGAATGGGTTTTGAAATTTGTTGAATTCTTCTGGTTAATAATTATTTTGTTTTTAATTTCTTAATTTGGTGAATTATATTAATATATTTTCTAATGTCCTTTTGAGTTAAACTCAGTTTGTTCAGGATATTAAAAAGTGTACGTATAATTTATTAAATATTTTTGCATCCTTTTAATAAGAGAATATCCTATAATTTCTTTCCTTATGCTGTTTCATGCATCAGAATTATGCAAGTCTTGGGGCACCTGGGTGGCTCAGATGGTTGAGCGTCTGCCTTCGGCTCAGGTCGTGATCCCAGAGTCCTGGGATGAAGTCCTGCATCAGGCTCCCTGCTCCCTGGGAGCCTACTTCTCCCTCTGCCTCTCTCTCTCTCTGTGTCTCTCATGAATAAATAAATAAAATCTTAAAAAAAAAAAGAATTATGCAAGTCTTACGAAATGAGTTGAAAAGCATTCTTTATTCTGGAGCAGTTTTTTAAGATTCAATATATATTTAGCTATCAGTTTTTTTTCTCTAATGGTCATAAACTATTAGGGTTTTTAATTTACTTTTGTCAGTTTTTTGTTTCTTAGAAGTTTTCCCTTTTGTCTGTTTTCAAATTTACTTATTGATATAAATGTATTAATTGATTAATATAAAGTTGATTATTGATTCTCTACAAAGATCTGTATTAATGATCCTTTTAAAATTCAAATTAATTTTTTACCATGGATGTGATTTTTAAGCTTATGTAAATATACATTGAATGAAATTAAAGTTTGATAAGTAAATATTTGTTGAATGAAATTAACTCTTTGAGCCTGCATGGCTCAGTCCGTTAAGCGTCTGCCTTCAGCTCAGGTCATGATCTCAGGGTCCTGGGATCAAATCCTGGATCAGGCTTCCTGCTCAGCAGGGAGTCTGCTTCTCCCCCTCCCTCTCTCTCTCAAATAAATAAATAAAATCTTTAAAAAGAAATTAACTCTGTACATGTATGTCTATATTTGGAACTTTTCACGAAAACTCAGATTTCAGTCTTTCACTCTGTCTTCTGTCTTGCTTTAAGAAAAGTTAGTTATTGGGGAAAATAAAAGAAAAGTTAATAATTGAGAGTCCCTTTCAGTGTAAGAGTGAGGCATACATTAGATGTGTATTTTTCTCTTTTCTTCCCCCACACACATGGAAGAGGAGATCACTTACCTACCCACCTGCTTAATCTTTCAAAGCATAGACCAGTAACATAAACATTTTAACCACTTTTGCAGCTTATAAAATTCTAAGATTTATATGACTCTCATTATAAACTTGCATTTCAGGTGCTTGACATGTGGTCCAATAGCTTATAAAAATCTTCCAATGTTATGATTTCATATTTACAACTAAATCTACATGTACTTTACAGAACAAATTTGTGAAAGATTTAAAAGAATAAATTATTATCCAAAAGTTACTATAATGGTGTAAGTCCATATTTGTAATAAGAAAGAGGGTGGGTGAATTCATCATATCTGTGTGTGTGTGTGTGTGTGTGTGTGTGTGTGTGTACAAACACATAGACATATTTGTACAGGTATAGAAATAGCTACACAAAAATATATACCATAGAGTGAAATTCAGAGTAAAATGTATGAACTGTATGTATTGAAAAGTATTTGTTACTTTTAGAAATCCTAACATATGAAACTAATGAATTTTGTATATAATTACTCTAATTTCATCAATCAAATGACATTTTCTAATTACTAATATAAAATAGTTGACTTTAGTAGAAACAAGAATACTTTTCCATTCTTTTTAAAAATTAAATGAGTATTGATGAATAGTGATGTAAAGTATTACACTCTTTACTGGAATTACAATAGACATGTTTATGTTGATGACCATTAAATATACATATATATTTGAAAAAAAGTTTAACAACATTGGTCTTGTTGATTAGGTAGATGTTCTTAGTGTTATAAGTTAACCTGTTTACCTTTCCATGATTTTTGAACTTTGGAATAGAGTATAGTGGTTGGTAAATTTTTACTATTAAGGCCTCAATAGTATATATTTTAGGCAATTATACCACATGGTCTAAGTTGCAAATATTTAACTGACATTATAGCACCCAGGCAGCCATAGACAATATGTGAATGAGCATACATGGTTGTATTTTACTAAAACTTTACTTACAAAAAAAGGTGGCAGGCCAGATTTGGCACACAGGGCCTGTTTTGCCCAACTTAAATATATAAACATTTATAGTTACTAGTGAGAATTAATGGGAAATTTTAACATAATGCCAAACATTTTCTCATAAATATTCTGTGCTGGTCTCACCATGTTTAGAAATTAGAGAAAATCAAGTATTGCAAAATTGAACTGCATTATGCAATCTCATTATCTGTTAAAATGTATCATATACAAAGAAATAAATGTCTACATGCAATAAAGGCACTCTAACTTATGCTTCTTATTTCGTTTTGCCATTGTCAAGGAATGTTCATTGAAAAGTTATTTAATGTAAAAAGCTAAAAATTCCTTTTGAAATATGTTTATTTTAATAATATAAATGATATAAATGAAACTTTGAAAGTTGTGCACTTTCAGCTCATACACTGTTCATATTCATAGGGTAAATGTCTGGAATTAGTTGATGACAAAAGATACAAAACTATGAAAATGTGTTAAAATTATTAATATGAAATTTTTTAGAATAGCCAAGGTTTAAGACCTCCTAATTTAGTTTGTTTATGATTTTGTTGAAATGTAACAGTAAAGTTTTCTAAGTGGAAAAAAAGAAGTAGTGGTTTTCATGCAATTATCATTTGCTTCTTTGTAGTTTAAAGAATGCCCTTTTTCCCTCCCCCTTTATTTTTTGCCTCCTTCAGTTCTGGAAGTTGCAGTACTCAGTACAGAAGGACAAGTCCAAGACTTTAAATTTCCTCTGGGCATCAAAGGAGCAGGCAGCTCAATCCAACTCTCTGCAAATACTGTCAAACAGAACAGCAGGAACGGTAAGATGGAGCAAAGTCTTAAAAATTGACAGGTTTTTTGTTCATTTAAATCTATTAATCCTAGAATGCTGATATTTGACTCCTAATATAATAATGCTACTTATCATTTAAAAGCAGATTTAAAATAATGCTTTACTCTTTCCCAAGAAACTTAATCTAAATAAAGGCCATAAGGATTTTTTCCCTTTTATTCTTATTTGAATGTATCTTATTTTATTCATAAGCATATTTCCTGTAAAGGCATATGACTGTTTTTACCTTCCTAGGGCTTGCAAAGTTGGTGTTTATCATTTACCGGAGTTTGGGACAGTTTCTTAGTACAGAAAATGCAACCATAAAACTGGGTGCTGACTTTATTGGTCGGAATAGCACCATTGCAGTGAATTCCCACGTCATTTCAGTTTCAATCAATAAAGAATCCAGCCGAGTCTACTTGACAGATCCTGTTCTTTTTACCCTGCCACACATTGATGTAAGTTATATATGCTAATGAAGTAGTGGAAGGTTATAAAGCCAGTGAGGAAGGAAAGCAAAACTTGACATGCTGGGGATGGGGACAGAGGGAATGGGAAGGTGGCAGAGAGGAAAGAAAAGACCTTTCCATTTGATTTCAAATGTTGGACTAGGTCAGAGACATAAGTTTATTTAAGTCTGTGAACATAAAATTAAATGAGCCTGGTTCAGTGATTATTAGAACTTAAGTGTATTCTTAATGAAAGCTAATTCAGTAATCAACAGGAAAATGTAAATGACTGTAATTTGTTTTAGAATGAAAATTAACTCTTACCTTAACAGCGGGATAGCCGAGTATTAACTGTTAGGACTCTGCCTTTTTGGTGTGGCACACCTTTTGTTGTTGTTTTTGTTCTTTTTGATTTTACTGATCATATGTGACACAATTGTTATCAAGCCTTGGGTTTTTAAAAATCTAGGCTTAAAGAGATGTTATTCCTCTGCCGTGCCTTAGGATGAAGTTGGGAGTTAAATCATTACACTGTGTTGGAAGGTTGTGTGCAGAATCTTGGCTTTCCGTTACAAGCAGAATGAATAAGAGCCCACGGATAGCCAAGTGGATCTCCAGAATTGGCAAAGAAAAATAAATTTGTGCAGTCATTCTGTTACATCTGCTGCAGTTGGTTCACTCTCTTAAGAACCTTGATGTTGCTAACATGTCACTTAGAATAAAAATGGGCCCCAAATCGATTTTAAAACACTTGGTCCTTATAGAATTTTCTCAGAACAAATTCATGGGTCTGATTTTGTCAGAAGAGAAAAAAAAATGATTCCAATGTACCATCAGTATGTAAAATCATAAGATGGAAATTGTAATTGTATAAAATGGGTCTTTGGTAATTTGGAGTACACTTTAGAGTGTTTCGGACTATAAAATCCCTTTTAAGTTAGATATCTGCCTTGTATATGTTTTGCTGATGAAAAACTTTATAGTCCGAAACATGCAAAGTTTAATCTAAATTACCTTTTACACATATTAAACAATTGCTGTTGCCATCTTAGAGTGTAAAACCCTAATTTTATCTTGTCATTTTATTTCCCAGCCTGACAATTATTTCAATGCAAACTGCTCCTTCTGGAACTACTCAGAAAGAACTATGATGGGATATTGGTCTACTCAGGGCTGCAAGCTGGTTGACACTAATAAAACTCGTACAACATGTGCATGCAGCCACCTAACCAATTTTGCAATTCTCATGGCCCACAGGGAAATTGCAGTAAGTATTTGCACTTCTAATTAGTAGCAGAGAAAAACCTCAGAGATTCAAAACAGCTTGTATAATAGTCCTTTCTTTGGGTGCTTATCGTAACTAAAAAGCAAACAAAGTAGTGTGGATTTCTGATTGTTTCTACACTGTCCATATATTTTAGGAAGTCTTGGCACTATATTTATTGTTACTTCTCAAAATCGTGTGTTTTACAGACTCATTCTAAGTATGTCTCCTTTGGGCAGGTGTTTGGCAGAGGCAGTCGGGGATTTAAAAAATGACCAGCAATAGGTCCTACAGAAGACTGAGGCTTCTAAAGTTTAACACACCCTCTTGAATGTTTGAATCTTGTTTTACAGCTTTTGTTTTTAAGTTTTTTTAACTTTGCACACCGTGCAAAACTGCAGATTTTGAAAGGTCAGGATAGCTCTGGAATGTTTCTTTATATTCCTTTCTGTGATTAAGGGAATGATAGCCAGAAGATAAAAAATATTTTAAGAAATAGAGCATGAAGCGCGCCTGGGTGGTTTAGTCGTTAAACGTCTGCCTTCAGCTCAGGTCATGATCCCAAGGTCCTGGGATTGAGTCCCGCATCAGGCTCCCTGCTCGGCGGGAGGCCTGCTTCTTCCTCTCCACTCCCCCTGCTTGTGTTCCTGCTCTCAGTCTCTGTCTCTGTCAAATCAATAAATAAAATCTTAAAAAAAAAAAGAAATAAAGCATGAAAACTCACAGATCTATTTTGCATTTGACGCTTAGCATTTAAATAAATATCAAAACTCAAGGGGAAAATGAAAACTTAAAATTTTTTGTTAGCCAGGAGTCATTAAGATATCAATCATTTTTAAACATAACTGAGTATCTTTTATTCTATTATATAAATATTTGCTTATGTAGGTAATTATTTCAGCCATTATTTTGAAATAATTGGATTCTTGCATTATTTTCTAGGTAAAATCTTCCACTTTCTTAGGTCATTTTTTGGATATAAGATAAGATAATATTGAAGTCTCTTACATAGATCAGTTTTGTTTTGTTTGTTTGTTTTTGTTTTGTTTTTTTTTAGTTTTGAGCCCTGTTTGAACACTTAAGAATATTCATAGAGTTTGGTATTAAAAGATGAGCTACCACATGTGAAAAGCTGTCTTAACTTTAGTTGATGCAATGATGCAGGAATACTAATGTTCCTCATACTATTTTTATTTTCAGTACAAAGATGGAGTTCACGAATTACTCCTTACAGTCATCACCTGGGTGGGAATTGTCATTTCCCTTGTTTGCCTGGCTATATGCATCTTCACCTTCTGCTTTTTCCGTGGTCTGCAAAGTGACCGCAATACTATTCACAAGAACCTTTGTATCAACCTTTTCATTGCGGAATTTATTTTCCTAATAGGCATTGACAAGACAAAATACATGGTAAGCACCCCTTCAGCTTACTGTCCTTGGATCTCTGAAAATTATTATAACAGGTGTGAATCCACACATGATGCCCATATTGATATTTGACTTTATAACTTCATAAAGTTGACAATGGCGATATTGGAGGATAATCTGTAATAAATTAAAAGACAGCACAATCGTTAGGTATTATTATTATTATGAGTTAACTCATTTCTCGTACAAAGGTGCATTTGCATTTTTCTGGGTTGTTATTGAGACATGTAATTTGAATAGAAGAGTGCCAGGGACACTGAAATGAAAAGATACTATTTTTACAGGTTTTATTTTGCCCAGTGATAATTTCTTCATCTTCTGAGCAGTTCATCATCATGAGGTCTCAGTGTCAGAAATAGTACTTATTAGTAAGTAGTTAGTGCTTTACCTTGTATTCATCTGCACTGGGATGAATTTAAGAATGCTCTGCATACGACAGGAAAAGAATGCTAGGAATTAGATCCAGGGTATTCGTCATTAAAGTGAATTTTTAAATTCTCTTACTGAAAAAATAAAAATAATATATTTGGAAACAATTGTTCTGAAGACATATGGAGCAAATAATCTATAAGTAGAATATTCAGATTTAATAGTGGATAATTCTAGAAGAGAAATTAATGTTTTTTATTTACACTTAATTTCACTAAAAGTAGTTGTGTCTTCCAGTGAAGAAATTTCTAGCACACCTGCCATTATACTCTATAAGCATTAAACTCTTCAAATTTGTCAGTGTTTAGAACTCATTTCCATTTGTTAAATTTTTTTTAAGAAACAGTAGTTTAAATAATGTATTTTAAAGACAATCATGAGCACTGTCAGTAAACACTGTCTCATTTTGGGGTGGTCTGCTTGTATTCATGTGTTCTTTTTTGTGCTTCTTGTTCTTTTCCTTTCTAGATTGCTTGTCCAATATTTGCAGGACTTTTACACTTTTTC
The DNA here is from genome assembly GCF_003265705.2 of Callorhinus ursinus. Lineage (NCBI taxonomy): Eukaryota > Metazoa > Chordata > Mammalia > Carnivora > Otariidae > Callorhinus > Callorhinus ursinus. The sequence continues at coordinate 33,524,699 of NW_027397071.1, read as the reverse complement.
TTTTTGGCCGCTTTTGCTTGGATGTGCCTAGAAGGTGTGCAGCTCTACCTGATGTTGGTTGAAGTGTTTGAAAGTGAATATTCAAGGAAGAAATATTATTATGTTGCTGGTTACTTGTTTCCTGCCACCGTGGTTGGAGTTTCAGCTGCTATTGACTATAAGAGCTATGGAACAGAAAAAGCGTAAGTAATTGCAAGCGACCTGAGTGTTTTTCAAGTGAATAATTTTTTAAAGCCTGTTAGCTGTCAGTGAGGGTCCCTGACAGACTAAAACAGCATCTGAAAGCTTTATTGGTAAGAGAATGGGCATGCCGTGCACAAATTACAATCAAGTCTTTTGTAATTTTCTAGGTTCAGGGGATTTGTACTCTGGCGAGGCAGATTCTAAATTATGGACTTTCTTTTTAACACAAAAGATTGACCTGAAACAAATTGAAAAAGTAAATAACTTTTTGGCCTTAGAAAGATATTAAGTAAAAATTCTTCTGAACTTAAAGCATCTGACAGGTTTAACTACTCAGTTTTAACCTAATGCTTCATTAGCTCTCTTTGTGCATCCGACCCTCTAGCTAACTCTCATTCTGAATTGTGACAGTAGCACATTCCATCCCATATGTTCTACTTTGATAATATTTTATCAGGCAGTTTGAAAGGATTAAAATAAGGCACTGTCTTTCATTTATAAAAAATATAGATATTTATGGAAAATGACAGAAGGTAGACATAGCCATATTTCTGAGGATTTTATTTGCCAGGAGCATGAATTTGCGTACAAATTCTGTTTATATTTGCCTTTGATAAAATTAGTTATATAAAGATTCCTTGGACTAAAGAAAGCTTTTTGACTAAACAGATGATGAAAGACAAATAAAAGAAATTCAGTGGGGAGTCAGTGTTACATGAAAAATGAACCACTAAGTAAAATCTGTCTTAATAAGTTTATGCATCATTTACTCTAATACTATGAGTGCTATGCTTTGATTTTTTTTTATCTCGTATTCATCCATTCCCAGTTGAGGTATTATATTTATGCTGTACTGTTTTGAAGCAAGCATAACAGCTGAACATTTTGTTTGTCTGTTATGTTCCATAGGGTTAAACACTGTAGCTCAGATACAGATCTGAAAGGCAAATTTTGAAGATAAGAACTTTAAAATGATGAGACAAATTGGAATATTGAGTTTCAAGTTTTTCTTAGTAAAATCAGAGGTCTTAAGAATTAGGGATTGGGTGTGGTGGGGTTGTTTATCCCATACGAGCATAATAATGTATGCCTTTACCAAATTTAAAACCTGTAATGAAAAACAGTAGGCGGAAGTAAATGAATTACTACTCTTATATGTCAAAGCCCACTCAGAATCATTAAAATTGTTCTTACCCATGGTAAATGAAATTTCAAAGGCAAATGTAAAGATAGTTTTGTTAGATTTTTTTAAATTCTATATTTTTTGTAATGTTGAGGATCCATTGAAGCTACTTAATGCATACTCTTCTTTTCATCATAGTTGCTGGCTTCATGTTGATAACTATTTTATATGGAGTTTCATTGGACCAGTTACCTTCATTATTCTGGTAAGCAGATGCTGTTTTCCTTTCATTTTTAGCTTGCTGCTTCTGCAGTGCTACTGAAACAAAGATAATTGATTTTATTTTTAATTTATCTATGCATCGAAGGATTTATAAATGTGTCTAGCCGCGACAGGATAAAAATACGTAATATACCTTAAATGTTATGCCATTATTGAGAGTTTATGTACTTGCTCATTAGTACTATTTCGAAAATACTCTTTCCTCTAAAAAGTACTTTTTCTTATCTAGTTTGCTACAATGTCATGTCATAATCTAAAAAAATATATTGCATGATTTGGGCCTAGTTTAATAATTAGGAATAACTGAAATGTATAGTGTATTTTGTGTTTGGGTAGTGGAGTTTTTTGCTAAGAGTTGTAGTTCAGGAAGTTATGTCTTCAAAATCTGTACTATTAGCCCTGTACCAAGTTATGTGGCATTTGTAAATTAAATGAATGTTTTGTGGAATTGAAATAACATTAGCTTAATATTTATAATATTAATTTCCACATAGTAATTTAATACTGTTAAATAAATGTCCACACCCTAAATTCTTTTTAGGGCACAAAATTTTTTTAAGCTTAGATTAATAAGCATTAAATCAATTTTAAACTCATTAGAAATAAAATTACTTTTCTAAGACTTTAAAATGCCAAGTAAAAATACTGGTCTTCAAGAAATTTTTTTAAATAAATTTGATGCAAGTTAAATATAGTGACGTAAGTTTTTTTTTTGAACTGCTTACATTACCATTAGTCAAATATTTGAAATATAGTTGAAATAAAAGGATGTAGCTAAAATATTTGGATTTTGGGATTTAAAATTTTCACTGAGTTTTAGCATTCTGTTCTTACAGATAGATGCTATTGACCATTATAAGATTGAAAAGGAAACATAAGCAAGTTTAAATATTGCATATATCTTTTAAATACCTAGTTTAAGGATTTTTTTTCTTTAAAAGAAGTGATACACATGAGCTTAAGATATTTCTATAGTTAACATAGAATTAACATGTTTCATAAAATTGAGGGAAATATGTAGTAGTTCAAGGAAATGTACAACCACTTCAAATGTATGTACTTTTGTCCTTAAATTGAATTATACACTTATACAAAGCAAAATGAAAATTTGAGGTGAATGCCTGTTTGAATCAAGCCAGTAAAACATTCTCAAGTGTTCCTAGAAAAGCTAATTTCTCATCAGAATTACTCAATCCAAATGGTTGCCCTAGTTTTTGTTCTTGGTTTATTTAATTTAACATAGCCTAAGCCATTCTCAAATTAAATGGTAAGCAGCTGATTTGAAGTGGCATGATCCTTAAAGACACAGGCTTCTCTTTTTTTTCCCCCTGAGCCCTTAGGTAAATGTATTGGTAACTTTGAAAATTGTAAAGACCATTTTAGAGATACCTAGTCTATAGAAGTATCGTGTTAACTTCTTTTGTACTAGTTTTATTTCCATCTAAAAATAAATACTGACTTTAGAGTATTAAAATTTTTTTCACTTGGCCGAAAGACTTTAATGTTCACATATAATCAGCTTCTAGTAAGAAAAGAGGTGAAGGACATTTTATTATATTGCCCATTTACAGTGTGGGCCTGCCATTATTTATTAGTCTTGTCATCATTGCTATCCTGTACCAAATCATTTAGGTTGAAATGTGAAGGGCTTTGGGGAATAGTGCTCCCAACTTTAAAAAACAACAAAGAAACCCAGCAGGTTGGGGTGCCTGGGTGGCTTAGTCTTTAAGCGTCTGCCTTCGGCTCAGGTCATGGTCCCAGGGTCCTGGGATCGAGCCCAGCATCGGGCTCCCTCCTCCGCAGGAAGCCTGCTTCTCCCTCTCCCACGCCCCCGCTTGTGTTCCTTCTCTCACTGTGTCTCTCTCTGTCAAATAAATAAATAATATCTTAAAAAAACACACACACACAAAAACCAGCAGGTAGCTATTTTGACAGTACAGATCCTAGGAGTAATTCTCCTGCACCTGCTTTGCCCTCTAATTCTCCCAACACAGAGTCAAAGAGTGGTATAGAGGTGTAAAACATTGTGCATAACCTAAATTGAGATCTAATATGATTGTTCAGCATATTTGTTGAATGTTAATATAGTTATACCACATACATCCTTCCGATGAGAAAGGATATCTAAAAGTCAATTCAAACACAAATCTTAGTAATATAAGCTATATTTATATATATAATTGGTTTATATAAATATTTTATATTTATTTTAAAAATATATTAATATATAATATATAATTATTTTATAAATATATTTATTATATTTATATTTATATAAAAGTTATTTATGTAAATATATATATACACACACACACTATATAATATAGTACTCCCTTTTAAGGAGTACTCTTACAACAAAAAGTACTCATTACCATTCCTGGAAAGTGTAGTTTTACATTTCCAACTTTTCTGAATGGAAGCCGTTTAACTTAATAGTATTAAGTAAGTGTACGTTTTTAATAATGTTCTATGAAGAAAAATAACATGCTATGGAAGCTAAAACTTCCTGCTTCGGTATTTCTATAGACTATCTTGCCTACAGGCACTAGAGTTATTATATCTATGAGAAAAGTGCTTGTAAGTAATGAGCAGTGGGAAACCATTAGTATGCCTGAAATGGTTTAATGAAAGCTTGGATCATGACACGTCAGGAGCTGTTCTTATCATTTGGACAGCTCCATCTGCATCGTTAATAATTAATTCAGTTCAGTAAGAGTTCAGCTCACATACTCATTTAGAAGTCTTCTTCAGAGAACACCTCTCTGGCTGCTAGTCCCAGGGAGGAATAGGCTTCTGCTCGGCTAACAGCAAAGATCTGGAGATACAAGTGCGGTTTTAGAGTTGCATTTGCCAGGTAGCAAAAGCTCCAGGGAGGACAAAAAGGGTCAGAACATGTGCAGTTCAGTTAGGTTACTTCAGAGTGGTGTTTCTGTTCTTCTGTCTTATCATATCCATGTCAGCACTGCAAGCTGTGGAGTGAATTTTAAGCTGCTAAGCTCAGACGGATGTGATTCAATTGAGCAGGTTGATGACTCTAAAACAAACTGTGTGCTCCTGTAATCGCTGGTACCCTCTGCTTTCTTTTAACTTCTTTGTATTTTCGTGTCACCAGTGTGGGTGACAGTTAGCTCTGCCATATCATCAAGTAGCAAATTCTGTCAGCAAATTATACTGGCAGATTATGTATACAAGAACTCGTGAAATTATTATTTTGAGATAGGTAAAAGAGTATTATTTGTCCTTAGAAGAGAAGGAATGCCCCATTTGGCAATTAACTCTATTTAGCTGAATAGGAAAATCTGTTTCTTCTGAATTGGCTGTCTTTCACATAGAATTCTATTAAGAGATGCCCGTCTACCTATTTACCTATGTGTACACACACACACACGGAGCAGAGATAAATCTGATTAATCCCTGGATGAGTTGCCTCATCTCTAAGATTAATCATCAGTGTGGGCATTTAGGCTGGTGGGTTGGCATTCAATATTGAGCACAGTCCTACGACTACTGACTTCTCTGTGAATGACTGAGTAATGACATGCACTTTCCAGGTTTAGACAAATCTTTGGATACACAGTTGTAACTCTGTCTTTTTCCTTTCTCTCTGATGCATAGCACCTTTCAGCCTATCTCAAAATATGTACTATGTTTAAGCTTAGTAGTATTTATGTTGGAAAGAAAAAAAACCCAAAACAAGTAGACAAAAAATGGCTGCATTGGAATTTGAGGGGAGAAAAGCAGCACTTCAACGGTAGAGACATTCTTCTCTCCCTGGCTTTTTGCCTGCTTTCCTGGAAGAAATAGGAGAAATTTCTTTGATGTTTGGGATTTCTTTTATTTTTTAAATGCATACCAAAGGCAGGAAAATAAATTGGGAAGAAATAAAAGGGAGGAGAAAGAAATCACTTCCTGTGATTAGAAAGGGAAAAAAAAGAAGCCCCCAAAGTTGATGGCTGGAAAGAGCCATTTATGTCATGGGGAAAATGCGAAGAAGGGAGAACTCAGATTTGCAGTCAGTACTTCATTTGAAACTAACTTTTTTTTTTTTTTTTGCCTGTAAGTGACTATTTTGGATGATAATATCAGAGATATTTCTATTTGCCCTTCAGTTTCTTATTCTGATTCCCTTAGTTACATTTTAAGAGAACAACAAAGGAGAAGAGAGGGGAAAAATATTTTACTCTACAAAATCATGACTCCTTTATGAAGAGTCTTCCTGAAAAAGATCACAACCAACAATGTTTTTTCTATGAAAATAAATATATTTACATTTTTTTAGCAGTAGAGAGAAAGAAAGAACTCTAAAACCTCATATTAAAAATTTTTTTACACTTCAGGATTTGTTCTATTTAATTCCAGAAAGCATTTCACTGTCATACATATTGGTGATAATATATAAAAATGTTTAATACCTAAGTGACATAAGTATCTTTTTCACTTCTTTAATATAATAAACACATTATCAGTGAAATTTTTAATGTGGATTTGGGGAAAAGAAAAGTACCTTATGTTTAGCGCTTTTTTTTGCCATTTTATATTATGGTTCACAGTATGTCTTGTGTGCCTTTTTTCATAACTACTTTGTCTTGAAATGATGGTATTTTGTTCTGTTGAAGATACCATTGCTTCATTATTTGTATATTTTCAAGTCATATTTCAAAGTCTAAATTAGTGTTGGATTTAACTATAAATTTCTTGGCAACCTAAATATTAGTGCACTGGTTCTAATTCTTCCATTTAGTTTTTTGAAATTGGAGAAATCACAGACATTTGTGAAACAATCTGAGTGCAAAAATCTTTCTGTGGTTTTATGATTATTTTTCTAGTAGTTTTAATTATTTTTAAAGAGATTCACTTTTAAAACATCTTTTTGAAACATTCTATTCTACGTATGTTAGAAATGACAGCCCTTTTTTGGACTCAATTATGAGTTTGTGTGATGTTTAGTTATATGAGTGGAACACACACAGGTTTGAGAAAAGAGAACTATCTGTTAAACATATCGTTTGTCTAGTGGGAGTAGGAGTGTGTGGACATTTTAGCCATTTGCTGATTATGGGATGGTAGTGTTTTCCAAAGAAATAGAGAATTAGTTACTCTAGCAAGTCGATCAGGTAGAAGTCATTTGAAGAGCACATCTCTTATGTTCAGGATTTCCTTGAGGCTGTATTTTATATATTAATTAATTTATTATTTATCTTCAACTCATTCATCATCTCTGAGTGATTTCTAAAATGGATTACTCTTTATAGAAGTAGAATCTTTTTTTTTTTTAATAAAAAACTAGTATGTCTTTGCTAGGGACTCTTAATTTTCTTGCCCAGAATAAACTGGTTCATTTTATTTGTAAAGATGCTGGGCTATGGACTCAGCTCACAGTATATTGAATCTCAGCACTGACATTATAGTAGCTAAGTAATCTTTGGCAAGGTACTTAACATCTTAGAATGTAAATTGACTCTCCAAGTGCTCCCTGTTACCTCTGGACATAGGATTATAGGTTGTTGCTGTTTTTCGCGTAATTTTCTGAACTTGTTTGTATTGTGAATATACTATATTTGTAACTAGAAAGAAGCCCTAGATGCATTTATAATGTTAAAAAACCTCAGTAGAGTGAGGAGAAAGGAAGGGGGGATGTATCTACCAGTCTGTGTTTTAAGGATTAAATAAGTTTTCTGTGTCACATTCAACTTGGTTAATCCTCAGACTAAAAAAAAAAAAAAAAAAAAAAAGCTTTGTATCATATTTAAGCTTTAATTCTATTCTTCAATGGGTAGATTTCATTTTCATTTCAGTTTTATTAGAAAATGTGTTAGTTCTGAAATAACAGATTTTAACCTGGTCGTCTTCATTGAAAAAAATATGTTGGTATGTGTTCATCCTTTCTACTCATTTTCTTTTCATAATATGATACTTTATACATCACATTTTTTCACATTCACATTCTTTATTTTCTTGTAATTTATACATTATAGTGGATAACTTTTTTCTTTCCTGGAGTATACTACTACTACTATTATTTTATTCCTGAAGGGATAATTAATATACTTAGACAGTGATGAACACCAAATTGTGGCCGCCCTATATGCTTTAGGAAATTGTGTAAGTAAAGGAAGGGGGAAGAAACAACCCTAGGTCCAGAATTATGGAATGAAAGAAATAAATGGTTATATTAGGACATTCAAAAAGAAGGGTCTAGAGATTTAAAGGATTTTAACTCTGAATCTACAAGGCAGCTTTTCTTTCCTAAGAGTTGTATCAGTTGTGTGTTTATTTGGGTTTTGTTTTGTTTTTAGGATATTTGGAGTTCTTATTTGTAAAACCACTCTCTTAATTTTACTAGTTAAGACCTACTGTTGCATAAAATAAAAAGTAAAAACACTATTGGTTTTGCCTTTAAAAAAATTAGAGATATACTGTACCATCATTCTTTAGAAACTAAATCAGATATTTACTGTACTATCAGAAGGATCTCCCTAACTTCTCAAAGGTAGAAATTGTATCTTACCCACAATACAATAGGCACATTCTTGTGTGGAGCAGTAAGGTCAATAAATATTTGTTGAATGAATTGCATTATACTGTAATGTCTCTGAAAATGTAAACATTTATTTATATCGTGACCAACTGGAATAATCATTAGAATATAAAACTAGAAAATCTATTTGCATTTTCTCTAGACAAGTATTTTAATAAGTTAATTTTTAAGTAGGTTTTTTAAACAGAGAGCTTCTTTTGTCCTTCTTTTGTTAATGTTAAGTAATTAACATGAAACGATAGAATGCTATCTGCCAACACTTGCAAATTATACCCATTAACCTCATTTTATCCCTTAAGAGGAAATTCTACATTTAAGAGAAATAATAAGGCACAGTAGACAAAATGAGTGATAAACAGCTTAGATTAAAGCCTTCACTCTGTTCCTAAACTCATCATTAGGAAGGACTTGGAAATTTTATTTATTGCCCTATATAATTTTTCCTAATTATAAAATCAGAAGTAGTGATGAATGAGTAAAATAGCATTATCATTTTATCAGATGGTATTGTGACTCAGTAAAAATGATCATCTTATTATAACAAAATTATGCTGAGTGCTTACCATCAAGGAATTGCTTTCATCCCTATTTGTCCTTTTCTGAATACAGCATTTGGGCTTGCACTCTCTAAGCCAAGTAAAGCTTACAAAATATAACTTTGTTTTGTCTTTTTAAAAGTAATAATCTGAAGTAAATAAAATGTCAAAGAAATCCAGGAGTGATCGAGCTTAGTTCTGTTCTTAGAGCCTAAAAATGGAATAGCCTTTCCTCTGTCCAGCATTTGGCCAGGTTTCTGTAGAAGCAGATGCAAAGTTGCAAACATTATCTCTCTTGAGTCAAAACATGTCTTTTCGTCTGAGTTCACTCATGTTGGCCTCCCAAGCCTACCCTCCATGTCAGGTTCCATCTTCCCTTTTTTTGCTTTTGTTTGCACCTGGATTCTTTGCACAACTCAGTGTTTAGAGGGACCCAGAGCAGCCTTCCTTCAGAATTTACCCACACCCATACAATAGAGAGGCATAAAGACAAAAGGACTGATGATGGCTTTTAACCATTTAACAAATGGTATATAACAAATAAATAGATATTTTAAAAGTTTGTCTTTCTAGAACTAATAAATATTTTTATTTTTCATTTATTTTATTTCATTTGATCCTCACAATTACCTTACAAGTAGATCGTGCAAATGTTATTATCCTCTTCTAATCAGTCAAAATCAAAAGCTAGACTCTCGGCTAAATCTTAGGGTCCCAAATCCAGCAATTCTTGTAAGCTACGTGATGTCAACGCCCCTTCTAAAGACTTCACTTCAGTGCTTCCGTTAGATGGCTTTTAGGCCCTGGAGTATGTCTAGCTAAAGAAACTAATTTAGGTTTTCTAATTTATTTAATCATCACCACATGATGCTGATTTAATTAGGTTGCAGTTTCATGTCAAATGATCTATTAAAAAAATGAATCATACATAGTTGGGGTATTTTTTATTTAGACTCAACTTGATCATTGCCTATGTAAAATTCAGTCAGTGAGTGTCTACTATATACTCATGTCATTGGTATTTAGCTGCATTAACTTGTTAAGTATATTTGCAAAACTTACTCATTTTTTCTCTGTGGTTATAGTGGCCTAATTCTTTATTTGTTATAACAGCTAAATATTATCTTCCTGGTGATCACATTATGCAAAATGGTGAAGCACTCAAACACTTTGAAACCAGATTCTAGCAGGTTGGAAAACATTAAGTAAGTATTTAGTATTTTAATTTTAGTGTTTGACAAACTAAGTGAAAGATACTCTCCACAGAGAATACATGAATGCCTTCTATCAACTGTAGAAATTTTCAGAATGAAGTTTTACTGATCAAGGTTGAGTCTCAGTGTGAATCATGTCACAGACATTGGTCAAAAATTAGATAACAGTTTCTGTCTTGATCTAGAGCCAAGAAATTGTTTTAGTGGCTTTGTGGAAATTCCATATCACTGTAGCAATTTCATTTGAATTTAAAATGCAGTTCAAAATGATGTTGCTGTTTGCATGGCTGATATGATTATATTAAGCTTGTTTTGTTAAATGACTTTTTCGATTTAAGGATTCTGAGCAGTTTTCTACTTCTAATCCTGTTTTCCTAAGATAATTCACTCTATTACTATTGTTAACTTGGAGATTATCTTTTGTTTTCATGATAATTAAAGAAATGTTTATTTCAATATTGAATAAAAACTACAATGTCCTATCAATGAAAAATGCTATCTAATTATAAAATTTATATTTGTTGATTCATTAAGTCATTTATGGAAGCATTTCCAGAGTTATCTTTTAGATATGAGTTAATTTAAAATGTGAGGAGGTATTATTCAAGTTGGTTATAATGGGAATGTGAAGAATATTTTTAATGTAAAAAATGGCAGATCTACAATAAGGGTAATTTTTTTTTTTTAAACTTAGCTGTTTTAGATAGGTTAGTGCCAGCTTCATTGCATGTTGCATGGTAAGAGAGAGAGCTAATCTTTAGCATCTCTCTTTTCTTCCTTTTCCTCTTTCTGTCTTCTCATCTACACCAGTAATTACCGTGTTTGTGATGGCTACTATAATACGGACTTACCTGGGTAAGGTAGAACCCTACATTAACAGATTTATGGCATGATTTATATTTTTTACAAATCCGTCAATATCATGAATTGCCCTTAATTTTTGTAATTATTTTGGAATATCTAAGTTGCTATAGTATTTTTAAACTGTAATATGCCTTTATTTTTTAATTGCTTGCCTCTGCATTTTGACTTTCTTAATTTTGACTAATTTATAAAATATATAAATGCTTTCTTACTACTTTCTATTTTAATTCTGTCTAATAATTTTGTTTCTCTTTTCTGCTTATAATGCTTTCTAGCTATGAAGATAATAAGCCATTTATCAAGTAAGATCATTAGTTAGACATGCAATGCACTGACTTTAAATCCTTTCCATTCCGTCCTATTTTCTACAGTTCTTTTCTCCTTAAGCTATTCATGATGAAATCTCTCCAAAATTATTTTATTTTGAAGTTGTTCTCATATTTTCGTCCCATTTCAGCAAGGCTTCTTCATGCTTTAGTTAAAATACCTTAGGTTCACCTAAGATTAGTTGATTAGAATCTGCAGTTTAGGTGTTAAGCGATTATCTGCCATTTAACCTTTCTGTATGTGTCACATTATTCAGTGTCATGAGTACACCACAGGAATAAAAAGATAGGAGTGAACTAATTAAGGACTCCTTAATTTCTTTTACTAAAATGCACATAAAAGACAATAAAGTTATGGGGGATGTTTTCACACCTTGTATTTTAATATAGTTTTGATACCTTGTTAATGCTGGAGTAAGAGAAGGTCATACCTGCTGTTGCTGTTTTCACTGGAGGCTGCAGTACTAAATGCTATTGTTCTTTCTTTAATCAGTGAAAGGTTAAAGCCAAAATGCTGGTTGAATTTGAATGTGAACATAGAGAAAGTCAACTGCTACTACTGATAATGTTAATATTTAAGTGTGAGATATGTTGTTCTCTCATTGAACTTGTTAATAAAATTCACTTTATTTTTTCAGGTCTTGGGTGCTTGGCGCTTTTGCTCTTCTATGTCTTCTTGGCCTAACCTGGTCATTTGGGTTGCTTTTTATAAATGAGGAGACTATTGTGATGGCATATCTCTTCACCATCTTTAATGCTTTCCAGGGAGTGTTCATTTTCATCTTTCACTGTGCTCTCCAAAAGAAAGTAAGTGAAGTCACCTAGAGGCTTTAGTTCCTTGTTCTTTGGTTTGAAAATCAGAGATGAAATAGAGAAGATTTTACAGTTTTACAGCTGACATAGTACTAAATAGAATCATTTTTAATCATACATTAATTGTAATGCATGTCTGGAAATTCGGGCTTCACATATAAAGTAAGTCAGTACCAATCATCTTTTTGGATCTCACTTTGGGAATATTAGAAGCTAGACACTTATGTTAAGATTCCTTCTTTGCTAGTGGGGTCTACAAACGTGCTTTGTGCAAAAGGTATACAAGATAAAGAAAAGGTTAAATAATCTCATTTTTTTTGCTCGATAAAGGGAATGCAGTGGTCCAAAACGAAATTGAGCATAAGGATAAATGACTTTGATTTTAAAAGCACCAGACATACAAAAAATTAATGTTAATGTTACCTTTTGAGTAGTTGTGGAAGATCTAAAACCCAGTAATTTAATATCTCACATCTTATTATTTTGTCTTGATTTTATGTTAACTGGAGTCAGCAAAAATGATTCAAAAATTAAAGTTAAAGATGAAAAACTTGCAAGAAGATGTAAACCTAAGAGAAGAGTTTAGCTGCCTTTTAACTAGGTATCACATCCTTTCTCTGTCTGCATATCTAATATAGTCTTTTTATTTTGTTATTACTAGTTGGTCACTAAATTGAACAGAGAAATAGAATTTTGAAAGTGAAAACTATTATGTTTTCAGTCTTGACAAGATGATAGTGTTGTTACTTCCATCAGTTGTTGAGTAAGCTATAATTTTGAGATAATGACAGTGGAATGTGCAATACTGACAGATAATGTACATTCACAGCAATATAGGCATTAAGCAAAACCAACATTGGAGGGTATTATTTGGATAAAATACCATTTTGATTGCCATTGTCTTGGTCAACAGCATTTCAGAGCAATTAATAGCCACTAAATGTACAAAAAAATTTTGTGAGGTATCAGGTGTTATTTAATAACACTGAACTTTAATTTTCTAAACATTATACAGGTATAACCTTGTAACTACTTTAGTTTTTACTATTTCTTACACAAATGAGCATTTTGTATACATACATAGCATCACATATCATAATTTCTTCCAAATGTGTTTGTTTGACATAAAGCATAAATTATTTCCTCATAGAGGTATGTTTATTAATTGAACAAAGAGATTTTGCTGTGCTTTTTAATTAACAATTACATTTTTGAAACAGTGTGTTGGACTTCCTTTTGAACACATTCTACTTAGCCTTGGATATGTCCTGTTGGGTGCTGCCAGGATGAATGGCTAAGAATATGATATAAAATGATTTAGTTAACATCACGCTTCTTACTGCTTGAGTGAGCATATTTAAGCAAAGAAAATTCTTTGAAAGTTCAAGCCCATTGTTATTTGTTCTAATAGGTGTATAATAAGGCTAAGAGGATGAAAATGCAAGTGCACTTGGATTTAAAAGGTCATCTAGTACCTCTAATGCTGTAATTTTTCAGGGAATAAGTGTCAAAGTCATGGTCTTTGCAGGCAGATACTGAGCACAGAACTGTGTGTGTATGTGGGGGGGGGCGTCTTTTTGAGTGTTTTTGGCAACCTACTAGAAAATAATTTCTCATGCAACTTCTCCTTCTTGTCTGTTCTAATTTTAGTCTGGCTCTAAGCCAGAGCAGAACTTGTTCATAGGCCAATAGAACTGCACAGAATCCAGCCCTCCTCCCCATGCCTCCCAATTCTGCACCACCTTTCTAGGTGGGGCCCTATTCTTTAGCAATTGTTTGGACTTCACTTTTTAAAGTTTCCTTTAAACTTTCTTTAGGCCTAACAGCTTTCCTGTCTATTCATATATCCAAGCTTCAGGGGAAAAGGGAAATTACATGGGTAACTCATTAATGTGAATGGAAATTGCATAAATAGTTCCCTTGTGTGCTAATGAAGTGAATAGGCATCTTGGACACTCTACACTAAATGTTAAAGCTAGACACATCAGAAAATGAAGAAAACATTCCATCCTAATTAACAGCATATGTATCAAAGTCCTTTTTCTCTTTATTCATGTGCCAAAGTAGTCTTGTCATTATAAAGAGGTTACCCGCAAAACTATGCAATCCAGTAAAAGAAGTTTATGTATTGACCTACCTAAAAGGACACGAAGTGTATAAAACTCAAATGACTGAATTACGAGTGGTTGAATGTAATTAAGCAAGGAAGGTACTAATTTTTTGTCCTTATTTTCTTAGCATGAAATATAAAATTGGGGTTGCTAAGTATATAGATAGAATAAGGCTTTAAAACGTGTGTATTAATAACATTTGTATAATAATAAGGCATAAAGCATTTCTACATATTACATCACATTTTGAAGATCCTACTAGCCAGTCTGGTAGGCAGAGATATTTTTCTGATTACTATTTCAGCAGTTTCCGTCGAGCTTGATTTTAGAAATTCGGTGTATTTGCTCCACAGAAGAGTGTTAGTGGAACTTATTCTTCTCAGTTATTTCCACTACTCATTTAATTAGAGAGAGAGAGAAAGAGAAGCCAAGTATGTGTGAGTTAATCTCTCGGTCTCCGTGGTTATTCAATACAGGTACGAAAAGAATATGGCAAGTGCTTCAGACACTCCTATTGCTGCGGCGGCCTCCCAACCGAGAGCCCCCACAGTTCAGTGAAGGCATCAACCACCAGAACTAGTGCTCGGTATTCCTCTGGCACACAGGTAACAAAGAACTTGACAGCATCTTTAATTAACCTTCTTTATAGAAAGCCTACTGAGACATGTTGTGTTCACATGCACTAATTGTCTCCTCATTAATAATGATCTAGGTAGCAAATACTTGCTTTTTTAGTATTTTGGTCTTAATTTCTTCTTAAGTATTTATTCAAGGTGTTTCTTCAGGTGTGAACATCATTTTTGAGAGCTCTCCTTCTTTAAGAAGTATATGATCATCATTTGGATACCCTGAGTTCTCATAGTGGGCACTCACTGAACATTTGTTGAATAATCAGTCACCTCCACTTTTTAAAAAGGCCGTTAAAAAAAAAAACTTTTTAAGAGTGGAAGATTAAATATTCTTTAGTTCTAGACTTCCTTAGTTTTAGACCAGCATCAACACACATTCCTTTTTAAAGGCCACCAGATAATCCTACACAGGTTGTTTAGGGTAGGTCTTTATGTGACTTTCAGAAGGTGAGCTTGGGGAAACTAACATAACATATGTTTGCTATTTTATGTTAATAGAGTCGTATAAGAAGGATGTGGAATGACACTGTGAGGAAACAGTCTGAATCTTCTTTTATCTCAGGCGACATCAATAGCACCTCAACACTTAATCAAGGTCAGTTACTAGGAAAATTTGAGCCTACAATATAAATTTTGTTCCTTTTGCCAATTTACAATAATTCTAGAGAAAATACTGATTTATTTTTCCCCTCTCAAATGGGTTTATATCACAGGCTCTTAAACCTGTTGAGTCAACTTTTATCCTTTATAAAAGTACATATAAATTCATCTTATTCAATAATGTAATGCAAAAAGTAGAATTTCAAAACTCCACAGTAACAGAACAAGGCAGGAAAAAGTAATTACTAAGAACATACTTTGCCACAGATTAAAATGTTTTCCTTTAGTGAATACAGATTTTTCTTTTCTGAGACATTTGCGAACGTTTTCTTTTTAAAATATTAATATAGTTAGAATAACTCCTATTCACGTTAAATAGTGCCAGTTTTGCGGCGAAAATTCTTATTTGTAAAATTATTTTATCTTACACTTCCTTCCAAAAGTAAAAAATAAGTGTCAAAAACATTTATAGTATATCTTCATAAGCAAATAATTAAAGACATGAGAATCTACAAAGCAGTTTTTTCTATTTGAATACTATTTTTAATGTGTTTACAACTTTAAACTCATATGAACAATATAATGCTTACTTAAAATAAGCTGGCAAATAAAATAATTTAGCAGGATAAGGACACAAGTGCACAGAGACACACAAAATCCTGAGTGCAAGCTTAGTTAATTTGAATTTGGTATGAAAAAATCATGTTATCTTATGTATACATATCCTTAAGAAGGTAATTTATCCAGGTAATTTGGATGTACTGATTTGTAATATAATAGAACATGTTATATTTTATCACAAATATTAAAGACGCTTTCCACTGTTGACATTGTTCTGATGAGATTCTGGTTTAAAATGAAGAAAGGAGTATGTATGGCATCAAAACCAACTTGAATTTTAAAATATTTTTAGTCAAATTACATTAGCGATGCAAAACATATGTTTGATAAGTATTGAAAGGTTTGTAATTTGTCAATTAGAATGAGTGAAATGTGTGTTTATTCCATTGCTCTGATGTTTTACCTAATTCTGTTAAGATGACTATCAAAAAGGAAATGAATTATTCAGTGATTCATTTTTGAAACCTGGCAAATAAGATTACAGAATGAAAATTCTTACTGTATGGAGTTTGTGAATGGTCTAATAATTGATTATACACACAGTCTCTTTCTCCCCACCTCGGCATGCGTGCTCTTGCATTTACTAAGAGAAGCTTTGTGCAGTGTGTCATACTTTTTACTTGTTTGTGGAAGTTGTTTTTCCTCCTGCTTGTGTCAAAGTTGGTATTAACACAGATGTTTTCATGAGGGATAATCCCACACCTGTAAATTCTGAAAGTTTGAGATTCCCTCTTCTGGGCCTCAGTGGTTAGGTTTTTAATATTAAGCAGTAACATCTTGAAACATAATGTTGATCTCTGTGCATTTAATTGCCATTTTTGTTTAAAAGTGATTTTGTATAAATTAGTAAATGTCATCCTCAGCAGGTGTTTACTTGGGGGACTTAGAAAGCACCTGTGAATTACTGAAATTTACCTTCCCTCTCCCCTTTCTCCTTCAAATTAGTAGTTCAAATACAGTCAGAAAATTTCAGCACATTATCCGTTGCCAACTTGTCTGCTACCCTTGATGAATACAAAAAATACTTTACTGCAACTGTAACACAAAAATAAGAGAACTGATGTATTTTTTTCTGTTTCTTTGCTTTAGGAATGACTGGCAATTACCTACTAACAAACCCTCTTCTTCGACCCCACGGCACTAACAACCCCTATAACACATTGCTCGCTGAAACAGTTGTATGTAATGCCCCTTCAGCTCCTGTATTTAACTCACCAGGTGTGCTTATACTTACAAATAAAACTACCTTTCTTTGCTGCTAAACAGAGCTCTGATCTTTGCCCTTTTTCTAAAATACTTGTTGCCATATATTTATTATTACATCTTTAATTTCTCAATTTAAAGAATTATGGTATTGCCCATGCCAGGCTTCTAAAACTGCACTATATTATAGTAAAAATTCAGTCATGATAGTATTTACCAATAATTATCCATGTTTTTAACACAGGTGGCATAAATCTTAATATATTATTACAGGACTGACATCACATGGTCCGAGAGCCCATCTTCAAGATTTATATCATTTAGAGGTATCCTATCTATGTAATATACTGTTTAGTTTACTCTAAAGCTTGCAGACAGAATTTGCTTCTGAAATGAATTAGCTGATAAAGATAATTTGGATGCCTAGGTATAGAAAACTACATCCAGCATTATCAATGTAACCAAACTATAGTATAGTGCAGCTTTATGGTAGTGTTTTTTTTTTTCTTAAAAAAAACTTTGAGAATGAAGTTAATATTAGTCAGTTTACGCCTTTAGTTTTTTATTGGGGGAGGGGGAGAGATTGTCACTAACCCATCCTGTATTACTGTGTTTTCTAATAGCTTATTAAAAAAATTAATATTAACACAGTTTTCAAGATTTCGGTGAAAGTTATCACATAATTACTGCTAGCCTATGATATTTATTTGTGGTTGACATTTGCCACTAAATTAAACAAAGAACTTTGTTTCCGTTTTTTTTCCTTAAAATTCTTTTTTAACGTAACTGCAGTTTCTCTTTTCATTCTCTTGTTTTTCTTACTTTCCTTATGCTTTCCTCTAGCAACCTACAGAGAGACAAGTATGGGAGTCAAACTTAACTTTGCCTATCAAATGTAAATTTTTTCAGCATGATTTTTAACCGGCACAATTCAAACATAACTAGCAGTCATGAAGTAGACTCAGCGGGCAAGTGGTTCACAATTTCCAACGAAACTATTACCAAATTCAAACAGTACATCTATCTGTACTGTCTTTTCTCAGTAATAGAGGTCTGTAGCAAATGCTGTCCATACTTAAGTATATGCAATGCTGAAATAATTTGCTCTTTAAAGCCTGAGGTGCTGTCAACCAGAATGCTTAATAATTGACTTATCATTTCTGCATTCCCACAGTAATCTTGCTACAGGCTGTGGAAAGTCTTCAAGTGAATTGCCTAAACTTGGGCAGAAAAAGTTACCTCTTCAAAACCAGTCAAAGATGTGCTTAAATCTGCAGTATATCATAGAAAACACCTTTTGCATTATCCAGTATATTTTTTATATTCATTAAGCAATGATAAAAAGAAAGAAAAATGGCAAGATCGAACCTCGAGAGGGGAAACAAATACTAGCAAGTGATCTATGTGTCACCTATAACTTAAAACACCAGATGTTTTCTAAATAAAGATGGTGGCACAGGCATGAATTTAGCAAGCTAGACCATTATGTCAATCAAGCTAAAGGAAGCCTTACAAATACTATTGTAACTTCATTTTGTTATACGTGGAGCCTGATAAAAATGAAATTGTCAGCTTTTCCAACGTAGAAGTTGGATCAGAGTTTCTAAAATAGCACGAGTCACCGACAGATACACCCCCCCACACACACACACGGTCTCATTTTCTGCTAATGAGGAGTTATTGAACAATGCCCATGTACTTATTGGTCATGAAATCGAGTTTTCTAGGATAATCTGCAGCTTTAAGAGTGGAGTCAGCACTAAAAAGGGAAATTTCCTATTTTTTCCAAGAATGAAATTTTTCCTCGACTCCTCCAAGCCTTGCATACAATGCAGCAGCTGCACAGTGGCCAGTCTCATTCAGTAACATCATTTCATTCTTTTTTTTTTTCCAGACCTATCTGTAAACAAGTGATTTTTTTTTCTCTAGGATTTTGAGAATGAATAACCTAACTTTACATGGTGCAGACCATTTAATTTTCTCTAAAACTTTTTATCTCCATTTGCCTGAGAAGCACTGTGATGTCTTAGTTTACATGTTTATGTGTCTGTAGAAAATACACCTCTGATTCCAAGAGAGCATGTTACCATCTTTTTTTTCCCCTCCTAAACCTCTTTTCATACCTTCAGCAGACTTATCCAATCTTTCATTCCTTTAGAGATAAAAAATATAATTAGCCAAGGCTGACACCCTTTTCCCATTCCATAGTTAATATCTCTTATTGGTTTGATTTCTGTGACCCATACTTAAGAAATCTCTAACATTTCCGCGTCTAACCTTCATGCCCATGGTGTGTCTGTGGGCCAGTCTCGTACAGTAGACTTTGCTGGTTCATTCGGTGCTGCCACTGTGGCTGATGCAACTGCAGGGCTGCAGGCAAACTTTGACCATTAGGAGCCTGGGGCCATTGCGATTAGAGAGAGTATTAGTACCAAAAGAAAAAAAAAAGTAATAAATATTAAATGAAAAAGCAAAAGGCTGCTATTGCTGGTAATCTAATTTGTTGAACCCTTGCTCTGACTAAGTTGCTGAGAAGCTTAGAAATTCTTCATCATGTTACAATAAATCATTTTACTTTCTTTTATATATCAGCTACTCTTAGGCCAGATAGCCTGAGCAGACAGACATGATGTGAGTTGTCCAAAGTGAGTCATTCCACCTGCTGTCTATCGTGTTGTTGGATGGTGCTTGTGGGCCCTTGGTCCAGTCAGTATGAGAGATGGCTGTCTTTGTTTCACATGAATTCTTTGTATCTGTCCATTTTTTTTCATTCTTTTTTTTACTTCATCTCCAGAAAAAGGAAATGTTAGAATGTTGTTTAAAAAGTTGCTTGCCAGTTATGTGGGTTTATGTTGTACATTTGCCTTCGGTTTTTGTATGTGACTTATTCCTTTTTAATTTAGTGTTGTTTAGGACAAATTCTGTTAATTTTATTTTTATAAACCATAGTCTCGTACTTTAAAATGTAAATGTCACTAATGAATTGCTTTGCATTAACTATGCAAGGGCATGGAGTGAAGTCTTCTTTGTAAAGAGTGTCAGAGAGTTGACCAAAAAAATCAATCAATTGATAACCACTGTCTCCCCGAAATTGATGAAGTACTATCCCGTATGCCATCTTCCCTCCCTGGAAAATAGTATTATTCTTTCACACTTTTTCCTATTACCTAAGGGGTCGCAACTGTTTACAGTTGGGAATGCGGGAGAGCCTGGCACTGTTCAAGGGTTAGCTTTTAAATACAACTTTGTCCTGAACGACATTAAAGAGTTTTGTATGAAAGAAGTAAAGATTCTTTGGGAAGGAACAGAGGCAGTAACAGACCCCCCCCCCTTTGCCGTTCCAGGACATTCACTGAACAATGCCAGGGATACAAGTGCCATGGATACTCTACCGCTAAATGGTAATTTTAACAACAGCTACTCACTGCGCAAGGGGGACTATAATGACAGCGTGCAAGTCGTGGACTGTGGACTCAGTCTGAATGATACTGCTTTCGAGAAAATGATCATTTCAGAGTTGGTGCACAACAACCTGCGGGGCAGCGGCAAGACTCACAACCTCGAGCTCACGCTGCCAGTCAAGCCTGTGATTGGGGGCAGCAGCAGCGAAGATGACGCGATCGTGGCCGACGCTTCCTCGTTAATGCACGGCGACAACCCGGGGCTGGAGCTCCATCACCAAGAGCTCGAGGCGCCGCTCATTCCTCAGCGGACTCACTCCCTTCTGTACCAGCCCCAGAAGAAGGCGAAGCCTGAGGGGACGGACAGCTACGTCTCCCAGCTGACCGCCGAGGCTGAGGACCACCTGCAGTCCCCCAACAGAGACTCTCTTTATACAAGCATGCCCAACCTCAGAGACTCTCCCTACCCGGAGAGCAGCCCGGACATGGAAGAGGACCTCTCTCCGTGCAGGAGGAGTGAGAACGAGGACATTTACTACAAAAGCATGCCAAATCTTGGAGCTGGCCATCAGCTTCAGATGTGTTACCAGATCAGCCGGGGCAATAGTGATGGTTACATAATCCCCATTAACAAGGAAGGGTGTATTCCTGAAGGAGATGTTAGGGAAGGACAAATGCAGCTGGTCACGAGTCTTTAACAGTGCAGCTAAGGAATTCCAGGGGCCACAGGCAAGTGTTAATAAAGACTCCGTTGGCCCACTGCAGCTCCCTCACACTCTGCTCAGAGACATGGCTCTGTTGACCTGTGGTTCTCCAGTGTAAAAAGGTGACTGAACCTTGAAGTTCTGTGAATTTTTATAGAACGTACAAAAACTTTGTATATACACAGAGTATACTAAAATGATTATTTGTTACAAAGAAAAGAGATGCCAACCAGGTATTTTAAGATTCTGCTGCTCTTTAGAGAAATTGTGAAGCAAGCAAAACAAAACTTTTCCAGCCATTTTACTGCAGCAGTCTGTGAACTAAATCTGTAAATATGGCTGCACCGTTTTTGTAGGCCTGCATTGTATTATATACAAGACGTAGGCTTTAAAATCCTGTGGGACAAATTTACTGTACCTTACTGTTCCTGACAAGACTTGGAAAAGCAGGAGAGCTATTCTGCGTCAGTTTGGAGCTCGCTGCAAATCTTTTACATTAAGGCAAAGGTTGAAAACATGTTTAACCACTAGCAATCAAGCCACAGGCCTTATTTCCTATGTTTCCTCAACTGTACAATGAACTATTCTCATGAAAGATGGCTAAAGAAATTATATTTTGTTCTATTGCTAGGGTAAAATAAATACATTTGTGTCCAACTGAAATATAATTGTCATTAAAATAATTTTAAAGAGTTTGAAGAAAATATTGTGAAAAGCTCTTGGTTGCACATATGTTATGAAATGTTTTTTCTTACACCTTGTCATGGTAAGTTCTACCCATTTTCACTTATTTTCCACTGTACACAGTGTTCTGCTTTGACCACTTAGTCTTTATTCTTACATTTAAATTTCTTATTGCCAAAAGAATGCCATTTATGGGGGAAAAAAAACTTCGAAGCCAGTTACGCCATGCCTTGCACAAATGTGGTGAAATCTAGAAAAGAGTGTGTGTTACCCCTCTGTTTATTCTTGAACAGAGGGCAATGAGGGCACTGGGCACTTCTCACAAACTTTCTAGTGAACAAAAGGTGCCTATTCTTTTTTAAAAAATAAAATAAAACATAAATATTACTCTTCCATATTCCTTCTGCCTATATTTAGTAATTAATTTATTTTATGATAAAGTTCTAATGAAATGTAAATTGTTTCCGCAAAATTCTGCTTTTCTTTTCATCCCTTTGTGTAAACCTGTTAATAATGAGCCCATCACTAATATCCAGTGTAAAGTTTAACACGGTTTGACAGTAAATAAATGTGAATTTTTTCAAGTAGTTAACGTGCACTTTTATGTATGATACCTAATTGGCTTTAACACACTGGCACTTTCCCACCACTCCCCCCCCCACTCCCATGGCATATGTAGGTCCCTTCATAATAATAACCCACGGGTATGAGAAAGAATACAGTTAACCTGCCTGGTGGTTCTGTGTGCTGTCAAGAATACATTTGTATTCAAACTGCCCATGACCCATGCACAGAATCTGGCAGAAAAGTTTCAATGGAGAAATCTACTGAAAATACTTTTGCTTGTTGCATTGCATCAGGACTAAAACAAAAATTAAAAAAAGAAGGGCTAGAAATTCTACAATCAAATTTGGGCATCATAAAAAAATTGATTTTTCAGCAGAATTGAGAAGAAATTCCTAGGGCATACTTTTACAATTTGAGGATTATAACTATCCCTATAGGCTGCGAATGACAATATTTGTTATCATGGAAAGGTTCAAAAATCATATAATTGAATCTCAACAAATAGATTTTTCCTGTCTACATCATAAGCATTTATACCAAATTCTTCTAAAGGGTAGTGGTTCTCAAGTGCTTCCACTAAGTTAGAAATAACTTTATTTTTTGTGTGGACATACTTCATCATGCCTATTGAATTGAAAAAGAATAATGAGAAAAAATTTTTCAAGTATATATTCATATATCTAAATACAGATAGAGTAAGGCAGACACTATATAATAAAGTATCAGTATTTAATAATAGGGTAACAACAGAGGGGTATATTCACATAAGAGTTAATATTTAAGTTGGAGACTGACATAAGAAATTGTATTAATATTCAAACAGATTTAATAATCCTCTGAGAAGGGTATTTTTATTTCTTTGGCTAACATTCTTCAGGAATTTACAAAACTTTATTTGGGGGCATTATATAATTAAAATTAACGTTTTAATTTTCTATTTTGTTAACACTTTTTTCCTATCAAGCTATACAGTGTTGTGTGATACGTACTTCCCAGTATACAAGCTAACTAGGGTCGGGCTGGTTCAGTGATGAATTACCAAAAAAAAAAACACTGATTATTCAGTTAGTACTATTTCTTTCTCTTGAAGCAGTTCTTAAAACTGATGTGATGTGACCAGGTACGTAAGTACATAGTACCTAAGTAGTTACTGTTCTCTTTAGAAATGCTAATTTATGATGAGTCTGTATTAGAGAATACGGTCTGGAATCTTTCATCTTCATCACCAAAAGAAGAATCATTTTTAAAAGGGATTTCTTTTTAAAAGTATATAAATGTTGCCTTAAATTCCATTCAGGATGTCCCCTAGTACAAATTAATTTCTTATGTTTAAAATTATTAATCTACTGACTGACACATTATTCTGTTTATTAACCCAATGGTTTCTTTGGGACTCCTCGGACTTCACCTGGATATAGAATTTCCACATTCTTGATTGTTTCTCTTTGCAATAGTCACAACTGTGAACTTTTATTCACATTAGTGTACGTATTCTCAGAGACAGATACAACTGGTCTACTAGTAATAAGGAATTTTTTTCCATTTATTTAGATGCAGCTTGATACAGATTAATTCAGATTGATCTCCTTTATTTTATTTTAAAATATAGGCTTGGTTTTGTTCTTTTCTACACACACACACACAGTTCATTTGTCTTACAGGCTTTTAAAATCATTTAGGTATAAGGAAGAGAATCCATACAAATCTATAAATTACTTAAATAGTCAATTCAAACTCATCCACATTTATTCGAGGGTAGCTATATAATATTTTAACCAGTAAAACAACAGCTGCACGTGTGTGACAAAATCACCATCACTATCTTCTCTCCACAAAGAAAAGTATTTTGCACAAATTCATGAACAAATTTAAAAATATGCATGTGCACTTGTTAAAGGGGTATATTCAGGATGCCTGCTTTATTTAAATGCGAAAGGAGAAAATGTATGTTTCCAACAATTCAACTTTGAACTGCAGTCTTAAAAGTGACCTTCAAGATGCTCTCATAGTATAGAGTGTTTTGTAAGAATTTTAACTCAGTAAAATTTTTATTGCAGTTTTCGCCTAACTAGAAAAGCTTGAATGAATGCATACAAGTTGAATTTCTGCAGTGAAAACAGCTCTCCATATTTGGTTTATAATGAAATTTTCTTTAAAGACAGTAATCCCTGCAGTATTTTACAAGTAAAACTTAGTACCAAGTGTTCACACAATCCTGTGTTCCACATATTTCTCTTTCCATGAAATTGTTGCATTTAATCTCACATTAGTGTGAAGAGTTACTAGCATGTTGACTACAGCTGAGGATTGCTTCACAGGGTAATCAAATTAGTGTGCTTTTTGGTGAAAATGCCATATCTCATGCTTCCTGCTAGTAAGTATCAAGTTGCTTTTGAGTAGTCCTTAAATAGTATGCATTGGCAGACAGGAAGCATTGGTGGTTTGCAGATTAATTCATGACAGTCTTAATTATCACTTGAATGGTGTGGAGTGAGGATTTTCTGTTATGTCACTTTGAGTCTTTCTCCAAATGATCACAGAAACACATTATGTTAGCTAAATGCACCAAACAGAAAACCTTAATGTTTAGGAGATCACACGCTTAACCAACATGTACTTTGTGCATATTACTGGTACTTCGTTCCAAAATGTATGGGACTGGTGGAAATTCCTGCACGTTACCCAAGTACATTTCAAGGCACTGTGGCCACCGAGCTTTCAAGGTCAGGGTAACATCTCTGTCAGAGTGTATTAATAATAAGCTGTAGGTGCACCATATAATGAGGCTCGTTAAGTCTATAAACTTTTTCAAATATTGGCAATAGATCACCCCTCATTCTTAATAAGGTTTCCTGGAATCCTTGTCCTTTTCCTGATGGCTTTACTGTTTACTGAGTGTGCCATTTTTGAGAAAGAAGTCTCCAGAGGTCAGTTTGATTTTTAAAGCCTATTGTTTTAACTGGTAAAATTTTTCTGAATTAATACATTGTGGATGCTGTCGGGTATACTAACACTTAACATTAGAGATCACTGTATGAAATAAACAAAACAGATAACCCAGTACAATGGAGCTGACCAAAGTCTTTACCTGCTAGAGAAAAAAAAACCTGCCTCATTAATCTTTCACACATTTCTCCTCTTATTTGCTTATTGAAACTCTAAGACCAAAATCCCTTAGAAATGTTTTTTGGGTTTTTTTTTTTGAAATGTTTAAAAGGCATAGTCTTAAGCAAACCAATGTTGTCTGAGCATAAGAGACCAGTGTTGAATGATCATGGTTTGAATAGTTTTCTGAATGTTTTTCATAGGCCTTTTTAAAATCATATGTCAGAACTTAAGCTTTTTAAAAAGCATTTTGGCAGTCACAGCAACATGGCTTTGTTGTTTGATTTTATTAGGCATAAAATGACTGGTCTTTTGATATTCTTTTAGAAAGGCTGACAGCTACTATGTAGAACACCCAGGAATAATAATGATAGGTATCAGAGATATTGATTAGATGAGAGACTCATGTTTTTCTGCTGAAATATCAATCCTAATAGCTTTTAAACCAAAACAGAGCACTAGCACACAGTAAATTCAACAGTATAATGAAGGAACCACAAAACAAGAATTGCTGTGTAATTTTTAAAAGTATCTCAACCTAAATGATGTCCCCCATTTACTAATTTTGCGTATTGCAACAATAAAAGTGCTAGAGCCTACCATTTAATAGATGCTTCATATGTGCCAGGCTTTGCGCTAAATGTCACGGGCTTTATCTGCACTCCATCCTCTCAACACTCCTCTGAGAAGGGTACTCATTATCCACTTTTGCAAAAGAAGATAAATAATTTGCTTAAGGTCTCACAGCTGGTGAGGGGCCGGACCTGCGCCGGTGTGATGGTTGTTTGGCTACAGAGTCTGATCATTTAGCCAACATAGGTCACCTGTGGTTTTACTCGGAGTTCCAAGAATATTCTTTATACTTCGTGGACTCTTTCTCTGGCGGTAATCAGAGAGGGTTGGCTTGTTGGTTGATTGGCTTTGAGTTTATAGGGCTGTAAAGGAAAATGAAATAAAGAAGTCAGTTAATTAAGTCAAAGTGTTCAGAAGAAGGTACCCAGATAAAAGACCATCTATTTACCTCAATTTTTAGCAGAAGTGGGCACATTATCTGAGTGCTAGTCTAATGTAAAGTTTACTGGTTACTAATTTACCATTTCCCTTGGAAATAAAAGGTCATCCTGAGGGAGTTGTGACGGGAAAAAGAAGCAAAAGATTTTGATTGAGGATGTCGAATTTCTAGTCCTCACCTGACCAATAAAATAATACTGGCTTATTCAGTCAACAACCACAAAAAATGAAAAACAGTTTATTCAAGTACATGCTTTTTATTTTCCTTCACAATCAAGCCATAATAACAATGAAAAATCAAATTATTTGTGTTCCCTTAACTCTTGTAATAGTTAATATTGTTTTAAATTTAAATGGTATATAAGGTGGTGTGTGTGTGTATTTGTATTTAGGGCTTTTCAAGTTCATAATCTAGCATTTTCTTTAACATTTGGCCAGAGACCTATTCTTTCCCTTTGAAAAATGAAGTTTGTTGGAAATGTAGTCCACTAAGGCAGGTATTATCCCAAGCTTTCTGATTTATTGCATTAATTCTCACAACTGTTGAAGGTAAATATTCTTACAAGTGAGGAAACTGAGTTAACCTAAGTACATCAACTTAGCCAGCTGCAAGTGGCGTGTGGGAACTGGAACTCAGCTTCATGCCACTAAGTCCCAGGCACTTAAGCACTGTCCTGGGACGGTCAGTCCGCCTCAAGCCATCCCCCACCTCCATCCCAGCCGTCAGGTAGTACCAAAAAGCCATGTGCACCAACTTTTCTGCTCATTAAGTAGCTAGTCTTGGGGTGACAGAGGTAAAGGAAGAATACCCAAGGGATCCGAGACTTTGTCCTGTGGGCTCCTGTCCACTTAGACACTGCCTCTTCCCTGTCCCCCATCCCCCCCCACCGGCCACTGCACCTGAGGGCTATCTGAATGGCCTTGTTGGTGCTACGCCTACTGCAGGCTCCTGCTTGCCTCCCTTGGTACCCTACTCTCCCTCCTCTATTTTCTCTTCAAGCTTTTTGGGTTTTGTTTTTGTTGGTGGTTGTGGTGGTATTTATTTTATTAAGAAAACCCATTTTAGTTCTTAATCATATCTACTTTTATATATCATCTTTTCATGTCATGGACTTTAGCCCTTTTCTTACTAGAGTATATATTTTAGTGTGTGGAATTCCTCTTTAATCTCACGGTCTTCTAGCTTCATATACATTTTTAAAAATCTCATATATTTTATATTGTTTTTTAGTATTAACTTTTCATCTTTATTGGAAGTAAATTGCTTATTTTAAATTTCTTTTTAATTTCCTCCTAATTTTCTTTTCGCTCTTCACATTCTTTAAAAAACAATAGAGACCCTCTGTTTCTTTTTCATTTCTTTTTTGTTAACTTGCTTTTCCAGTAGTCAGCCAGAGTTACAGCCATGAAGGTGGCAGCACTGAGAAGCATTCCCCAGCATGTCAATCCTCATTGTAATTACATATTTATCCCAATTTTAGTGTTTATTTTATACGGTAAGATATTCATATAAATAATTTAAGCAAATAGAGGTATAATGGTTATGGAAACTTTAGATTTACATAGACATAGGTTTAACTTTGCTCTCTCTTGGGCAAATTGCTTAACCTCTTTCACATTGTTTCCTCCTCCGTAAAATTGGAATCAGCCTACCTTGCTGTATGGATTAGAAGTAATGTATGTAAAGTGCCTTAGTGCAGCATCTGGCACGTGATGGGCACTCAATAGATGGTAGCTTTCTTAGGAAGGTACTGTGAGTAGCATAAACATCTCCTGACTTTAAGTCTTATGAAAATAATCAGTCATCAGGACTTCAACTGGATTGTCATTATCTGCCTCAAGCCATGCGGCTAGGATATATCAGTAACACTTTACGCACAATGCACGGGCTCCTGCCTATGAGAGATGGGTGACTTTAGGGAATGCTCAGCTCTCTGCAGTGATCTGGGTTAATGAGAGCAAAGGGGAGCCGGTCTGTCAGTCTCCTTCTGGAATATTAATTTAGCTAATTAAAAAAAATATTTATGTCATGCAGAGAAGTCTGTCACTCAGTTTTCCACTTCTCTACTTTCTCTTTTCCTTCCCTTTGCCTTCTTGTTCTTGCCTACAAAGCAGCAGATGAGTCTCTTGCTTTATTGATTTCCTTTCTCTAATGATATTGAGTATCTACTATGTGTTTTATGTATAAAAGTAGGTGGGGGAACACAGAAATGAAGGATGTCTCCCCTTGAATTAATAATGGCAATAACTAACATTGACCACCTACTGTTTGCTAAGTTTTGTATTTAAACCCTTCATCAATATTATTTCATTTAAAAATTCTAATTTTTGTAACTTTCCTATGTTACAGAAACTATTATTACCTGCATTTTTGTAAGCGAGGAAACGGAAGCTTAGCAAGGTGAAGTAACGTGCTGAAGATTAAAAAGCTAGTCACTGGAGAACCTGAGAACCTAAGTTCCTAGGGACCTTGTTAGGATACAACTTACATAGCTTGAAACCAAAACATACCTAAAAGGATAATTACAACATAATAAGATAAAGGCTTAACTCTTGTGAGAGCATAAGGGGGCGAGTGCTTGACTGAAAGGAATCCTAAGAAAGGCCTTATTGAGGAGACAGTGTTGGAGCTGGGTTTTGAGAGAGAAGTAGGAGCCTACTAGGTGAACAAAATAGAGAAGGAACATTCTAGGTAGATGGAAAATTATGTGAAAAGCAAACAAGTGTGAAAAACCATGAGATGACTCGAGGGAGAAGTTCTGTGTGGCTGGAACGATACAATGTATCTGATGGAGTGTGGTGACCGACAATCTGGGGACCTGGATTGAGACCAGACTGAAAGGGCCTTGAATGCCCCTGAGGTGCTGGAACCGAAGTCTGTTGTTTTACACCCATGTTGGAAGGGAAGGGAATTAGTGTTTAGTGAGATCTCTCTGTCCCTTATTTACATTATTTCATTTAATTCTCACAACCATACAAGGAAGTATGCGATTATTATTACTATTATTACTCAAAGCATACAAATGATAAGTGTAGCTTTTAACTAAGTTCTCACAAAGTGAGCACTGGCTAACATAGCACCCAGGATGGGAAACAGACTATGAAAAACTCCAAAAGCTGCCATGTGTCCTCTCCCGGTCATCAGACCCCCAAGGATAACACTACCTGACTTCTGACACCATAGTGTAACCCTGCCTCTTCTGAACTCTGGAAAGTGGACTATGGCAATATATCCTATGTTGTGTACAGTTTTTTTTCTTCAACACTATGCTTGTGAAATCCACGCAGGCAGGTGTATGCAGCTGTAGTTTGTTCCTTTTCATTGATGCATAATATTCCATCAATGGCTACATCACAAACTCATTATCTAGCCTCAGAGTAGCTATTATTAAAATGATAAAACCTGGGTAGGTTAAATAACTAGGGTTTTTAAATGACTGATTTGTTTGAGAGAAAGCTAGAGAAGGGGGTACAGAGGGAGAGGGACAATCTCAAGCAGACTCCCCACTGAGCACGGAGCCTCACGCGGAGCTCCATCTCTCCACCCTGAGATCATGACCTGAGCCGAAATGAAGAGTCGGATGCTTAACTGACTGAGCCACCCAGGCGCCTCTAACGTTTTAAATCACAAAACTACAAAGTAGCAGAACAAAGACTTTGACCCAGTACCATCCCATTCGAAAGCCTGAAGAGCAGTATAACATGGGGTATGAATCATTCAATCTCTAGTCAATACCTTATTGAGTGCATTACACAATAGTTTATTGTGTGCCAGGTACCCTTCTAGCTGCTGAGGGCATAGTAAGGAATAAAACAGCTTCCCTCCCAATAAACATTTAGGTACGAAGAAGGTAGCACTGGCCACTCACAGTGCTGTGAGGAAGAGAGTAAAAAACACGTATCCAGTATGAGTTTGTAGCAGGCCCTGCATTACTTTGTCTATTTTTCAAAACAAATCCATGAGAGAGGTACAATAGCTATTCTCCCAATCATTTTACAGATGATGATGCTGAAACATGGAGAGTGCAGGTCCTTCGCCTTAGGTCCCCCAGTTCGTAAACGGAGGAACCGGAGTTCAGATCCAGACAGTTTGGCTCCAGAGTCTGTGCACATAACCACGGATCTATGAGGGGTACGATGATAAGGAATACGGCGGTGAGCAGGCTGGTGTGGCTAGCACGTGGCCTCCCAAGGGAGGCATGTCTGAGTTGGAGAACTGAACGGTGAAGAAGAGGCATTTGTGTGAAGATCTGGAGACAGAACATTCCAGGCACAATGAACATCAAGTAAAAAGGCTCTGAGGCAGGGACGAGCTCGGCATGCTTAAGGTCAGAAAGGAGGACAGTGGAGAGGAGTGAGGCCTCAGCCAAGGACAGGTTAGAGCTATAGAGACATGGGTTCAAATATCACCTTCAACACATACCAGAGGCCATTTTTCTTTCTACACTGCTGTTTCATAATCCACTGCATTAGTCTTTCTGTGGTGATGTGGTGATCCATAGAAAGGCTTAGAACACCAACAAGGCAAGTAGTAAGTGCTCACAGTTTTGTTTCCTCTTGTTCGGGATCTCCCCTGCCATCCCTACCTGAGGGCAGTGGTGCAACAGGGAGCTGCCACAGGTCGTCAGTAGCTCCGGAAAGAAGGTGGCGGACCATTTTCTCAGTCTCCTGTCTGCCCTTTTTCACTACTGAGTGTATATCGCCAAGTGGGGCTTGGAGCTGTCATGAAGGGCCTCTCAGGTCAGAATCCTTGTCACATTCATGTAGCGGTTGTAGCAAGGGTCAGAGGGGAAAGGAGAAGTCGCCAGAAGAGCTGGAGCCTCGGTGAAACCGGCCCGGGGCATCTCTGACGTCCAGGACTGCATTTCCTGGACCACGAGAAGTCTGTCAGGGTGCATTTCCAATGAGAAAACCGCCTCTGTTTGCCATTAGTTCTTACTTTTGAGAGAGGATGCGCTGCACTGTTTCAAGGTGAGACAATGTTATGTGCTGCTCGTCGGATGAGTCGGTTCTAATTATATGCCTCCTTGATTATTGTTCTGCAGATTGATTAGAACCATATTCAAGACATTTGTAGATCATAGTTCCTGGACACTTCTATATGTTAGCAAATCAAGTATAATTTATCCCTGGAATTATTGGTTAGGGACGGCTTCTTTTTTTCAATGCATGTTCTCTCTAGCTTGTAATTTTAATTAGTGCTTGCTCCCAGTTCACATGGAGAATAGGGATGATTGTCACTTCGGCACTGATGCACAGCCTCCACTTGTAATGCAACTTTGACTTCTGCATTCAGATTCCTTCATCAGTGCTGGATGGAGGCTGAGGGGACACAGCTGAATTAAAGTTACAGTGCAGTAGGAAATGGATGAGCCCTGCAGTTTAGGAAGCGAATTTGAATTAGATCACTGAGAGGCACAGCTAGATCTGACTATCCGGGTATCCTTATTGACCATGACCAACCTTGAGCAAAGATCATCCTCCTCCCACACCCAGACCCAACTGCGAGGGACTCGAGCCACACGCGGGAGGGGGCTCCGTGTGCCCGGGGAGACTCCACCGTGGGGCATCTCGGTGGCCCGCAGCATCTTGGGAGAGTGAACTGTGGGCTACTATCGCTGTGTGATTGCGAAGCTTTTGCGGATCAGATCACCTCATCGTGCGTCTTTCTGCCACAGAGAGACATCGGATTTTCTCCCCGTTTTCTTTTACACTGAGGGAGGTAAACAGAGGCTTCCCTGCGCTCCTCTCTCTTTTGGGCTGTAGCAAATGTCTGCATATGAGGGAAGGACAGTTACATCCTGAAAATGCAAAATAACTGTAAGAAAAGACCTGCTTTGAATTTCTGATTACCCTTTTCCTCCCCAAGATACTATTGTATTGTTTCTTGAAAGATCTGGTATCTTGAACAAGATAATTATATTCCTCCTAATGCTCAAGTAGAATTTTCCCTCTGTGAAATACAAGAAAGCTACCTATTGCGGAAAGCTGTAAGTTTAAATGTAATCACTCTGTCTCTGATCTTCAAGTGAAATTTAATTATCATTGTCTTGATGTACACTGACTAATGTACAAACAGTGCCAATGAGTGCAGAAAAGTGGCAATGTGTGCTGAAGAAAATGAAGAGTTGAGAGGAGTTTGACAGAAGTTTGAAGTGTCGAGAATACAATCTGATTCAGTAAGTTCAAGCTCTTGCCTTCCTAAAAATGCAATCGGTATTAAAATGCAATATTCCTTGGCAGTGCAAATATGAATATTTAACAGTAACAAGCTTATGCAGTTTAAATGTTCCTGGGCCCCAGTTTAAGAGAGTTTTGTGAGGAAGATTTACTTTCATGAAGTGAAAGGAGGTGTTTGCAATGAAGTAGAATATCCTTGAGGATTTTTATCACCCACTAAAGCTTAAGGAAGGCTGTTTCATCATAGAGTTGAGTTTGATCATCAGAAAACCAGTAGAAATGTTGCCCTTAACAAACCAGCCGAGGAAGGAAAGACTTTTCCCAAGGAAAGTTAAGGTTTGATATTTGTTGTATTAGTTGAAGTTCTCCAGAGAATCAGAACCCGTAGGATGTGTCTATGCATGAAGAAAGCGATGTGTTTCGAGGAATTGTTTTACACTATTGGGGAGTCTGGCAAGTACAAACTCGGCAGGTCGGCAGGAAACGAGAAGAGCCCGGAGTGACCCAATGCTGCCTCTCAAGTCCGAAGGCCGTCACCTCAGGCTGCACAATTCCCTCCCATTCAGGGGAGGTCAACCTTTTGTTCTATCCAGGCCTTCAGCTGGTTGGAGGAAGCCCACCCACAACCTGCTTTACTCCAAGTCCACCGATTTTTTTTCTTTCTTTATTATTGAGGTGTAGTTGACACGCGGTGTTACATTAGTTTCATGCCCTTTTTGTGGGGCATGTGGCCAGAGTCAGGAAGAGCCATGGCCTTGGTACATCCTGCAGACTGTTGCTTTTCCAGAACCCTGTCAGACCGAAACAACAAAGGTCTTACTATTGTCTGGTCTTGCCTCAGTCTAGGAGAGTTCCTTCCCAAGAATACACAGTCATTGGGATTTGGGTTGGGAATTATTTATATCAACCAGCCCACGAGCTGAGGATCTCAAGGGATTGCCCCCGGGAAGGCACAAGACTGGGGCCAATGTCAATCACACACCCTATTGAGTAAATGAGAAAAACGAAATGGCACCATGACAAAATATTACAGCAAAAGGGAGAGAAAATATCAGCCTCCTCTCTTATTGAAAAGTGATGTCAGTTTTGGTGGTTCAAAAAAGTTCTGGAGATGGATGGTGATGATGGTTGCAGAGCAACGTCAATCTACTTACTGACACTGAACTGTATACTTAAAAATGGTTAAAACAGTAAATTTTATGTCACGTATATTTTGTCATAATTTAAAAATTTATCTGGACTATTTTTCCATGTTTAATCTCCTGTTTATTATAAAATATCAATTATTTAATTAAACAGTTATTTAATCTCTCTACAACTGGTATAAAATAGACCCAGAGACTAACTGAAAACAGTTTTTTTTTCCAGGAGACCTTTGGTCTATATGAGACCTTAATGTATTAAAAATAATATTTTACTGTAGGGAGTATTTTACTCTTGGAGGAAAAAAAATGGATAGAGTCTTACCTGAGGTGACATACAAAAACAAACATACAAATGAACAAAATCACGAACATTAAAGAGTTAAAAATAAAAGTTGGTATTTTTAAAGTTAAAAAATATAAAGAGGCTTAGATATAGAAAGATTATATAATCATAAGAGCAATGAAGGAAAAACTATATAAATATGATTAGATCACATGAAACATAAAACTCTTGATAGAAATAATGAAAACAAATACAAAAATCAATATTTAATAAAAATATTAAAATATATTCAAGTTTACTAGTATCAAACATATAAATTTTTATCTGGGAGAACTCATCAGTTATTAAAATAAGCACTTCCAGCATCATAGCAAAGTATCTAACTGAAGAACCTGAGTTACTATTCTTACTGAATTTGTCAGTAAGTGAAACCACAGTACTTTGCACTGTCTTGACCTTTACAAATTTATGTAGGACATTTCTGAGCAAGCTCAGTGAAGAAGCGCAGAGATGATTAGATTGTAAGACCTACATAGCAAACTCAAAGAAACTGGTATTTATTAAATCTAAGAAAAAGAATTGCTTAAAACAGTAAAAGTAGAATTATTATTATATCAAAGGGTATGAACTGGATTCATTTTTATTTATTTATTTGTTTCTTTATTTTTAAAGATTTTATTTATTTATTTGACAGAGAGAGAGAGAGCACGAGAGCAGGAACACAAGCAGGGGGAGTGGGAGAAGGAGAAGCAGGCTTCCTGTGGAGCAGAGAGCCCGATGCGGGGCTCAATCTCAGGATCCTGGGATCATGACCTGAGCCGAAGGCAGATGCTTAATGACTGAGCCACCCAGGCGCCCTTGGATTCATTTTTATAGAAGAAAGAAAAACAGGAAGTAGTACCCACAGGATAATTTATATTATAGTTGAGCATTTTGGATATTCTGAGACAACAATTTTGCAGTAGGTTATGAAAGATGGTTGGAAAATCTTTTCAGATGATAGTTTAAAACAGAAGAGATTTTCTTCTATCTCAGGGTACTTCTGCTTTAGGTTGGAAGCTCTACTAAAAACCTTCTCAAGGACCACTCTGGACTTGTGATGCTCAATCCAGACTTTATGCAAGATAGCTTTTAAAAAAGCATGTTTTAAATAGATCTCAATGCTCAATAAAACCAGCTTTCATGCTCCAGGCTAAAATATTCCTTTACCTTTATAGAGTCCACTTGCACATGATACTTGATTTGTTACAATATCAAGCAAACAGAGCAAGCTATTCTCTCCACCACAAGAACCCTGTGCTTCTGTG
Organism: Callorhinus ursinus; assembly: GCF_003265705.2. NCBI lineage: Eukaryota > Metazoa > Chordata > Mammalia > Carnivora > Otariidae > Callorhinus > Callorhinus ursinus. Next base: position 33,489,269 of record NW_027397071.1, on the reverse strand, counting down.
AAAATTAAGTATTCTCTTAGGTCCACCTAAAGCAGATTAAATAGGGTAACAACGTGAACAATGTGAAAATGCCTCACCCAGAGTCTGATCGTGGGAGTCACTTCAGCAAATAAAACTTGGCACAGTAGAAGAACACATAGTTGAGAATTAGGAAATATATATATTCATATATTCAAATATTCAAAGCTGGGTTAGATTAGTGCTACAAATAATTATAATATTAATATGGAGAATGCTTACTATGTGCCAGATACATACTTAATCCTTCAATAACCCTCTGAAGGCAGTAGTTTAATTGTCCCTTTCTTTTTTTTTTTTTTTAAGATTTATTTACTTTAGAGAGAGAGAGCACTTGCGAGCATGGTGGAGGGAGGGGCAGAGGAAGAGGGAGAGAGAATCTCAAGCAGGCTCCATGCCAGGGCAGAGCTGGACACAGGGGTCGATCTCATGACCCTGAAATCACCACCTGAGCCAAAATCAAGAGTCAGTCGCTTAACCAACTGAGCCACCCAGGTGCCCCTAATTGTCCCTTTCTGCGATGAAGAAACTGAAGCACAAAAGGGTTAAGAGAAATGTGGAGATGTGAAGGGACATCGGGGACAGTGAGGTTGGAAAATAGCCTGAGGGCAGATTGTGGGAGGTTTGGGATACTGTGATACAGGTTTGTATTTTATTCAAGGCCGGCCTTTGTGCGTTTCTGAGGACAGGAATGACTAACCATGGATGTGCTCATAGCATTGTGCGTAGTTCTTATTCCAGTGGTGAATATGTGCCAGGGTGAGAAGTGTAGCCTTGAGGTATTGAAGTGGCTTAGATACTAGGTAGGGAAGAGAAGAGTAGTGATGGGAAGGAGGTCTTCTTAGTTTGAGACATTATGGAGAAAGGATATATAGAACTTGATTGCTAATTGTATGTCATGGGAGGGAAAGGAAAGTTGAGGATATTTTTTTTCTCTTTTAAAGATTTTATTTATTTGACATAGAGGAGAGAGAGAACAAGTAGGCAGAGAGGCAGGCAGAGGGTGAGGGAGAAGCAGGCTCCCCGCTGAGCAGGGAGCCCGATGTGGGGCTCGATCCCAGGACTCCGGGATCATGACCTGAGCCGAAGGTAGCCGCTTAACCGGCTGAGCCACCCAGGCACCCCAAGGAGGATATTTTCTTTTTATTAATTTCATAAAAAGGTAGGATTGCATCTCGTGAATAGTATCTGCACATAGTTGACCATAATTTCTGAAATGTGTTAATTATCCAGGTCATTAACTTTCATAAGTTTTTAATTTGTTTATTCAGATTTTAAATATCCTGCCAAAACCCAGGTCTCTTAATACATGAAAAATGAAGCCAAGGATATTTTTGAATTTGTGACTAAATAACAAAGAGATTTAAATCAACTCAGGCAGTTAAGGGAATAGATTATTTCAGTAAATGTTTCTCAAATGAATGGGTCAAGCAGGTAAGCTGACCTTTTCTTCCAGATCTTTATGGTAAATTGTTCTAAAGTTGAGGACTTTTTGGCAACTCGTCTGAGTCTAATCCAAAGTTCAAACAACGAAACACCAGTCACAGGATTTGGATGCTCATAACTCCAAGAAAGTAGAGGAAGAAAAGAAATTTGAGAAGCAGTACCTCCAATTGTACATGCAAGGAAATAGCACCGTGTATATTGGAGTGTGAGCAAGCAGGAAGACTCCCTCATGCCTTCTTCTACTCCCTCTAGTTATTCTTGGCATCTTTTACCCATTCTTCTCTCTCCTCCCATACTAATCTCCTTACCACTCAGTTCAATTTTCCACCCTTCATTCAGTTTCTGCTCTCCTTCATTCTGGAGACACCTCAATTTTCTTCTAATTGCATACCTTTATGTTTTCCAGCCCCCGTGTCTACAGTGTTTCCCCTTCTTGGATTTGCCAGATACCTTCCCTTATTGTCTCCAAAGATCTCTTTCATTTTCCTTCCCCCTGCAGCCCGTCAAGCCCGAGTGTGTGACAATGAATCTCTCCTTTATTCTAATGTGCTACTTGCTCACTCCTCAAAACCCACAACGTTGAACTCAAAACATAATGTAATAGTTACTTAGATAGGCTTGCTTTGGCACTAACATTACCCAGGTTGGATAATTCTATTTGACTACATTAACATAGCGTGGTCTGAAGTGTTGGCATGTAGACAACAGGAGTTGATTTTATTTAGCTCGCTTAGAAAAGCACAAGCGTAGCACAACGGGACCCACCGTACTATTAAGAAGTACTGCAGTGGGTAGCACTTTGTAGCACTGATAGGAGGAATTAGGCTCAGGCTGTGTGCAGAATGACCGTAATCTGGCCGTGTACATTTGCGCTTCATGACATAAGGTTTGAACCTTGAGGTCAGAGACTGGGGACAAGAAAAAGGAAAAAGAAGATGAAAATCACATGTGTCTTCAGGGAACCCCACCTAACAAGCCTGCCCCCTCATCCCAATGGGAATGTGTTAGTTCTCCCTGAACCTGGTTCAGGCTGCTGTTATTATTTCCTCCCGTACACTCTCCCCTCTGCTTCATTAGCTAATCACAGAGCAGGAGCCGTTCCACCAGCATGCACTGTTTCTTCTAACTCTGCGAGTAAAGCTAACACTCACTGCTTAATCACTTTTCTCTCAACAGGTAAGGATAATAAAACAGTGGGGAAAATGACAAAATTTAGTGCACCATTTTCTGTGTTAGGAGTCATGTACTAACTTTTTCTTTGACATTCAATCACTTATTGGAGCACAGCGAGAAATGCAAGCAGGTGCGACCTCAGCATCCTCATTCCGGAAATCGGAATGAGCGGCATCCTTCAGTTCAAATCCTGGGTGGACGGCGCCTGCAGGACTGACTGCAAGATGGCAGTAGAGGATTGAGCAAAAAGGCTTGGGCTGCCTTTTCCTAGAGCGTCCAAAGTGCCCAGCACAACTGAGGCAAAACTTGTGAAATGGAAGTTCCAGACAGGACACTACTCCCATGTCTTACTTGTAGATTAAGAAACCAAGGCCCATGAGGTCCAAGTGACTTACATTCCCAAGTGACTTTTGGTATTGAATAATAATGGGCATTGAGTAATCTGACTCCTGTGACAGATTACTGAATTAAGTAGCATCAGTGAACTCTAATAAATATTCCAGATTTGGGTTTATTATGCCCCTGGTTAAACACATTTTTTAACTTAAAACATTGACAAGCAGTAGCTACCTCAGCTGTGTATAAATAAGTAGATTCTGGTAGATTCTAGTGGACAGTACCAGTGTTTTTCAGTATGAAGTCTCCTCAGAGGACCACTGAAAACTACTCTTCCCAGCTTCTTACAGTTGGGTGACGGTTCCTTCTGAGTGGAGGCAGTGAACATTCACATGGCTTTTCCAGCTCTCTCTCTCTTCCCCTTCATTGTCTACAGTAGAGGCAATGGGTTGAGATGGCAGAGCCACAGGATTGAAGCAGCCTGAATCCTTAGTCATCACATGGATGATTGACTGCTATGGAGAATTGTCTGAAGGAGAAAAATAATTTATGTTTTCAGTAACTGAGATTTGGGGATGGTTTGTTACTGTAACAAAAGGATAGCCCATTCTAACTAATAGAGAGATATTGGTATTTTTATGAGTTTGTTTGCTATTATTCTTTAACATTATGTTGTAAGACATATATTATTATACAAGAAAAAAGCCGAGATGAGCAAGAAGAAAAGAATTGACATAAGTAATAGGACATATGACTATAAATAGTGATCCCAAAGAAATTTATCTTGACATATGATTTATCTTTTGTGGCACACTACCAAATAGATTCTTTGCTTATGATTCTGGGATTCCCCATCCGGTCTGTTCTTGATGGCTTTCTCTCTTAGAATGGGTTTTCTGTAAGACAAAACCCAAAGTGAAAGCTTAAGTACTAGTAGTTTATGGAAGTGGAAACCTGGGAAAGTAGAAGGGAGGTAGAAGGGAGGCAAGGCCAGGAAAGGAAAACGGATACTAAGGCGGTAAATTACAGAGCGGGCCATAGCTTTGTGATACACTGTTTGGTTTCTCAGGCTGTCTTCAGAGAAGCTGAACGAAACAGCATGGACGACAGACAGGATGAGAAGAAAATATATCCTCTCACCCCCATCTCACATTGGTCAACAGATGCCCCATGGGGTTTGAGCTCCCAGACATTTCTGATTTGCGTATGCATGGGTGTAGCAGAAGCTCATGCCTCAGTGGTGACAGGGCAGTCCAGGGGCAACAGACGAGGCTGCTGTGCTGTGAGCAACATGCGGGGCCCTGAACAGTTGCCACAGCAGAGAGCAGAGAGCAGCTCCGTGATGGTGGAGTAACGCTCCGCCTTTGCTCTAGTCCCTCTGGCTAGATAGCATGGCCAACGAGTAGACCTTGGGGGATGCATAAACTAAATTGGTTAGAGTTTTATAACTCTAAAAGACAATAATATTATAGCTTATTTAAGGATTAAAAGATATGATGTATACAAACTACTTAGCATAGGGCCAGTCACAAACTAACTGGTAACTGGAGCTCCCCCCCGCCCCCAACAATCTGGTAATAGTATAGCTTGCTAAGTGTACATAGGACTTTTGCGTACTTATTATTTATTGTTCTTTTATTACATCCCTGAGTAGAAAGGGTAGCTCTCTTTCTTATCTTACTGGGGGGCAGGGGGTGGGAATAAAAGTAATAGAGACATTAAATTACTTCCCAAGGCCAGTTGGGCCTGAAAGATCCAAGAATAGCAGCCCAATTTCTCATTACCAATAGGTCCAGTTCTTTTTCTTTTAGACTATTTTAAGTCTTAAGTCTTATTTTTTCCTAAAAACTCAATTGAGAACCAAAGAGCTAGACAAGCAACAAAAAAACAAACATAACTGTTATGCTAGCATTTCATCCTGCACTTGAGACCTGGACTTTTGGTAGCTATGAAGAGCTGAATGCTTCTAAAAAGAAAGAATTCTTCTATTCTTTTTATAACTTAAGAGAAGGTGGGCCATGGGGGCGCCTCGGTGGTACGGATGGTTGAGTATCCGACTCTTGGTTTCGGCTCAGGTCATGATCTCAGGGTCGCGGGATCGAGCACAAAGTCAGGCTCCACACTGAGTGTGGAGTCTGTTTAAGATTCTCTCTCCCTCTCTCTTTCCCCTCCCACTCATGCTCTCTCTCTCTCTCAAAAATAAAATAAATCTTTTAAAAAATATGTTAAAAGGGAAGTGGGACCGTCAATTCACATCTGATGTATAAGGCTGAAGTATCTAGAGAGCTTAATAAAATAAATATTGTGGAAAAGTAAAATTCAGATTTATTTTCCAATCACTTTTTCATGAAAAAATATGTAAAGAGATCAATAACTATTGTTCTGAGCAATTAAGTAAATGGAAATCTTGGGTATCTGAGAAAAATGGGTGATGAGACATTTCTCTGTGGACTGTGGACATTTCTAAATAATTTTTTCACAAAATAAATATTTTGGCACTGTGGAAATTTCTAAATAATTTTTTTCATAAATGTAATTTTTTGCTTATAAGACATATATTATTATACAAGAAAATAAGCCAAGATAAGCCAGAAGAAAAGAATTAATATGCAGTCTCAATAGGCAGAATTAACTTTATTTGAAGATCTCAAAATCATTTTTCCTTCTCTCTCTCCCTTCCTTTCTTCCTCTCTCCCTTCCCTCCCTCTTCCCCTCAGTCTCTCCCTCTTTCCTTTTTCTTTCCCTTTTTTCTTTTTTCCATATAAAACTGTTCTGTTTTAACTGGATTTTTATATTCAACATTATAAATTCTAATAATATTTTGAATTCAAGGGGAAATTTTATTTCTACAGATTTCTACTGCCTTAGCAATTCTACCTAGTAATCCTCAGAACATTTCTAACTAGAGGATTCCACTTGACAGTTGTACAAGCTACACTCAGAGCTTGTTTTGCTAAAAGTCACGGAGGCTGATATCCTATGAACTTGGCTGCATTGGCTCAGGCAGTGAGAATCATCAGTTCAATTGGCTCCCCCATCTGCACTGTGGAGTGAGTGATCCAGAGGCATTGGCCCTAGTCACTCACCATTAGGAACCACCCCAGCGATTTATATTCTTCATCATGCCCAATCACAGAATTGTAAAATTGCAGGTGTGTTATTTTCAGAATTTCAGAGATTTCAAGGATACTACTAAAACTGATTAAATAGGCTAATAAAAAAAAAAATCACACCCTAGGAAGATTTGGTTAGTAAGAGTCATCAGCCCTGCAGAATGGAAATCGGGGAAAATCCCCAAATTAAAAAAAAAAAAAAAGTTTCCTGAAATTAAACTTGGAATAACATATTGTCTTCACTATGTTTGTAGCCTGTTCCATTCTGTCTGTGGTCTGTGCAGACAAGGAGCATCAGGAGGAAATAGCTCTTACATTGAAAAGGTGCAGAAGTATAATTTATGACACCTCTGCAAACACACTGGGGACTGGGATATCATTTCACTTTCAGCAACTAGCGTGCAGGAAAAGCAAAGGAAAAGTATTAATGTGATACATCATTGCCTTTGGAAATTGGGAGAATAATTAAGTTCCTCCCTGACTCCCATTAACACAGTTTGCCATTTGCTATAACCATCCAGTCCCTCCATACACCTTGGAGTGATACTTTATGAAAGAAACAATGAGAAATCCCAAAACTTGAGGCAAAAATTCTACAAAATGCAACATGGGAATGCCATTAGTAGCCCAGCAACATTTTTGGTGGCCCCCACTGTATATCACTTAATGGTTGCAAACTGCTAATGTGAATTGCAACTGGATTTTGTGTAGTTGATTCAATCAGGCATGTTGTTAAAACAAAGCAATTTAATTAAACAATGTTGACAATTCTGCAAAATGAACTAGTTATAAATATAACCATAACCATGGCCATATTTCTTAAGGCTCTCCTGCTATGTGTGTCACTTGGAGCAAGGGAAGGCCAATTCCAGAAGCATTTATCAAATGCCTACTGTGTGTTCAAGCTCTGCACAGGCATATCTCAGAGATACTGTGGGTTTAGTTCCAGACCACCACAATAAAGCAAGCATTGCAATAAAGCCAATATAATCATTTTTTTCTTTGGTTTCCCAGGGCATATAAAGTTAGTTTACACTAATTATGGTCTTAGTGTTCAATAACAATATGTCTAAAAATATGTAGATACTGTAAGTAAAAAAATTGCTAAAAAATGCTATCATCTGACCTTTCAGTGAGTTGCAATCACTGATGACCATAACAAATATAATAATAATGAAAAAGTTTGAAATATTGCGAGAATCCGCAAAATTTGACACAGCAACATGAAATGAGCAAATGCCATTGGAAGAAGGGTGCCGATAGACTTGCTCAATGCAGAGTTGTCACAAACCTTCCATTTGTAAAAAAAAACCCTCAGTATTTATGAAGTACAACAAAGTCAAGTGCAATAAAATGAATAACACCTGCACTAGTAATAGAAGTATAAGACAAACTGTCCTTGAGAGGCTTTCAACTGATATTTAACAGAGGTGAAAAGGTTATGAAGAATACAGTGCACGATAGAAGGCGCAGATAGTGGGAATGTTGGAGGAATTCAGAAGCAGGTGAGGACCGGCCCTGTGAAGTGGTCAGAAAAACCTCACAAGAGAGTGAGGCCTGAGAGGTGGTTAGGCTGATCCTAAAATTATGACTGTAGGTCAAAGATAAAAAATAACAGTGGGGAGTGGAGGGTAGAGCAGAAGTCACATGAAAAAAAAAAAAAACAAGAAAGAACAAGGCGTTTGTTAGTTTTCTCATTTAATCTGGCAAATATTTATGGAGGGAGGTCTATGGGTCCCACATTCTGCCAGGGGCTGGAGAAACAGACTAACAGGGCAGACATTGTTTCTTTTCTCATGGAGATCTCAGGTAACCTAGTGGAGGGCATGCTGGCTGCAGAGTAGAATGAGATGAAGTTGGAAGAATATCATAAGAGTCAGGACAGAGCCTCATATCATATTTCATCCCCCCACCCACAGCCAGGTAACACACGCCTGAATGGTTTAAAAAGCATTGACATTGGAAACAGACCCACTGTGCCAAGGCTCAGTGATGTGTGTATGTAGAATGTATGGCTTAAGGTGGGCATATAGAGTCATAATCTCACATGAGCAGGTAGGCCCCCCCCTTCAGGTCTGCAATTGTTGGTGACGGTGAAGGAGAGAAGGGGTTTTTTGGACCTACTGTGTGCAAGACACTGTGCTGGGTCTCTCATCCTCACAGCAATTTAATTAATGTGATTACAGTAAAACTATTATTGCCATTATGCCGATGAAGAAACTCAACTTTAGAGAGATTTAGTAGCTTCTCCGAGAACATACGACTAGTGAAATGGGGGGACCAAACTTGTAACTCAGATACAATTAATTCCTCTGCTCATTGTCTTATCCACAATTACTATTCTGCTATATTGCTATTGAGAAAAATGAGGGCGTTAGGATCAGAAGCCATTTTAAGAAGGATTATAATGAACTTTAGCAATAGAATTTAGAATCCTATTCTCTGTTCTCAGATATAAACTTCTGGTGTAAGGGATCTGGGTTAATAATAATAGGTATGTAAGAGGAAATAAAAAGAAAAGTAAAGACAACCCTAAGGGTAGTAATAATTAAATTTTAACAAGAGAGGCCTATGTAGACAGAAACCAATTACATTTAGCAAAATATACTTGTGCCTTTTGAAATGATTTCGAAGTATGGTTTTGGCTTTGTGAACAAAAACCTAGGGAAGGCTACTTCTTTTGAGTCTTCTTCCATTGGCAAAAGCCATATATGGTAGGCAGACTAATGGCTCCCCAAATATGCCCATGACCTAGTCCCCAGAACGTGTAAACATGTTAACTTACATTCAAAAGAGACTTTGCAGAGCGATTAAAGTAAGAATCTTGAGTTATCCTGGATTGCAGATAGGCCAAATGCAATTATAGGGGTCCTTATAAGAGGAAGGCAGAAAGGCCACAGTCAGAGAAGGTGATGTCACAATAGAAGCAGAGTGCTGGAGGAGGTTGTCAGGAGGGTATGACTACCAGTTGACCTGTGAGCTGGACCTGGGCACTCACCCCTTCTGTTCTTGGAATGTGCATTCTACTTGCCTTCCCTGTGTTAGAAGCTACCCCAAGGACACAGCCTTTAGATAGTGATATATTTTTTTAAAGATTTTTATTTATTCATTTGAGACACAGAGATACAGAGAGAGAGAGCATGAGCAGGGAGAGAGGCAGAGGGAGAGGGAGAAGCAGGCTCCCTGCTGAGTCAGGAGCCTGACGTGGGGCTATGTACTGTTGAGACCATCTGGACCATATACATGACTGAACCCAGTTAAGGCCTCTTAATAAACTTTTAGGGTTATGGTGGGTGGGTGCAGACATCTACTAGTCTTGTGGTTACCCAAGACAGGCCTTGTTAAGTTCCCTTGTTGATTAAACCTGCCACCTACCATTCTGGACTGGTCTGCCTCTTTCTTCCAACTCTCTTTGCCTTCCATGGATGGGGGTCAGTTTGCAAAGCAACACAGAGGGGTTGAAGGAGATATGATGATATCATGAGGCAAGGTGTGCAGGCCTCCTCTAGAAGCTGGAACAGATAAGAAAACGCATTCTACCCTAGAGCCTCCAAAAGGAATGCAGCACTTGACAACTCATTTCAGACTTCTAAGTTCCAAAACTGTAAGATGATCATTGTATTGTTTTTAGCCATTTAGTTTGTGGTGATTGTGACCAGCAGTAATAGGAAACTAATACATTATACGAAGTACCTAGTAAGTAGTAAATTTGGGGCTGCAATGATTTCTGACACCAACTACTTGGACTTGGGTCCAACTTCACAGCTTAAGGGCATAATCCTCTACAAGACTGCCCCTACTTCAGTCGTAAGCTTGGGGTCCACAGGCCACTCTCACTTCTGACCAACTAACTACAGATTCAGGGTTTCACACTAACACCTCAGTTTTGATAATTTGCTAGAACAACTTACATAGAACTCAAGGAAGCATACTATGACCACACTTTACTATAGGAAGAGAATACAAATTAGAACCTGCTAAAGGGAGAGATGCGCAGGGTGAGGCCTAAAAGGGTCCCGAATGTGAAGCTTCTGCTGTCTTCTCCCTGTAAAGTCAGGATGCATTACCCCTCCAGCACATGGATATGTGACAAAAGCAGAATACTGCCAATCAAAGAAGCTCACCCAAGCTTCAGTGTCCAGAGTTTCTGTTGGAACCCTATTATACAGGCACAACTGATTGAATCACGGGCTATGTGGTTGACCTTAATGCTCAGTGGCCTTCCTATCCAGAGAAGTTGGGCTAATATCACATGGCTCAAAGCCCCAATCCTCTAATCTTGTGGGTGGTCTTTCTAACATGGCCAGCCTCCATTCTGAGTCATCTTGTTAGCACAAAACGATCTAAGGGCCAACTATGAATCATTTCATTAGCATAAACTCAGGTGTGGTCAGACCTACCATGAATAACACTCCTCTCACTCAGAAAATTCCAAAATTTAGAAGTTATTTCTCAGGAACCAGGGACTAAGTCCAACCAAATTATTTATTATGCAGGAGCTCTGTCTAAAATTTCTTCTGAAATTACTAAGCCTATGTTGACCTGGGGATGAGACAGATGCTATGCCTATAGGCTTTGGGACAATGTTGCACGTGAGTGATATTGTACCTGTCTCGGGCATACTGAAACTTGGTTTATCGCAGCAAGATTAATTCTTGAGCTGGGGAGCTCACTGATCTGCCTGCCTTGGTGAGGATTGGCTAAGGGCTCAGTAGGAAAGAAATGAAAAATAAAATCTTTGGTAGCTATGATGTGGGCATATAGATAGAACTATCCCAACCCACTCTCCAACTTACGTATCAGTCATTAAAGATGAATGCCTTCTTGAAAGTGTCCTGAGATTTAAAATAAAATGCAGTAAAATCATTCGGTGGTAAACTGCACAAGTGAAAAATGTTGAATACTCTTTATTTTCCCCGTTTTGGGCTCATGAAAAGTCTTTCAGTTTGAACAAACGCTGTAGATTTTTTCCAGTGTGAGTTTTTTCTTTGAAGAAGCAATGACAGCACTTTTAAAGGACTTGTCAACATGGGATAAATGTCCTAGAACAGTGGGGGCTTCCCGATATCTGAGTGAAACCCAGACTTATGAAAAAAAAATGTTAATAAAAAAAAGAAAGAAAAACCTCTCAAACCAACCTAATAGGGAAAAAGATGTTTTCAAGACAGGTGGGGGGAACAAAAAAGAGGGGGCATGATTTCAATAGGTTCTCCTGAAGGATCCCATAACAAGAGACACACGTACTTGCAAACTGCGAGGTTAAATTTGTGCCAAAAGAAGAAACCAGGAGTAATTGACGCCCCAGGACATCAGCAGTCTGATGCTGGGTTTTCTTCAACGAGGCTATGACAAACATAAATTAAAGGGTGCACTTCTCAGAGCTCTTTTTTCCCCAGTCACATGGTCACTTGTGATTGGGACCTGGCAATGGCATCTGTGATTCAGTGTGTTCTAGCCCCTATCCCTGCAAAAACAGTAGAGAATAACCATTTAATGGGCATGAGTGTACGAGTAGAAATCCTTGGCAGGTGACTGTAGCAGGTTCACTGGTGGTCCTCCCAAAAGATAAGCGTCTGTTCTAACTCCTGGAACCTGTGAATGTGATCTTATTTTGGAAAAGGGGTCTTTGCAGGTATAATTAAGTTAAAGATCTCAAGATGAGGCTATCCTGCATTATCTGTCAGGGTGCCAAATCCAATGACACGTGTCCTTATAAGAGACACACAGAAGAGAGAGGCACAGAGATGCAAGCCATGGGAAGACAGGGGCAAAAATTGAAGTGACCTGGCCACAAGCCACAGAATGCCCAGAGCCACCAGCATCGGAAGGAGGCAAGGAAGGACTCTCCTCTAGAGATTTCGAAGGGAGCATGGCCTGGTAATGGCTTGATTTTAGACTTCTGCCCCCTAGAACTGTGAGAAAATAAACTTCTGTTGTTTTATGCCACTAAGTTTGTGCTAATTTGTTATGGCATCCCTAGGATTAGATCTGACTAATACAGTGACCATAAAATACATGAATGCAATGGGTTTTTAAAATGTATTCCTCTTATACTATAAAATGTATTAATGAATTTGTTTTCATAGATTTCTGGTGGCAGTTACCCTTTCGGCCCTAGCAACTCTTTACATTATACTTATTAGAGACAGGACAAAGAACACAATGTGCTGTCAGTAATGAAAAGCCAAAACAGTAAGACAAGACGAATAAGTCTATTGTTTGGTGAGCACTACACAAGATGTTACTTTTATATTATTTTTAAAGAACTTAAAGAGAATCATTAGTAGCTTTGAATTTCCTTCTTAAAAATGTTTTTTAAGTGTGGAATAAAGGACCAAGGCTTATTTACAAATTAGTAATGTATTTACTTTTCAACCTTGGAACTGGAGGTAATATTTAAAGCTTGTTAAAAATGAAGCTTTAGGGGCACCTGAAGCTTTAGCTGGCTCAGTCGGTTAAGCGTCTGCCTTCGGCTCAGGTCATAATCCCAGGGTCCTGGGACTGAGTCCCGCGTCGGGTTCCCTGCTTAGCAGGGAGTCTGCTTCTCCCTCTGCCTCAGTCCCTCCCCCCGCTTGTGCTCTCTCTGTCTCTCTCTCAAATAAATAAAATCTTTTTTAAAAAATGAAGCTTTAAAATTCTCAATTAATATAAAAGATAAATATAAAAATCAAAAATAAGTATGATTTTGGCAATTATTCAATAAGCTCAAAGTAATACTTGAATCTGGATAATTAATGCAGCCAGGAATATTTGGGTTATTTTGGTAGTCCGAATTATTCAAATTCATTATCTACTTGAGCTATGCTTCTTTTCTGACTTCTAATTTCATATGTCAATTAATTATTTTTTCCATTTTAACATAAGCAGTAATTGCTTTCCATCTTCTAAATCTTTGTTAAGTGTCACAGATAAGGGTTTACCGGCTTTCTTCCAGGGCAGCCTTAGAACATTGCCCTGCTTTATCATATATTGTCAATTTTAGGTCATTCCATGGTATGGCAAGTGACAGAAAACATCAAACCCTATATGCAGAAGAAGAGAAGTAGATTAAATTAGAGGATCATCTTCATTTTCACTTAGTATGAAAAAGAACCCCTTATTCCTTAGCTTAATATTATATTTAAAATTTTGAATTTTGAGAAGCTTGTTATAATTTTTGGATGATGGGTGTACCACTACATAGAGGCTCAAATGATAGGTTTAGGAATATGGGATGGGCACTTTGGCGATTTTGCCATTGATGATCCAGGTTTCTTTGGGTAAATCATTAAACCTTTCTGTATTGTAAAACGATAATAACATTACCATCTTCCTGCCTCCCACGACTCTGTTCTAAGGCTCAAAGGGTAGAATGAGTGTGACAACAATATTAAATATTAGAGATTATTTTCATTTGACAGCTAATCTGATTGGGTAATTAAAATGCCGTGTATTTACCCTCAGAACACTCTCTCTTCAGCAGATTTAGTTCATTCTCAGGTGTGATGATCTTTTGTATTTAATAAGTCATTTGTGGTTCATTTAAGAGCTCATCATAAGCACCTCATTAATTTTCCTTTAAGCTATTGCTGATGTCAGTGAGTGACCAAAATTCTAATAGGGCAAATCAGGCCTTGAATGAAAAGGTTTTTTTGTGCATGTGCGTGTGCAAAATCTGTGGTATTTCTGGTTCCTCACTGCCTTTCATATTCACTCTCACGTTAGAGTCCGTGGGTTTTTCAGGGAAGGTCTGGACCTTCTCAGTGTCCTAGTGCCGCTCGGATACATGAACCAGAGGAGGACAACCCAACTGTCACTGCAGATGCCTTCTATAAACCCAGTCGTAGGAAAGGAGAGTGGACCCTGGGGCACTCACTCTGTGCTTTGTGCATCTACTTCACGGGGTCTCATTTTCCCCTCTTCCATCTTTTGAACTGTTGTTAGTCCATCAAGGCTCAGCTGCGACTGCATTCCTTGCCCAGTTTTTCCTTGTAGAATTAGGCACTCGTGCCTCTTGATGTTCATATCCCTTCCCGTGGTACCCTGGTAGATCACTCACCCACTCGGAACATGATTACAGTTGACCCTTGAACAACACATGAACTGCATGGGTCCACTTAGACACCGATTTCTTTTTGATACATACAATATAGTACTATAAATTCATTCTCTCTTATGATTTTCCTAGTAACATTTTTTTCTTTAGCTTACTTTATTGAAAGAATACAGCACATAATACATATACAAAATATGTGTTAATCAACAGTTTATGTCATCGGTAAGGTTTCTGGTCAACAGGAGGCTATTAGTAGTTAAATTTGGGGGGAATCCAAAGGCTCACGGAGATTTTCGACTGTGTGGGGGTTGGCACCCTTGACCCCCTTGTTGTTCAAGGGTTAGCTGTATCTTTCCATTGCTGTCTCTCCCCTTACTCTTGAGCTCAGGGGCTGTGTCCTTTGTTTATGTTTCCCCCATGGTGACTCTCCAGGGATGAACTCAATCAAAACTGAATGCTGAATGCATGAATGAATTCCTTCTATTTTTACAGTAGCAATGTGTTAGGGTGAATTTTTGACTTAGGTTTTGTTCAAATTTGTTTAATAAAGAGCTAAATGAAAACATTTCACTGGTTTCTGGTATTTTTTAATTAAACTATAACTATGGAGGCAATTTTTCTAAAAAATCAATGTAGTACAATGCCCCAAAGTAATGACTTTGATTTTCTAATATTTTAGATTATAGCTTCAAAAATAGCTAATTCAACTCCTTAATTTCTTTAGCCAGGAAGGAAGGTAATTTTTATCTCTGATAAATCAAAAAAGACACACAAACAACAAACACCACCACTTTATGCTCCCCCAAAGCAAGATAAGCTTTTATTCCAGCCATGGAAAAACTAGAGGCTGAGAGTTTGGGCAATTTTCAGGGATTGTACAGAGTGGAATAATCCTTTTAAACCTGTGGGCAGCCTTGTCACTGGCTTGAGGTCTTGGTAGACTCTTCTCTGCCTCCCTCCCCCAATGGCTCTGCTATGCTCAGCGGTTGCCACCACTCTTCTGGGATCTGGAAGATCTCTTCTCTCTCCTTCTTTGTTAGTTATATCCTGTGTCACTGTCACCATCCATCTATCTTCTCCATTATTCATTCTACCCTGTCCTTTCTGGCACCTGCATTCAGGTGCTGGTGCATAGGCACAAAGCTCTCAGCCTTAGGACTGCACCTATCTGGAGGGACACACATCGTCTCCCCCCGCCATCCCCCAAGTGGGTGGCTCTGGATGAATCCATGGGTTGACTCAGATGGAGCCAGAGTTCTAAAAGAGCTGCCCATTTGCTCTCTGAAATACAAAATCACAATCCACAAAAGGCAAGAATATCCTAAGAACCTAAGAAATTTCTCAAATTTCTCAAAAAGTGGGCACATTTTCCTAAACTTCTGCTGAGCTTACTGGAAATGTGTATAAGCCTGTCTTAAACCATTTGGAACATGCCATTCCCATCTCCTAATAGGTTTTTAACTCAATTTTCACATTAGAATGTATAATATTCTATAGGAAAAAGGCAGCCTTGCCAATATAATTTCAAGGTGACTGCATCTTTTATGTAACATATGTCTAATGCCCTGGGTATAATAACTACCACTGTGTAACATCCCTTAAATTTCCATGGGTAATTAATTGATAACTGCTCTATGGATGTTATATAAATCCTTTATTAAAACACATAATTCAATAACGAGAGATCTAAGTCCAAATCAGGTGAAGGACAGGATTTGGTTTTCTTTGCTTCCATGTGCAGCTAAATTGGGGCTGCCAGGTTGGGACTATTGCCCTCTTCAAGGATGGGGTGATCATTCTTGGGGAAAAGAGAGAAACAACCAGCCATCAGTCTTTTCATGTAACAACCCCAAATTAAACTGTGCAAAGCACAGCCAGTCTGGAGGCCTGACTTCTGGCTGGGGTTAGCCTCTGTGGTTGGCACTTGGAACTTTCTGTAATGAAAGACAAATTAGCACACTGCACTTACAAACGGGGGAATCAATGAAACCAAAAGAAGCTGCCACAGGAAAATAAAAATTAAACAGGAGATAAAGAATGATGTCCTCAAATACTGGAAATACTGCTCGCCCAACAAAAGGCTCCTTTGTATTGTTTTGCTAAAGCTGACTATAATTTCGATGTTTCATAAAAATTTAAGTGGAGATTTTCTTTCCGTGGTAGCCATAAATCTCCTGGAGGAAAGATTTTATATGTAATTCCAATTTTGTGGTGCTAAGAAAACAAAGAACAGGTGAAGATTTTACTGCAGGTAATTTTGTAAATTATTAAAGAAAAAACCTCCCACAGCCATGCCATAAACACGCTCTCTATCAAACACTAAAATAGGAAATCAACAATACCTTTTTTAGGCATAAGGCTCAAACCCTAAACTAGAAATAAAACTGCCTATAAATACTTACTGGTGAGATGACTCTGATAATAAATAGCTCTTTCAAACCAATACAGAAAATATCAAAATACTGAAATATCCCTGTGACTAGATGGGCAAAAGAAGGGCAGCACATACCAATGTGTACGGTAAGGCCTTGGTGAAAACTGCATCTTGGAGATTTTAAATTATTTCAGGGGCATGAAATACCTCATTACAAATCTGTTTTTAAGGAAGTACAGAATTAGATGTATAATGGGTTCATTCATAAAGTTTAGGAGGCAAGTTTAAGAAATTTTTTAATCAATTTTTTTAATATGGCTTGTTTGCAGCTCAAGGAAGTTCTTTCCCATGTGTGGGAAACAATATCTACACTTGGCAGTGTGCTAGCTTCCACCTTTCCAAAGAAAGTAAAAGAACACTTGGCATAAAGAAATATTGCTCGAAAGAAATGGAAAGGCTCTGTGACTGGTTGATCCACATCTTTATCTTTTGACACAAAAATTTATTGCGGTAGATTGTTTATTCCCTCAATTTTTAGAGAGCCATAAAAGGAAATTCTGTTTGAGTCTCATTTTATTGCTAGAAATAGTTTAATTCTGAGAGTGTGTGTCCTACTTTGGTCAAGAACCCACTGGCACTTTTCTATCAAATGAAACCATTATTCCAATGACCTAAACCTAAAATATTTTAGAAGATTGTGGCAGAATTCTGGAGAAATTGGAAATACACCAAGACAGAGAAAAAGAGTCAAGGGAAGGCAGAGTGATAGAGAGAAGACAAACAGAGGCAGAGAAGGAGACAGGGAAAGTAGGCAAAGTAGACCAACAGACGAAGAGAGACAGAGACAGAGGCTGGAGTGGAAAAATCTTCCTGGTGTGCTACCAAGGGTCTAATTGTTGCTTTCAAAGTTAATTTAACAATCCTTGCCAAGGTTGCATGAATTTAATGTAATTGGTGGCCTGAGTCCCATTTTTGGTTATCATATGATTATGAATACATTTTTGGGGCAATTTATTATGTCAGTCTGTTGCTCACCATTTTTCATCTTTGGAGTTATCTGCACAGCAGTTTAAAAGACGATGGAGGGGCGCCTGGGTGGCTCAGTCCATTAAGCGTGTGCCTTCAGCTCAGGTCATGATCCCAGGGTCCTGGGATGGAGCCCTGCATGGGGCTCCCTGCTCAGCGGGGAGCCTGCTTCTCCCTCTGCCTCTGCCTGCCACTCTGCCTGATTGTGCTCTCTCTGTGTCAAATAAATAAATAAAATCTCAAAAAAAAAAGATGATGGGAATTTAAAAATAACCTCACTCTGCTCCCCCCTGCCACCACTCCCCCCCAAAAAACGAAGCACACTGCTCAGTGGTTTGCCTAAAAACCCAGAGGCTGAAGCTTATTAACATGAAATCAATCTAGTGCCTGGTTCACTCAGGCCCCTGGGAATCTCATCAGATGTTGGCAGCCATGGTGTTTGAAGAGAGTGCTGCAGTGCTTCTGGTAAGGATCCCATAGAGCCTGGTGCCAACTTCAGTTAATCTGCCCGTCTTTTCCTCCAATCTCAGGTTACCTTTGGAGCATCCTAATTGGGGTACTTCACCTCATTCTTTCTTTCTTCCTGTCACCTGCCAATGCATAGGTTAGCCAAAAGGACAAGAGGAAGTCCCACTCAGGACAACCTATGTGGAGCTGACTCTAGAGCATGTCACAGAGTAGCTAGACTCTGAAGTGGAGTTACTCTTTGCGCACTTTAGAGGAAGTAGTTTAGAGTCTAGAAACAGGAACTGCTACACTATATACTGTCCTTACGGATATTCCCTGGTTCCAGTAATATGTTCATAAATTCCAAGTGACACCCCCAAAACCAACCCAGCCCTTGCTAAAATCTCAGGGTACACTGGTGCTATAACTAGGGGTGCAGACTGTGAGCACAGTATTTATTTTTACTACAAGAAGGTAAATCCTGCTCCATGCTTTCCGTATAGACAATGCTTTTTAATTTTATTCTCTGGCCAATTTTACTGGAGGATTCATTTCTTTTTGTTTTTGCTTTTCCTCATACAGATTTCACTATTTTATGAATAGGCTACTTTATGTGGGAAAGGCGTTTGAAAAATTTCTCAAGTTCCCATCTAAAAAAATGGCACCCAAATCCCAGTTTTCTTTGAAACTTGTATTCTAGAAATTTCTCCTATATTAAAAATTTCAGGCTAAACTGCCTTTTCCCACACTGCTTTGTCTCTAAAGCCTTCTCTTATTGGCCTTTGTGGCCACATTTACTCACGTTTGAACACTTGGTTTTGGTTTTGCCTTTTCCTAATCTCTGTTCTGACCAACCTCCTCTCTAGTTCTTGCCTGGTAGCATAGACACTTCTACTTCCTACACACTTCCCAGGATAGAACTCTTGATTCCCCAAGGCACAGAGTGTTATCTTAGAAGGATTTGCATTCCCATTATATGACCAGGAACATAGCGGGTGTTCAATAAAATGAATGGATGAATGAAAATAATGGAAAGAGTTTAGGCTTGGTCTTAATCAGATCTGCGTGTGAAAATCTTAACTTTATCTCTTATTAGCCATGTGACTTTGGGCAAATTACTTTAGGTTTCTGAGTTTCACTATAAACATTTGTGAAATGGGGCTAATAATAATAATACCCACTTTCTAGAGTTCTTCTGAAGATTAAATAAGATAAATATAGCAAGTGTCTAGGACATAATAAGCACTAAAGTATAGTCCTCCTTCCCCCGTGAATATGTAAGTGTGTGAATTTGTGTTCGTGGGACAGATAATTGAAATAACCAAGGTCAGTAGAAGGAAGCATCTATAAACCTGGCATTTTGGTCTTTTCTAGAAATCTCTCTTTCCTATCCTCCCTCTCACCATGGGGGGCTTTTTCTCATTATTTTGTGCAATGTTTGTGTAGTTGAATAAACTTTTGGATTTAGTGATTTATCATTAATGCTTGAAAGAGGTCTGATTGGCCTTTCCGTTCTTAAAATGGTGAGTTAAAAATTAATGTACTTAACTGTCTTTAGTCATTTATTTCAAAGAAGATATTTGACTATTATGTTTTTAATTTTACAAATGTCATGATCAATTTTCTTGTAACCCCTACAACTTATTCTTTCATATGTGGCTTCTGGAAATGTTTATTATCTGACTGACAGTATTTAGAAGGTAATAATAATAAGAAATAATCAGTAATACTCAAAATGAAGCTAAAAAAGGAATGTTTTAAAAGTAACAATAAAAAAAGAATCTGAATTTTAAAAATGTTTTATTCAACAACTAAGGCATCCAAACTATCTGAGCGATTTAATGGCTCATCTTATAGCTGCTGAGAAGAAAGACATCTATTCATATGTGGCCCTGAATACAGAACAGTAAAGATACAAAGCTTTATAATATTTCAAGCATCTTTAGGTTGTATTCTGGAAGGCAGAGATGGGGCTTTATATTGTTCATCAAAAATGGGATTTTTTTTCTTTTTTATTAAAATAATTTTATTCAATTTATTTAAACTAAAAAATCCCAATTCAGTCTCCTCCCCCAACCCTTGCTCCCTACCCCTGCCCCTTGCAACTATCAGTCTATTTTCTGTATCTATGAGCTTGTTTTATTAGATTCCACATATAAGAGAGAACAAACAATATTCGTCTTTGAGTTACTTCACTTATCATAATGCCTTTGGAGGCCATGCATGTTGTTGCAAATGGTAAGATGTCATTTTTTTTTATTGCTGAATAATATTCCATTGTGTGTGAGAGAGATTGTGAGATATATACCTCACAATTTCTTTATACGTCCACCTCTGGATGGACACTGAGGGGGTTTCCATATTGTATTCTTCACTCTGTTGACCTCTACTTGGTACTTTCTTATATTTCCTACCTCGAAGTTCTCATTGTGTTTATACATTCTCCCCAGTTCAGTGAGCATCTTTATGGCCATTATTTAGAACTTTTTATCAGGTAAGCTATTTGTCATCATTTCATTAAGGATTTTTTTTTTTTTTTTGAGTTTTACCTTGTTCTTTCATTTGGAACATATTTTTCTGCTACTTCATTTTGCTTGACTCTCTGGATTGGTTTGTATAGAGTAGATGAAACCACTACCTCTCCCAGTCTTGAATGGATGGCTTCAGTCAGAGATAAACCTTTTTGTTCAGCCCTACCCCAGCTCTTGATCATTTCTCAAACCTCTGTGCTTGTCCAAGCAGCCTATTATATTTTTAATAGCTTCCAGTAGTTGAGGATGTGCCAACACCTGTCAGTATCCCAAAGGGAAGGGTCTCGGCACCTAGATTCAGGTTGACTGAAAGACAGGCACTTTTAAGAGGCTACATATATATATACATATATATAGTCCAGAGGGGTGCAAGTCTACATCTCACTGGCCACTACAGCCAGAGGATCTGGAAGTTTCCCCTTGCATCAACTGCAACAATTGGGGCTCCAGATGAGTACAGAAGCTCCTTCCTGGGAGATACTGGTGAGCTGCAGCAGGGCAGAGGAGCATGTCAAGATGGCACCCACAGCCTATGTTCTTTTAAAGCAGCTCCGTAGGCCACTAAATGTGTCAGACCTGAAGCCTGCTTCTCAGTTTGAAGCTCCAGGACAAGACTGTGGGGTGTGCCTCAGTGGGCTGTGTATGTAGTGCCCTAGGGGGTGCAGCCTGCCAACAATATCAGGCCTCTGATTGCCACAGTCCCATGGGACCGAGCAATCAAGCCCCATTCAGCCTCCAGAGTCAAGCCATCAAGGGTGTCTCCTGTGAGTCAACTTCAGGTAAAGCTGCCTTCCAGGAGGCATTGGCACTGTGGCAAGGCGGAGGGTGAGAGGAAGATAGCGCCTGCCCTCCCAAGTCTCTCTGGGAAGAATTACAGTCAGCCCTGAGATGTTTAGTAAGAAGCGCGCACCTCAGGTCACAGCCATGATAATTAGTTAATAGGTCTTAGGTCTCCTTCACAGCAAGATCAAGCTCTGGGGTCTGTTGACACTTTTTTTTTTTTTTAACGGATTTTATTTATTTATTTGAGAGAGAGCGCACGAGAGAGCATACAGGGAGAGGTAGATGGAGAGGGAGGAGGAGCAGGGAGCCCGATGCCGGCTCGATCCCAGGACCCTGGCATCACGACTGAGCCCAAGGCAGACACTTAACCGACTGAGCCACCCAGGAGCCCTTCGGGTCTGTTGCCTCTTGCTGTGTCTTGCCCATAGCGGCTGTTTAAAAACTCTCTCTCCATTGGTTACAATCCTGTGAGACCCAGGAGAATAAACCCCGCTGGCCACGAGAGCCAGGCAAGGGAGGTGTCCCCCAGCAGTCATGAGAATGGACGCACCACACAGGGGTGGTGGCGCCACGCAGGCGCTGTGGCGTCTCCTTCTCGCTGAGACAGGCGCTCAGACGCAGGCGCGGGAGCCCCAAGATGGCGCTGCCAGGCTCAGTGTGGAGGCTGTCTCAGCAGCCTCTCAGATGTGTGTGCTGAGTTAGACGCCTACTTCTCAGGCCACGGCTTGCATATAAACAGGTGAGCCTCCTTGAAGTCTGGGTGTGATCAGCTGCCTCTGAGTTGGGCCCTGGGGCGGGTGAGTCCCAGCATGTGAACCCTTTAAAAGTTGTTACTCAGATTGCTACGGTGTTGCAGGACTTGGAATAAGAGACCGAGGTCTTCAAAGTTAGATATTTCGGGGGGCTTGTGGCTCAATTGCATATCTTAAATTTTGGGGTACTCGTCTGGGGTTCCAACCTTTTGCTTCTTAGAGAGAAGCTCTGGGTTTTGAGTTTCCTTCTGGGGTGGGTCACTGCTCCAGGGGTGGCGTTTATGATAAAATTCTGTTGTAGCCCCTCTACCCGCTTTGATGTAGTTTTTTTCTCATATGCTCCATGTGTGGTCATCACGCAGCCAGCATTTAGTTTTTGTTTTTGTTTTTTAAGCTTACTTTTATTTATTTATTTATTTATTTATTTATTTATTTATTTATTTATTTATTTATTTAAGACAGCCGGCGTATGCATACTGAGGGGGCGGGAGAGAAGGGGGAGAGAAACCCAAGCGGACTCCCCACTGAACTTGGAGCCCAGTGATGTGGGGCTTGATCCCACCACCCTGAGATCATGACTTGAGCCAAAACCAAGAGTTGAAAGCTTAACCTACTGAGCTATCCAGGCACCCCAGCATTTAGGTTTTTAAAGAGAAAATTGTTCCATATGTAGCTGTAGACTCAGCATTATCTGCGGCAGGAAGTGAGTTGAGGATCTTCCTACATCACCATCTTAAACTTTGCATCTACAATGGAAAATATTGGAAAACGAGTCTGAATAAAAAGAATTAATAATAAATTCTCACAGTTACAAAGCATCTTTCATTCCAACATCCTAAGGAGTTTAGTATTTTTCCCAGTGGCATTGTTTAATGCCCCTCTCATGCAATTGACTTATGTATGTCACACTGACTTGGTGAATCAGAGGCAAAACAGCCCTTAACGTTGAAGGATTGAGTCACTGCGAAAAGACCAAACACAAAGCTCATTCTAGTAAACTCTTTTTTTTTTTCCTTTAGGAAATATTGTTTTTTAGAAACTGAAAAAGCCAGTGAAAGCTTTTAGCCTCTTCCCACAGTCAGTGCTTTGAAACTTGGACTAGCACTTTTTGTTGCCACAATAAGTCAAATTCTTCATTTTTATGCATAATCATGGCCCTTCTCTTTGCTGGCCCACTAGGACATATATTAATCATTTTTTAATAGCCCATTAGGTATAGTCATATCCTGTGGCAACCAGGTCTCTATTACAAAGTCTTTAGCTTTATGCAGCATATCTAATAATACATTTCTCCATCTGCTTGGTTAAAGAATGAGCTTGGAAATAATGGTCAAAACAGTGTTTTTTTAAGTTTTCATTAAATCATATGCTTTTTATGCTTTTTCTGGGGTGGAAGGCAATACCTTCAACTGTATGTGTTAACTCTATAGAATATAATAGGATCATTATTACAAGTCAATGCCAGTAGACTACTCAAATCATAGTGTCTAGATCACCATCTATGTAATAGATACAAAGTATGAATAAATATACATACATTATGTTCCCATTTAGACCTCAGTAAACCTGTTTCTAATAAATAACAGTCTTGCTGCATCTAGATGTCTCCTTTTTTCTGAAATCTGATTCCTAGACTGCATACTGCTTAATATTTACAAATGGGATATGGTATACATTAAATTTGGGCATGCTAGTAACAATTTGGTTCTAAAGAGAATTGGCATTTATTGAACATGACTATGCCTGGCACATCATTTCAGATAATTGTCATAATGAGAGGTTGGGATTATTTTCAAAATCTGAGATAAGAAACTTGAGTTTCAGAGCAGCAAATGATCTAACTGACTGTATGATGTGCCCAAGATTATAAATTAACAAATTAAGACTAGCTGAAATTTTTCTTTGTGGTCAAGAAATTTCTAGCTACAATATAATCTAAATGCAATAAAATTTAAGCTGTTTAATCTAAATTTAAGTTACTTTAGACTAGCACTTTGCTATACAACTAGTCTACAAACTCCAAAATAGCAAGGATTGTGTCTATCTTATTTATCATTGTATCCAAATGCCTACCTAGTACCTGGCATAGATTAGGTAAATAAATATAGGTAGAATTAATGAATGCCATCTTTTATGGTCATGCCTGTCACCTTATAAATGACCACACATGTAGACATTTCCTAAGTTGAGTTATGCCTTGATTTTATCCTCTAGGGAGAAATAAAGCTCATTTATTATGTTAGAAATATCAGAACAAATCAATCTTCATAAATTAAATGAAACATTGTTGCTCTTTTTGAGAAGGCTTACCATGTTTCTGATGGATTGCACTCTAGTACAATTTTGATTTCATGAAATCAGCAGATATTGCTTTGTTGCTATGCTGGATGGTAGATACGTAAAGATGAATAAAATAGTGGCCCTATCCACAGTAACTGGCATGACATAATGGGAAAACAATTGGATGCAGGGATCAAAAAAAAAAAAAAAAAAAGGCACTAGGAACCTGTGCCCTTGGCGTATTATTTAGCTTACTCCAGACTTGGTTTTCCTATTTCTCCTATTAACTGCTTACTTTCTGTTTTCTTTCCTTATGTTTTAGAAGTATCTTTTATAAATTGCATATATTTGAATTTTCTTTTAGTCTGTTTGATAATATTTTTATTTTATTTGGAAAGCTTAGGCAGTTTACATTGGTATATTTGAATTGTTTCTAGTTTTTATTTTGTGTTTTCCATTTATCCCTTTTTTTCTGTTACTTTTTTTAATTAAGACTTTTTTTTCTTTTTAAGAGCAATTTGAGGCTGAGAGAAAAATTCAGGGAAATATAAAAAGATTTCCCATATACCCCTTGTCTCCACACATGCATAGCTTCTCTTATTATCAACATCCTCCACCAGAGTGGTACATTTGTTATAATTGATGAACTTACATTGACACATCATAATCACCCAAAGTCTGTAGTTTACACTATGATTCACTCTTGCTGTTGTAGATTCTGTGAGTTTGGGTAAATGGATAGTGACATGTGTCTATTTGTTACTTTTTTCCTGCTCCTTTTTTGCCTTAATTTTGTTTGTTTGTTTATGCCAGGTGAGTTTCCAGCCAGCCCTGCCTTCCCTGTTCAACATCCCCATGCACCAAGTCTTTCTTTTTTCTTCCTTTAGAAATTGTACAGTTTATATTTATTCCCTTAGTGGTTTTGTTGCTATTTTAAAATGCATACTTAACTAAGTCTAAAATTATTTAATATTTTACCCATTGCTCAAGCAATAAAAGGATTTTAGAAGGCATTAACTCTTATCAACTCCTTCCCAATATAACATGCCTTTATTTGGACTGTTTTCGGCTTAGCTTGTTTCTTGATGCTTCCACATTCAGCAAATTAGTCATTATCGTTTTTTAATATAGTATTTTATTATCCTGCGCTCCCCAGAAAGCAGAGACCGAGACAAAAGTTTACAAGCAAGTAGTTTATCTGGGAGTAAAGTGAAATAAGCAAGGAGGGAGAGACTGTATAAAGATGGGATGTTGAATTAACCACTATTAGAGGTAACTGAGTATGCAATCTTTTTTTTTTTTTTTTTGAGAGAGAGAATGAGAGAGAGAGCGCACGCACATGAGAGGAGAGAGGGTTCGAGGGAGAAGCAGACTCTCTGCTGAGCAGGGAGCCCGATGCAGGACTCGATCCTGGAACTCCAGGATCATGACCTGAGCCGAAGGCAGTCGCTGAACCAACTGAGCCACCCAGGCGCCCTGAGTATGCAATCTTTTAAGGCCATGGAATGAGGCTTACTGAATGAATCTCAGATTGTCCATTTTGGGGAAGAAGTTGGGGCATTATTCATTGGTTCCTAGTCCCCATTGGTCAAAAGTTCCATTTATCCTTTGAGGTATTAATTACTTGCTACTCCTGGTTTAAACAAGTATAAGAATTCCCAGGGCAGGAAGTGAAAGGTGCAGTGTTGACAGGATACAGGTGGGTGAGACTGATTAAAGTTTGCAGACAATTGGGAGGCGGAGCAAGATGGCGGAGGAGTAGGAGACCTGGATTTCGTCTGGTCTCAGGAATTCAGCTAAATGGGGATCAAACCATACTGTACACCTACGAACTCAACAGGAGATCGAAGAAGAGAGTAGCAACAACTCTCTGAACAGAGAAGCGACCACTTACTGGAAGGTAGGATGTGCGGAGAAGTGAATCCAAGGCGATATTCCGGAAGATAGACGGCGGGAGAGGGGGCCTCCCTCGGCCACTTATGGCAAGTGATAGAGCTGCGGAGCACAAAATCGGAACTTTTAGAAGTTGGCTCCGCTGAGGGACGTCGCTCCAGTGGCTAAACTGGGGGTGGAACCCTCGTGGGACGGTGTGGTCTCAGGACCCTCGGGGTCACAGAAAGACCGGGGGTGCCTGAATGCAGCAGAGCTCCCAGGTATCGGAGCGGGGCAGCCGGCTGCAGAGACAGAGCCGAGGCACGGGCTCTGAGCTCGGGGTGACCATAAACTGTGATCTGCGGCACAGTCGGGCCACTGCTCCTCCAGCAGGGACCCAACAAGTGGCAGAGCCGGGGAGACTCCCCTTCCTCCCCCAGGAGGAGCAGTGTGGGAGCGCACCACAGGGATTTGCTGGGTTTGGAAACTCCACTCGGGGCCGGGTGCCAGAGATAGAAACCCTCGGTCACAGGCCGGGTGAGCACGGAGTACGGCCAGAGAACAGGGAGATGGGAGTGACTGGCTGCTTTTCTCTGGGGGCACACTGAGGAGTGGGGCCTCGAGTTCTTGGCTTTTCTGGGAGGAGATTGGGAGGCCATCATGTTCACTCTCATCCTCCAAAGCTGTACCGAGAGCTTGCAGGGAACAAAAGCTCCCGAGAACAAACCTGAGCAGATTGCTTAGCCCGAACCGACAAGGGCAGGGCAATTCCTCCTCTGGCAAAGACATTTGGGAACCACGGCAACAGGCCCCTTCCCCAGAAGATCAGCACAAACAGCCAGCCAAGACTAAGTTTACCGATCAAGGAGAACGGGAGAACTCCAGCACTAGGGGAATACTGTACATAGAATTCATGGCTTTTTTTTACCGTGATTCATTAGTTTTTCAAAGTTGATTTTTTTTAACTTTTTTTATTGAATTTTTTTCCCTTTTTCAACCAACATGTTATCAATCCCTTTTTGAAAAAAAATTATTTTTCATTTTTAGAGTCATATGCTATCCCTTCATAGTACTTACCCTTATTTTTGGCGTATATATATATAAGTTGTTCTCTCTTTAAAATTTTTAGATACAGTTTCTTCTAACAGATCAAAATATACCCTAAATCACTAGTGTACAGGTTTGTTCTAGTCTCCTGCCTGATCACATTCTCTCCCTTTTTTTTTTCTTTTTTCTTTTCTTTTTTCTAAATCTTCTTCTTTCTTTTTCAAACAACTTCTTATCAATTCCTTTTATAAAATCTTTTATAATTTTCATCTGTACAGTCATCTTCCATCCCTTCATTGTATCAACCCTTATTTTGTACATATATAAGTCTTTCTTTCTTTAAAATTTTAGGAGGCACTTTATTCTAACAGACAAAAATACACACAAAATCTAATGTGTGGCAATCATATATGCACTAGCCTGATCATATTTGATCATATTCTGTTTTTTTGTTTTCTTATGTTTTTATTTTTATCTTTTTCTTTTTTTCTCTCTCTTTCTTTTTTCTTTCTTTCCCTTTCTTTTCCCCTGGTTTCATGTCTTTTCTGATTTTCTGATTTGTTTAGAGTATAATTTCTGGGGACGTTGTTAACCTATTAGCAATTTGTTCTCTCCTTCATCCATTGTCCTCTGGACAAAATGACAAGACGAAAAAAATCACCTCAGCAAAAAGAACAAGAGGTAGTACTGTCTGCCAGGGACCTACTCAATACGGACATTAGTACGATGTCGGACCTAGAGTTCAAAATCATGATTTTAAAGATACTAGCTAGGCTTGAAAAAAGCATGGAAGTTATTAGAGACACCCTTTCTGGAGAAATAAAGAACTAAAATCTAACCAGATCGAAATCAAAAAGGCTATTAAGGAGGTGCAATCAAAAATGGGGACACTAACTGCTAGGATAAATGAGGCAGAAGAGAGAATTAGCGATATAGAAGACTAAATAATGGAAAATAAGCTGAGAAAAGGACAAACAACTACTGGATCACGAGGGCAGAATTCGAGAGATAATCGATAACGGTAAGACAAAACAACATTAGAATAATTGGAATCCCAGAAGAAGAAAGAAAGAGAGGGGCAGAAGGTATATTGGAGCAAATTATAGCAGAGAACTTCCCTAATGTGGGAAAGGAAACTGGCATCAAAATCCAGGAGGCACAGAGAACCCCTCTCAAAATCAATAAAAATTAGGTCAACACCCCGACATCTAATAGTAAAACTTACGAGTCTCAGAGACAAAGAGAAAATCCTGAAAGCAGCTTGGGAGAAGAGATATGTAACCTAAAATGGTAGAAACATTAGATTGGCAACAGACCTATCCACAGAGACCTGGCAGGCCAGAAAGGACTGGCATGATATATTCAGAGACCTAAACGAGAAAAATATTCAGCCAAGAATACTATATCCAGCTAGGCTGTCATTGAAAATAGAAGGAGAGATAAAAAGCTTCCAGGACAAACAAAAACTAAAGGAATTTGCAAACACGAAACCAGCCCTCCAAGAAATATTGAAAGGGGTCCTCTAAGCAAAGACAGAGCCTAAAAGCAGCATAGACCAGAAAGGAACACAGACAATATACAGTAACAGTCAACTTACAGGCAATAGAGTGGCACTAAATTCATATCTTTCAATAGTTACCCTGAATGTAAATGGGCTAAATGCCCCAATCAAAAGACACAGGCTATCAGATTGGATTAAAAAAGCAAGACCCATCAATATGCTGTCTGCAAGAGATTCATTTTAGACCCAAAGACACCCCCACATTGAAAGTGAGGGGGTGGAAAACCATTTACCATGCTCATGGACAGCAAAAGAAAGCTGGGGTGGCAATCCTAATATCAGACAAATTAGATTTTAAACCAAAGACTGTAACAAGAGATGGGGAAGAACACTTTATCCTACTTAAAGGGTCTATTGAACAAGAAGATCTAACAATTGTAAATATCTATGTCCCAAACATGGGAGCAGCCACTTTTATAAGGCAATTAATAAAAACAAAGAAACACATTGACAACAATACAATAATAGTGGGGGACTTTAACACCCCCCTGACTGAAATGGACAGATCATCTAAGCAAAAGATCAACAAGGAAATAAAGACTTTAAATGACACACTGGACCAAATGGACTTCACAGACATATTCAGAACATTCCATCCCAAAGCAACGGAATACACATTCTTCTCTAGTGCCCATGGAACATTCTCCAGAATAGATCACATCCTAGGTCACAAATCAGGTCTCAACTGGTACCAAAAGATTGGGATTATTCCCTGCATATTTTCAGACCACAATGCTTTGAAACTGGAACTCAATCACAAGAGGAAAGTCGGAAAGAACTCAAATACATGGAGGCTAAAGAGCATCCTACTAAAGAATGAATGGGTCAACCAGGATATTAAAGAAGAATTAAAAAAATTCATGGAGGGGCGCCTGGGTGGCTCAGTCATTAAGTGTCTGCCTTCGTCTCCGGTCATGATCCCAGGGTCCTGGGATCGAGCCCCACGTCGGGCTCCGTGCTCAAGGGGAGGCCTGCTTCTTCCTCTCCCACTCTCCCTGCTTGTGTTCCTTCTCTCACTGTGTCTCTCTCAGTCAAATAAATAAATAAAATCTTTAAAAAAAAATTCATGGAAACAAATGCAAATGAAAACACAACTGTTCAGAATCTTTGGGATGCAGCAAAGGCAGTCCTAAGAGGAAAGTATATAGCAATACAAGCCTTTCTCAAGAAACAAGAAAGGTCTCAAATACACAACCTAACCCTACACCTAAAGGAGCTAGAGATAAATCAGCAAATAAAGCCTAAACCCAGCGGGAGAAGAGAAATAATAAAGATCAGAGCAGATATCAATGAAATAGAAACCAAAAGAACAGTCGAACAGATCAAAGAAACTAGGAGCTGGTTCTTTGAAAGAATTAACAAGATTGATAAACCCCTGGCCAGACTGATCAAAAAGAAAAGAGAAATGACCCAAAGCAACAAAATCATGAATGAAAGAGGAGAGATCACAACCAACACCAAAGAAATACAAACAATTATAAGAACATATTATGAGCAACTCTATGCCAGCACATTAGATAACCTGGAAGAAATGGATGCATTCCTAGAGATGTATCAACTACCAAAATTGAACCAGGAAGAAATAGAAAACCTGAAGAGACCTATAACCACTAAGGAAATTGAAGCAGTCATCAAAAATCTCCCAAGAAACAAAAGCCCAGGGCCAGATGACTTCCCAGGGGAATTCTATCAAACATTTAAAGAAGAATTAATACCTATTCTCCTGAAACTGTTCCAAAAAATAGAAATGGAAGGAAAACTTCCAAACTCATTTTATGAGGCCACCATTACCTTGATCCCAAAACCAGACAAAGACCCCATCAAAAAGGAGAATTACAGACCAATATCCTTGATGAACATGGATGCAAAAATTCTCACCAAAATACTAGCCAATAGGATCCAACAGTACATTAAAAGGATTATTTGCCATGACCAAGTGGGATTTATCCCTGGGCTGCAAGGTTGGTTCAACATCCACAAATCAATCAACGTGATACAATACATTAACAAAAGAAAGAACAAGAACCATATGATCTTCTTAATAGATGCAGATCAGTTTCTTGATCAAAACTCTTCAGAGTATAGAGATAGAGGGTACATACCTCAATATCATAAAAGCCATCTATGAAAAACCTACAGCGAATATCATAAAAGCCATCTATGGAAAACCTACAGCGAATATCATTCTCAATGGGGAAAAGCTGAGAGCTTCCCCCCTAAGGTCAGGAACGCAGCAGGGATGTCCACTATCACCACTGCTATTCAACATAGTATTAGAAGTCCTAGCCACGGCAATCAGACAACAAAAAGAAATCAAAGGCATCCAAATTGGCAAAGAGGAAGTCAAACTCTCACTCTTTGCAGATGATATGAGACTTTATGTGGAAAACCCAAAAGGCTCCACCCCAAAACTGCTAGAACTCATACAGGAATTCAGTAAAGTGGCAGGATATAAAATCAATGCTAGAAATCAGTGGCATTCCTATACACCAACAACAAGACAGAAGAGAGACAAATTAAGGAGTCAATCCCATTTACAATTGCACCCAAAACCATTAGATACCTAGGAATAAATCTAACCAAAGAGGCAAAGGATCTGTACTCAGAAAACTATAAAATACTCATGAAAGAAATTGAGGAAGACACAAAGAAATGGAAAAACGTTCCATGCTCATGGATTGGAAGAACAAACATTGTGAAGATGTCAATGCTACCTAGAGCAATCTACACATTCAGTGCAATCCCCATCAAAATACCATCCACTTTTTTCAAAGAAATGGAACAAATAATCCTAAAATTTGTATGGAACCAGAAGAGACCCCGAATAGCCAGAGGAATGTTGAAAAAGAAAAGCAAAGCTGGCGGCATCACAATTCCGGACTTTCAGCTCTATTACAAAGCTGTCATCATCAAGACAGTATGGTAGTGGCACAAAAACAGACACATAGATCAATGGAACAGAAGAGAGAGCCCAGAAGTGGACCCTCAACTCTATGGTCAGCTCATCTTTGACAAAGCAGGAAAGAATGTCCAATGGCAAAAAGACAGTCTCTTCAACAAATGGTGTTGGGAAAATTGGACAGCCACATGCAGAAGAATGAAACTGGACCATTTCCTTACACCACACACAAAAATAGACTCCAAATGGTTGAAAGACCTAAACGTGAGACGGGATTCCATCAAAATCCTAAAGGAGAACACAGGCAGCAACCTCTTCAACCTCAGCTGCAGCCACTTCTTCCTAGAAACATCACCAAAGGCAAGGGAAGCAAGGGCAAAAATGAACTATTGGGATTTCATCAAGATAAGAAGCTTTTGCACAGCAAAATAAACAGTCCACAAAACCAAAAGACAACCGACAGAATGGGAGAAAACATTTGCAAATGACATCTCAGATAAAGGGCTAGTATCCAAAATCTATAAAGAACTTATCAAACTCAACACCCAAAGAACAAATAATCCAAGCAAGAGATGGGCAGAAGACATGAACAGACATTCTTCCAAAGAAGACACCCAAATGGCCAACAGACACATGAAAAAGTGCTCAACATCGCTCAGCATCAGGGAAATCCAAATCAAAACCTCAATGAGCTGCCACCTCACACCAGTCAGAATGGCTAAAATAGGCAAGTCAGGAACAACACATGTCGGTGGGGATGCGGAGAAAGGGGAACCCTCCTACATTGTTGGTGGGAATGCAAGCTGGTGCAACCACTCTGGAAAACAGTATGGAGGTTCCTCAAACAGTTGACAATAGAGCTGCCATATGATCCAGCAATTGCACTACTGGGTTTTTACCACAAAGATGCAAATGTAGGGATCCGAAGGGATACGTGCACCCCAATGTTTATAGCAGCCATATCCACAGTAGCCAAACTGTGGAAAGAACCAAGATGTCCATTGATAGATGGATGGATAAAGAAGAAGTGGTATATATACACACAATGGAATATTATGCAGCCATCAAAAGGAATGAGATCTTGCCATTTGCCACGACATGGATGGAACTGGAGGGTGTTATGCTGAGTGAAAGAGGTCAATCAGAGAAAGACATGTATCATATGACCTCACTGATATGAGGAATTCTTAATCTCAGGAAACAAACTGAGGGTTGCTGGAGTGGTGGGGGGTGGGAGGGAGGGGGTGGCTGGGTGATAGACATTGGGGAGGGTATGTGCTATCGTGAGCGCTGTGAATTGTGCAAGACTGTTGAATCACAGTTCTGTACCTCTGAAACAAATAATGCAATATATATTAAGAAAAAAAAAAGAAGAAGATAGCAGGAGGGGAGGAACAAAGGGGAGTAAATCAGATGGGGAGACAAACCATGAGAGACAATGGACTCTGAAAAACAAACT